>NW_008796165.1:1770709-1795292 GCF_000699145.1 Aptenodytes forsteri
TTGGTTGGGGGGGGGGTTGTTTGCTTGGTTTTTTTAGTATTTCTTGATGTTTAATATCAACATCTTTCCATCTCTGAATTATTGCAAAAAGGGTTTTAAATTTTTCCTTTCCCCCCCCCCCCCCCCCAGTCCCACAAATTAAGTAGAATGTGAAGAGTATGAAAAGTTTAAAGAGGAAGCATAATGTTCAAAGTAGGAAAAGCATTTTCGTATCACTTTCTGCAACCTATACTTTAATAGGACATGAAATGAAATGCCAGGTGGATAATCTTCAGTCTAGCATGATCATAAGTCATCTATTTAAGTTGTCCAGGCAGACAGGATCATTATTCACTTGCACAGCCTATCTTGAAATATTTCATCTTTTTACTAGTGGTATTTTATTGGATGGTAGAAACTGTTTCTCCCCTGTTCTCTTCCAAAGTAATTTTTAAGTTTTCCATTGCATGCTGAAAGCTTTTTATTTTGCTTTTTTCTCGAAGCGGGGGGAGGAAGGGAGGACTGGGCTTTTCAGAAAGCATACAGTTGACAGGATTCCCTCTTCCCTAGTAATAGCTTATAAAACTCTTATGTATGCACAAATATTTCTTTTGCGTGCATGTGAAATGCCTTTTCGTCCTGAGAAAAGTGTTCTCTGCAGAAACTACCCGTGTGTAAAAAGAAGATTGGCTTTAAAAGGCAACTGTGATGGGAACAGTGTCTTAGGGAGATGCAGCTTGGACTTGAGGTAAATTGAATGCTTTACAAAAATGTGGTTTTGAGCTTGCATTGACATTGTATGTAATATGGGTACACGTTAACTGTATAATGTTTTTTGTATGGTTTTTCTCAATAAATGTAAACTGATGGATAATAATAGCAATGTTTTTGTCTTTTTTATGCTCCTATCCCTGCCTTCGTTAGTTTAAAATAACAGCTTCAGAGGAAAGATATTGCAGCAACTAGTAGTTCTGTGAATGAACATCACCCACATGAAATGAAGTAAAATATATTTATATGGCTATTAGGATAAATACTCATTCAAAACATCATGCAGCTTATTACCATTTTTTTCAAGATGTTTCTGAATTTGTAACTATTTTATTGAGGCAAAAGAGTGACTTCCAGTAGGTAACTGTACAAAGAGCAGTCAGCAGATTCAACCATGGGAAAATTTCTTTTTGAAATGACTGCATAAATCTAATTTGCTGCAGCTTACCTTGTCTTTATGTTAAGGCTTATACACGTGTTCTTTAATATAAAATGTGATTATTGTTTGTAAAATTACTCCTACAGAAGCTTAAGCTGAACAATTCAGGTGGTGTTAGCACAGTGACATTAGTGTTGATATCAAGAGGTCTTAGAGAAAAATAGTACAGTAGCCTTAAGAAGACAATGTTTAGAGATGCAGTAATAAATTTATTGCATTAAGAGAGAACAAAGATTGAGAAGTTAGGCGCTTTCTGAAAATACTTTTCTTAAAGTTTGCTTCCTACCACCTTAGCTATGATAGGCTCATATTTTGTCGCCAACTGTTCCTGTATCATTTAAGCAATGAAAAAAAATGAGAAGTTTTACAAGCAAATGTTGGTACTATAAAGACTACTACAAGCCTTACTGAGATTGTTTTTACTTTTGGATTATCAACTGCATAGGTTGATAAGAGCATAACGGTTTAAATGCAAGCCCATTTTAAAACGAGAACTAATGCTCTTTGAAACAAAACAACAAAAGTGAGCAGTTATGTAATCTTTTATTCTTTAAAAATAGTACACTGGGGTTTTTGAAAATCATCAATAAGTATTTCCTTTTGCCAGTTCAATGCCTCTGGGATAAAGTAAAACAGCTTAAATACTCAGTGTTCATGCAAAATATACCAATAGATTTACACTACTACACAAGTTTCCAGATTGTGTATTTAGCTTTATACTATTACGCAACAGTTGGTCTTCAAATGTGGGAGCACTATTATAATTCAGCTTTTTCCTTTAGTTGATCTTTCATACATTGATTCCTTCTTTTTAGCCTTTAATACTAATCTTTGTATTGAGCAAGGAACCTGGACACTCTCCCAATTTGAAGGTTATTCTTATCTGATGCAGGAATGACAAATCTGCATATCATTGCTTTCTTTAGTTGGCCCCATCAGAGAAAGAGATGATGCAATAAGAAAGTTTTGAGAGGAAGAAGGATTCCAGCTAAAGTAGAGCATTAGTAGTCATCAGCTAGAAAATAAAAGGGTTAAGAGAAACAGATAGTTAGATTTTTTCATAATAGGAAAGATGCAAGAAGACTATCTGAGAATTAAGCGAATTAAAATGCTAACTCTTACTTTCAATGGTGAGAATACAGGTGCTAGCAGATGTGCCTCTGTTGTTGACTGCTTTACACATATATTCCCCTTCATCTTCTGGGAAGGTTTCTGGCAAGTAAAGGCAATAGGTTTCTCCTCTTTCAATATATTGATAGTCCTCAGAGTCCTGCAACATTTCCCCCTCAAACCACCATGTAACTTCAGGCTTTGGTTCTCCAGTAATTTTAACTGTAAATCTCACTGGCTCGCCATCAACAACTGATGTGTTTTTCAGTGACTTCTTGAACCAGGGAGCTCCAGATCGAGCTTGATCCTCCTCATCTTCGCAAGTAGAACCATTAATAATGCTTCCCTCTTCTTCTTCTTCCTCCTCCCTTTTCTGTTTTAAAATAGGTCGATTCAGAACATTTAAAGTGGTGATAGCAGCATGACTGCTAGTGATGCATATGTGATTACAGAAAAGTTACCACATTTCCGAGAAGGGGAAATGCCACACCTATCCTCACTAGATAACAATGCACTGAATCTGGATATGGAACAGGCAGTAAAATGGATTTTAATGAGGCTGGAATCTCGGGGTAAGATCTAGGCATTAATATAGATTCCCTTTGCAGACTCTTCAAAGGATACAATAAACTTTCTTTGCAGTACCTTTCTCATACTCTTCAAGAGCATGCAAAAAGATCAGAAGCAATTTTACATTATTGCAGCAATTCACAGTAGCTGTTAAAACAAGTATAATGTTCCTTTTATACCCCTGGCAGCATTGCCATCAGTGGTAATCGGATGCTAAGTTAAACAACAGTTAGAACTGAAGAAAAGGTACTTTGTAATTTATACCTTCTGTAACGCCGCATCAATTTCTTTTTGTTCAAACTGCATGCGTAGTAATTTCTGTTCTTCAATTCTCCTCTGCTCCTCTTCTTCCCTGGCTCTTGCCATTTGCTCAAAACGGGCCTTCATGTTTACTTTATGAGTAAACGGAGCCTCAGATTTCTTGGCTGGTCTCACATCTACCTCATCATCCTTGGGAAAAAAAAATAGAGGACTTAACTCATTTATTACTTTTAAAATGTGTACGATGATAAAACTAGTTTTGTAGAGCAGTAGTTCTTCTTAACCGAGCAAAGCCACCCAGAGTCCTGTTTTTGTCAGAGGTTTGTTTAATGTTGGGTTTAAGATCAAGTCTCATAATATTTTATCGCAGGGACAAGACAAAATACTTGCAACAGTAATTTCAAAAATGTTAGGTAGAAAAATACTAAAGATTTTTTTTTTTTTTTCGTATAGAAGTTGAATTTACCATTCTTGTGGGAATGGTAAATCCTTAGTGACTTGACTTTCATGCCATGATGTTATGGTAGCTTCAACACCTAACACAGGCTGACCTTATAGAAACATAATTACAGTGTCAGTCATTAAATTAAAAGCTCAAAAACTACAGATGGGCTTTGAGCCGATACTGAAGTGACTGACTGCTGTGGATAGGAACCTCAGAACGAGGCTCAGATCAGGCTTACTACTGTTAAGTTTCCTGCACTGCCACATGATTATGCCATGAAAGCTCTCGTTGGTGTTTTGGGTCACAGAGCATAGTGATTTATTGGTGAGACTGATAGCTTCGTTTCTTGTTTTTTCCTCTCTGAAAAAATGTGAGAGGTTCCAGTCTGAAGCATAGATAAGTAGGCATCCTTTTCTGCTCTACCCTGAGAAATGAGTAAAGATGATAAAAAGACTTGATCTTCAAATGGTATCTTTTGTTTTTGTTTGGTTTTGGTGTTTTAATTCATACAGTGGAGAATGAATTAGAGTTCAGAAGGAGAAGCAATTCATGTGATGATTAATGGACTGATTCTCAAATATGAATGTTTCAAACCCTCAGGCTGGCAGGTTTCAGGTTGTTAAGATGCTGAATTGAGGACTTTGAGAGAAAAACAGATCTCTGCTTGACCAGATGACTGATAATAAACTGGTGCTGTTTCCTTTAGGGATGCTGAGGTGAGACTTCCTCATGCATCCAAAGGAGGGAACAGGAAAGAAGGGAGAAAATCATTCTGGAGATACAGCAACCTTTGAAAGCAGCAGCATTGTCCACTCCTGGATCATTAGTGTGCTAGTTAAGTATACCATTAACATATACAGAACGCAACTTACCTCTTGAAATTTTTCAGCTTCCCTTTCTCTTATTTCTTCATCCATTGCCCTTCTCTTAGCTCGCTCTTCTTCAATCTTCTTCTGTATTTCTTCTTGAGACAATTGTCCTATTTTTTCAAACTTGCTTTTTAAGTTCTTTGCCTGAATAGAACCACTTCTTTTTAGCTTTATTAATTCTTCATATTCTTTGCTTAGCTCAAAAGTTTCAAACTCTTCTTCCAGCTGTTCAGAAATTACAGAATGTGTAAGATGGAAAATGCCTTAGTTATTTTTACTACCTGTTCTCTCCACAGACAGGTGTAACTTAATACACTTGAACAGTTCTCTTAGTTATTTGAAAACGGCACAGAGACCTTTTCCCTCTAATGTCTGTTTCCCCTCGCTATTCTCAGGATTACTGAGTTTGTATCGCATCTAAACTAGATAAAGATTTTAAAATATCCTGCTTGAATGTACCCTTTGTTCAAGGATTGCTGTCAACAAGCCACCTTTCATGGACTCAGAAAACCAGACACGCAGCAATACAAAAAACTTAGTTATCCTGGATCTGTTATTTACCTCTCTGACTTACTGGCAATACTGATACGAAATAATTTTCTAAAATACAGCTATTTTGTAACACAGAAAATTACTACTTTTTTTTTAATTCAGTAAAAAGCAAATGAGATTTCAGGATGTCATGGCTGGAAAAGAAATAGCAGTTCTGGATCCCGTAGTCAAACCACGTCTGAAGCTGTAGTTGTTGATATTCTACTCCCTCCTTTTATGACCTCTGACTGAGCGTAAAGATGTATGTGCATTTGAGTTGGATGTCCCTGTCTCTCCCTTCCCCAGGACGTGATACAAAATTTACTTGAAAAGTTCACAATCCAGAATCTTTTTTTACTCACTCTAGCTTTACTTAACAAAAATAAATAAATAAATGTAGTCCTCTAACATTCAAAAGGGAATAATAAAGAATTGCCACCCACAACCAAATCAAATGGAAGTGTAAAGTTCATGAACGTGATGTTTTAGTCATCTGGTATGCAAAGCAAATTTTGTGTGTAATTTTTAAAATCGACTGTGACAGTCTTCAAACCCTTGATACGCTGATTAGAAGTAAGTTGAGGCCACTGTAATTCTTTCCTAATGAGTCAACACAGCATTCCCTTGAGGAAAAGCAAGAATTTTGCTCTTTCCTACTTTCATTTTTGTATATTCATTTGGGAACTAGATGTTTCTGTTCTTCCAATATTGTAAATATTACATAATTGTTTTAGTAATACTGTAGAATTTTCAGAATTGACTGTAAAATAAAATTACAAATTTGAAATTGTGTTTTTACTTTAAGGGTGGCAAGGGATGAAAGCATTTTCCTAGTAGATTAGTGATAAAAAGTATGTAGCTTATTATATAAAATGTTACAGATTTTAGTAATTAACTGAAATGATCTATCATATTTTCATTGAGCATGCTTAACATATCCTTTGGTATACAAACCTCTCCCATTTCTTGTCTCAACTGTTGAAATTCTTGCTTTTCCATTTCCAACTTTTGCCTACGCTCTTCTTCTGTGCGTCTCTTTTCTTCTTCCATTTTTTGTCTCAGCAACTCCTCAAAATTAATTTCCAGTTTACCGGGTATGAGAGATTCTTGAGAAACTGTTTTAAACATTTCTGGTGATTCATCATCCAGCACCTGCTGGAAATTCAGAGCATTAACGATACATCCTGAAGGTACCTGTGATGAAATCACAGCGTTGCTCAGACACTTCTAGTACATAAAGACAACTGAGTATTTTGCCACATCTGCCACAGTGCAGTAAGATCACAGTGTGGGTATTCCTCTAACATTTTGGGAGAGAGTGTGTCTGGGGGGTTTTGTATTTGCCTTTAGCTCTTCATTATTGCAATGCTAAACCTTTATAATGAAGATGAAGGTGTTTATTAAAATGCGGTCTTTTTTGCAAGACGATGGAGAGGATGTCCCCTACGTGCAGCTTTGGGACCTGAAACAATTCATTCCTGTTTACTTCACAGAGTGTCATTAGACAAAGCGCTTGTGGTTAAATGTCATTGCTCTTAACACGGAAGTACATGTATCTGTAATCTTTTTCAAAGCAAACTGAATTATATTCCTGTTCTTAAGCAATATTGGTATTCCCAGTAAGGATAACTGACCAGAATTTTCTGCAAGAAACTCTTCTTGTGCATGAATTGATTGTACGACGTTGTGTTGCCAGTTCATTGCTTTGTACAACCCAACAGCAAGGGTTTCCTCCTCTCCCTGTCCTTTTCTCAGGCCTCAGAGTAGGGTTGGGCTTTGATGGTCATTCATGAGCAGTTTGCTTATTTTGTAGATTAATTCATAAGAAGACGGTAGGGCCTAGGAAACGCGATTTTCATTACTTCCAAATGCAGGAAGTGTAAGAACAAATACTCTATCAGACTGAATTTGTTGAAGTAAAGCATTACTAAAATATGAAGCTGTATGCTACAAAAATGGCCAGGTCACATGACATGAGTTACACAGGAAGATATTTTTAAATAACTTCTTGATAAAACCCATATAAATGTATGTTTGTGCATGTAACTACGTAAACTTATTAACAGAGATGGTCTCAACAGGAACATTCTGTAGGTAAATGTGTGAGATGAGGTCAGATACTGATCTGGAACTGTGCGGTGATGCGGCTTTAGACATTATTTAATCAGCGCATGTTTGAAAACCCTTGTGGCAAACCTTGAAGAACCCCGTGTGCCTTAAATTGTAGGCGTTCCCAACATTAGTAATCACTCAGATCTTAGAAGGAACTAAAGGAGCAAAACTTCCATTTGAGAAAGCGTTTATAAAGAAAGCTTTATAAAGAAACAGAAAATAAACATATTTTTTAAAAGATTCTTTGGCACTCCCTTTTCTCTTTATTGCTACTTGCTGCCATTGTAACTTACACCTTTCACTGCTGTTTGTGCCATCGTAGTTCGTACCGCTGTCTTGACCTACTTTGCCCACATCCTTTTTATTTGTCACAGCTCTTTCAATAGTTTTTTTGGCCCAACCCCACTCAAATACTGCTATTCACTATAGATTTCCTTCAGATTTTCCCTCTGAGTAAGCTTACAGTTGATCTTCAGCCCCACCATTCCTTCCATTCTTCATTCGTTTTGCATAATATGAGCGTATTTGTTGAAATTGTGTTATGGATAAGTGGAGTCAAAAAACAAAGCTGTAAACTATTTCCTTTAATGAAAACAATGCATAGCCACAGAGTTTTCAGAGGCTAACCACAGCTAAACTAGCAAAGAAATGTGAAAGTCTCTTGCTCGTGATGCATTAGTTCATGTGCTCATCACTCCAAGAAGATACGGAACTAAGTGAATAGAAGAAGCATTAATTCAAAATTTACCAACGCGTGTATGTATAACTTCAAAAGCTGTGCATATGAGCAAACACTAGCAGCTGCCTGCTCTGTTTTTTTGAATCAGTAAGTTAGAAAAAGACAGTAAGCCAACTTATTCCTGGTTAAAAAACACAGGAAAAAAATTCAGCTGAATTGTGTGATGCACAAAACCCTTGTGCTTAGTTCAGTAAATATTTTAGCTATATTTTGTGAAGTGAGACCATACTTTTTTTTTTCCGCAAAGTGGGAACAGATGGTAGTGAGAAACAGTCCTGTAATAACCATAGTTTGCAGCACAGTCAACCAATTTTCAGTGGGCAAACTGACTGATAAGAAGTAGAACATTTTTTTATTCGTGCTAAGACAGGTTCTTTATGCAGTCCCTAATGGAAGGAGACTGACGGGGATGAAAGACGAATGCTTCAGTCTGAAAGTGATCACGCTGATGGTGGGAAGCGTGGAAGTATAAATGTAGCGCAAGTAAATGTGAAATGGGGAGATCCTTCCAAAAGGAGGTGGCGTTTGTGTTTTCCAGCAACAATATTACTACTTCTGTGTGTGTATACTTTCAAAACTAAATTAAAATTAATAAACATGAAAAAGGTTCTAAACTACTTAATTTAAGTGCTTAAATAAAAATTGAATGTGAGGTTTTACTAGTTCTGACGGAGGTGACGTTCTTAAAATGTTTAAAAGCACACCTGCATTGCTGCTACATTGTGTAGCTGTGGAAAATAGGGAAAGCACGGGCTTATATTTTCTGTTACAAGTAATAGAAAATGTGGTGTTCGTATTCAGGATGCTAATTAACAAAATTTTCAAACGTATATGCTGAAAATACATTTTCAGTTAATTTTTTAAATTACTGAACACCTTCACTGTCCGCTGTTACAGTGCAATCATAGACTCCGTGCTGCAGCTAATGGATTAAACCTTCTTTAATCAGTGAGATTTTTCTTGCCCAGACACTTGAGCTTAGGTTCTTGCTACACGAGGCAGAAAAAAGAGATTCTCAAGAAAGCAGGAAAAAACCAGAAGACAGCACGTACTTGCTTTGCTTTCCTTTAGTTGTCTGCTGGCTTTTCCTAAAAGTTGTAATGGCAGAAGTCCAGCAGCACTCTTGTTTGTTTGTTTGGTTGTTTGTTTGTGGTTTGGGGTTTTTTTTTCCTCCTAGTGGCTTTAGCTTCTATTTCCTCTCTTTGGAGGTATGGACAGACACCATTTTCCATAATTGCTTACCAGTACAATATCAAATACAAATTTACATTGTAGTTTCTCTGGGTAGTTTTTCAGCGTAGAGGTCTTGTCTTTGGCCCAATTTTCAGGCAGAGTGAGAGCTGCTAGCAATACTAGTAGTCGTACAAAGCTTTAATTTGTCTCAAAAGCATTGCTTTGAACGATGAAGAAAATTTTATTAGGTGTGCAGTTGGTCTTTCCCAATAAAACTACAGAGGGGAATGTAGGCAGACGCTGCCAGATGGGCGGGTCATTCCACAGTTCTGTATGGCATGTCTTGCCCTTCCTTTTGAAACAAACAATACTTAGTTTTAGTTGGCACTTGTGTGATTTCATACTGTATTTCCTAACATCCACCAATAAGTAACTGGCTTACACCCAAAAGCCTGCTGAAACTTAAAGTTGTTGAAATACACATGAAGAATACAGTGAAAAGCTCCATGCTAGTTATTTTTTATAAGTAATGTTTTTGCCACCTTCTGAAATCAAGCATCTTTCTCTGCTTTCCGGTAGTGTCAGTATGTCAACCCTAGGTCCCTGAAAATTTGTCTTCAGTATCATCTTAAGTCAAATTCTAGAAGTCATTGCCTATCGCAGAGGTCTGTATTTGTCTAAGGAAGTTCCATATTGCGCATTGTTCTAATGGTAAATGCCACAAGTTACTTTTTCTGTTTCTCTGAACAAGCAATGAAATACAATAAAAACATCAATTAGCTGAGTTCAGCCGCCTTAATTTGTCCTTCCTAAGGGGCCACAGATGACTATAAAATTTGTACTTGCAGTGAGCAATGTTCTGGTACGCCATCAATTACGCTTTAGCTAGTAAGAGCTGATTGGTGGGCACCCTGCAAAGGTAGGGAGATAAACTTGGAGAAGTAAAAGGAATTGCTCTTCCCCAAAAAAAACCTCAACAAACCCGCCTTGTGAAAACATTTTGCTTTCCAAGTTTGTTGCATCTAGCATAACAATACCCATTGGACACAATATCTGGTTTTGACTAAATTATTTTAAATCCTTTCTAGGCTTGCTGTGAGGAAGGATTGGTCTGTGATGATTTTTGGTAAACAAACTTGATTAGTTTACCCCCCCTACCTTCTAATAAGTAGTGAGGTGAACTAATCAGCGAAGGAGTTGAAGCATGCATTCCTAACTATATTTAAAGCTTTTTCCCAGAGCTACTTTCTAGTTCATCAGAGACTTAGGTAAAAATTAAACTATATACTAAACAAAAATGCCATACCATGTTCTTCCTTGCTTCAGCAAATGCTCTTTTCTCCTCTTCTATGCGTCGTCTTGCATCTTCTTCTGCTTTCCTCTTTTCCTCTTCTCTCCTCTGTCTTTCTATCTCCTCAAAACTGAGTCTGAGTTTACCAGGACGGAATTCTTTAACAGAATTCTCAGATTCTTCATCGTCACCTTCATTTATCTTCAGAGAAGAGGGAGAAGAAAAAATAGGAAGGACTTATCCAAACATTAAAATATTCTTTATAATAAATAAATATTCCATTAATTCCTTTCTGATCTTTTATAAATGTTTTTTTCTCCTGGGGGGGGAAAATGTATCAAGAGTTTGGTTCCTATAAGAAACATTTTAGGCTTGGTTTTAGCCAGAGGAGGAAGAAAAGAAATGTATTTCAGTATCCTGCGTGTAGCTTCTGTAATTTTGAAAAATCTGTTGAGTGTGTAATTCAAAGAACAATGTGTTATCAGGAAAAGGCTGAACAATTAAGTACGTATTTTATGGTCTCAGGGTTGGATCCTTTACTGTAAATCACTCCCTATTCACTCTCTTTACATCACTTTCACAGACCTTTATACCATCAAGTCTTTTTGTTTGCATGTAAATTGTTTTCATCAATGCACTTACCAGTTAAAAAAAATGCCGTAGAGTTTTATAGCAAAACTAAATCAATTAACATTTTGCTATTACTCAAGACTGAGATTTTTGTTTCTTTTCTTTTCAGACATTTAATCATCACTGAAGAAAGGGAATTGAGATACTCTGATCTCTTCGCTATTGCTTGTCTCCAGTGAACTCTTATCTGCTAAGAGAAGCCTGTGGTTTGCAAACTGCAATCAAGAACAAAAGAATGAACCGTCTTCAGAAGACATCTCAGAGTACTTCATTTGTTAATGGAGGAAATTGGCTGGGAACTGTCAGAGTATGATATTCCAGATTTCTGTATACTGCAAGCAGCCCTGGGACTGGTATGTGGGGTAGCCAGTTACGGGAATTACAGAAATCTTTTATTTGGAATTCATAGGGAAAAAAGAAAGAATGGAAGGAAATTAACTGCTGAACTCTTCCTTTAAGAAAACTTTTGCCTTCAAATTTTGACAACCACTGATATCAGATAAAACTGCACGTTAGAAAATTTCTTTTGAAATAGAGAATTCGTAAATTATATTACTTGGTTAATAAATGCATATACATAAGGGTGGGAGATGTGAACAAAACTTCAGTTAGAACGGCTAGTGACTTCATGAAGTTCTCTCTCCTTCATTTTCTTCCCTCTATCTCCTTTACTAGTATCCTCTGCCTACCCCCAAATAAAAAGAAAAAAGTGCATTATTGACATCATGCCAAGGTTATTGGTGCGGAAAGGTTAAGTGATTTATTAGGGGTGGGGGTGGAGGAGTAAACTACAGTTTGGGTATCTGCCTAAACCTAGAACCCTCTCAATTTGGACCAGTTGGGAATTTCAGTGTTTCAGCTTTCTGGAGGTTCTGTGGTGTTGGTTTTTTTCTTGGAGAAAATAAATGAATGGAATGTTTTTGAAATATAGTCAGCGTAGTGATCTTGAGCTGTTTGTCCAAGAATGTCCGTTCATAATTACGCTCTTTCTAAGTTAAAGTTAGTAAATTCCTGGAAAGAATATTTTCAAAGATTTCATGGAAGATTAAAATCTCATTTCTCATTAATCTTCTTTGTGTGTGAATTAACAAAGTCATAATGATCACGATTGTACAGGGGAAAGATATTTAAATACAGAACTTAAATGCTTTTGGAAATGGAGTATAGTAAAGTGAGGAAATAATAGAGCTAAACTATCTGGTATATCTTACGTTCATACTAAGTGTATGATTCCTTTAGTACGGTCAAAGAACAAACTATAGTGAGGTCTGTTTATAGTTGATCTAGAATAAGTCTGGCTTACGATAAAGAACACATACGGAGGCAGTTTTGCAAGTAGTATAAAACAGGAATTGTGAGCTACGTTTCTGACAATTTGGGGCTTCATCTAGTAATTTCTAGTATATTGTTGTTTATGTCAATACATACAAGAGAGCTGACCCGTCTTTTTTCCCTTTCTTTATAAGAGGAAAGTTTAATTGATGTATCTATCGTATTTATAAATAAATAGGGGAATAAGAAATAGCATTCTGTTACTACAGAATGTTTTCATCAAAAACTGGTTACTGAAACATCTGAAGCACTATTTAAGAACAAAACAGACAACTAATTATCTTCCCGAGGACTGACAGCTTAAGGTACTACAAAGTGGAGATACAAAACCTGCTAAGATTGCTGGCAAGTTTAAAACACAGAGATTTCCTGGTTTTACTAAAAGAATGTCTAAAGCATTATGCCAGTGTGGTTACCGAGTTAGAACTAAGGTCAAAAATACCTCTTTCAAAATTTAATGGTGATTAATTAATTAATTTTCAGACTCTTAACAGCTTGAAATATAGTTAAGGGATAAGAAAAAAGAAGAACCGGATACAGGAAAGAATGTAAAAGCATACCCTATGTGAAAATTCTTCAACAACATGGACAAAACATGTAGTTACCATTCGCTGTCTAGCTTCTTCAAAGGCACGTTTTTCCTCTTCTAAACGCTGTCTTGCTTCTTCCTCTGCTTGCCGCCTTTGATTTTCCTGTCTTTGTCTTTCAAGTTCTTCAAATGTTACTTTCAGCTTACCAGGAGACAGAGGCTCTTGTGTTTCATTGTCTTCATTTTCACCCTGTGTAAGAAAAATGAAATAGTTATATCTTAAATAACAGATACTCATTTCTTAGGTATTTTTAGATGAGTTATATTTAGGTGGTTTACCATGACAAATGAAAGGCCCTTGGTTTCCTCAAGGAATTGTTTTTGTTCCTCATATTTTAGCTTCAGTTCTTCATCCTGTCTCTCTCTTTGTTCTGCTCTCTCCTTTCCCGTGTTCTCAAAATTTATTTTCATCTTCCCAGGTGTTTTGGTGGGCTTTACAGGCACTACTGTAACTAGCAGTGAATCATCCCCTTCCTGTCCAAAAAGATATTTATTATATTTTCATAAAGCTTGACTTCTAGACAGACTCATTTCTTAATGAAACTGCTGATTTTACCTTTGTGCACCAAAGCTTCCAAGAATTACTTGCATTGAGTATTAACAACAAGAATAAACCCATCTGCCTGAGACAGTCACTAGTTTTCTTGTAATATCTGAAGAGCATCAAGGCTCAATTATATTTTAAACATAACTGCTGGCAAACTCCGTAATTTCTTTACATATTTTCATTAACTGTTAGTTATAAATATTCATGGTTTGGAGAAGAACAGGTAAAATTTTGAATACATAGCAATTGTAGCCACACTCCAGTTCCAGTCTTATATTTACTAAGTAAAGGATATACTGCGGTTGGAATAAGCTAGTAGTTTGAGAGAGCAATATGTAATTTGTCAGGCAGAGTAATTGCTGCTTCAAAACTATTTTCACAACTTACCCAGGTTTTTTCACGAAATACCATGATTAACAGGGATACTGTCAAAAAACTTAAAACTAATGGGGGTTTTTGTTTGTTTGTTTGTTTGTTTGTCTTTCCAAAACTGTAGTAGTAATGTGATTTTCTTGTGTTAGTGAAAGACAATAGGACCTTTGGACCCAGATTTTTGAAATTAAACATGTTTTTGCAAGACTTAAAATCCAAACCCATGTGTTAAATTAGTCAATTTAATAATAATAATAAAAAAAGATAACTGAGTAAGTTATTCAGACATCTGTATATTGACAGAATCCCCTTTTAATTTCAAGTTTAAGGCAAAGAGCTTTTAAGATGATACTTTCCAAAGCGAGAGGACTTAGAGTATCATTGCCAGTATACCTCAAATCATTCTGGTGGCTTTGAATATTTACATTTTAGATGTTTTGAACTAACCACAAAGTATTCACAGTGCAGACTCTATTTCAAACTTAAATAAATTCACTTCAAGTACAGACATATAGATCCGTATACTTTAAAAATTTGTTAGCTTCTTGGTTGAATTTTAATTAGGTATTTGTGTGCCCTTTTCTAAGTTTTCCCAGCCCAAATGACAATAATAAAACAAAGTGAATAAAAATGTAGGTGAACATTTCTTTAAAAAAATCTGATTACCTCTGCTGCTGATTCAGTTCCCGTATTGTTAAAGTCATCAATCTATTAAATGAGAATTTCATATGATTACATTACTTTGGCTCTTTGCCTTAGATTTGCAAACATAGAACTGGAAATTCTTTCTGTTATCAGTGATATGTATGTAGCACTTAAATTCACAGAGACGGTAATGACTGAACCTTTGTTGGAATACTTCGGATAGGTTAGCTTGCTGAGGAAGAGGGAACATGACATAAAACATCATACACAAAGTATGCTAAAGCGTTCTTAACACTTCAGTGATGAACTGAGAAGAGTACTTCAGATGTCCATTCTTCATTTAAGCATTCCAGAATTGTGTAGAAAGAAAAAAAGCTAAAGCAAGCTCATGGATTATTTCTGATTCAAGTGACATTGTCTTCCCCTCAACTCCTGCAAAAAGCCTATTGCTGTATTTGCTTCGTATGGTGTCTTTATATGTTACTGTCTAAAACTAACGTACTTTCTAAAATTCTACATGGTATGTACTTCTGCCTTTCCGAGCAGATTAAATATATGCTAGATACATTTCCAGATAAAAGTCCAGTTTTAACCATGTTAAAAGTCTTAGGAGAAAATACTATCTAAGTCCTTGTTGAAAACTGACTCCTCCTATAGCACTGTTTTTCTTTTCTTACAACAAAAACAAACCTAAATTAAGTACTACTATCTTTTGGTTAAATAAAAATTTGCTTATGGTTCTAGTCTATCGTTTAGACGTTCGCTCTCGCTGCAGTATTTGCAGCACTGAAGAGAACTTACAACAGGAATTAGATGTGATGATACCCCAATGCAAAATTCTACAAAAGACAAAATTTGCTTTAGTGGCAGCAACAAAAATTGGAGTCTGTTCACATACATGTGCAATAAAGATTCACAAAGTGACAAAGGAATAACTGGATCTTCATGATTCATGATTTTTACTGCATTAGTATCTTCTCATTTTTGCCTGCCGATGGCATTTTCCTATTTCTTCTTGCTTGCCTTAGTTCATCTGTCACTGAACTGTATTCACTAATGTATAACCAAAATTGTCTAAAGTAAGGGTTGGTAAAATATAAGAAACATTTTTAAATTAGTTTAGTAAATTCTATGAGCTCTTGTATGCATATGACACCAAAATTTGTGCCCGATTCACATTCCTACCAGGTTTCTGCCTGCCTGGTTTCAGCTGTAACTCAAGTGTAGTGCTTAAAAAAATTGTTACCGTGAAGAAGTGAAGACGAAGATTCTCTGAACATTATTCCCACTTCCATCCATTGAGCATCTCCCATGTAAATCACCGCTATCGGAAATCTTAAGATCAAATCTTTCCAATCAATACAAAACTTTTTTTCTTGTGTTGGTTGTTTACAATTATATCCTGACTATTGGGACCAGATGAACATACCTCCTGTGCTTTTTTTGCTAATTCTCTTTGAATTTTTCTTTTCTCAATCATATCTTGTTCAATTCTGCGCTTTCTTTCTTCTTCCATTCTTTTTCTTTCTTCTTCTTGCCTTTGCTTCTCCATTTCTGCAAACTTGCCTTTAACGGTTCCTGTGAATATGAAATAAACAGTTCAGTAGTTACATCTAATACTTATCTAGTGAATTATGTGGCCTTTAAAATCGGGCCTCTCTTACCTATTAGCTTTGGAACATAACCTTTTTCTATTTTAGATGATTTTGCATCATCGTCTTCATCAGATCCAAGCAGTTCTTTCATCTAGTTGATGAAACACAGAAAGTAAACTGTCTTTATACCTTAAATAATATTCCAATATTATTGTCTTAAAATAATGTGAAAAGATTTTCACGTATAACATTGACTATTAAAATAACACAAAATATTTGCAAAGAAAATAACCTCCTGCTTTCTCCTGTTCCATTCTCTCTCTCTAACATATTGTTCTTTTCTTCTTTGCTTTTCATCTCTAGATCTCCTTTGATTTCTTTCTTCCCTTGCTTTCTGCATAGCTTCAAATTTATCCTTTACATCACCCTTGTGAAGCTTGGGTACATAGGATTTTTGGACGGGTTTAGATGAAGAAAGCAGAATCTTGGTGAAGATATAGAAGAAATGAAGATAAGAAAAAGAAAGTTGAAACAGATGGACAGAAATATTCTGATAGACTGGATTAGAAAGAATGTAAGAACATAAAACAGAAGTGCACTTGGGATTATGAACTTTGTGCCACTAGCCACCATCTACTAAGGATCATTGTGTTTGTTCATAAATGGTAATAAATACTAAAATATCCAAAAAACGTTTAGCATTGTAATAAATAATAGCTACATAACTAAGTGTATGAACTATGTGAATTGTACGTTTTCAGTTACTGTGGCTTTAAAAATTAGATACAGATTTGTATGGTTGCTTTGAATCAT
This sequence comes from Aptenodytes forsteri, assembly GCF_000699145.1. Classification (NCBI taxonomy): domain Eukaryota; kingdom Metazoa; phylum Chordata; class Aves; order Sphenisciformes; family Spheniscidae; genus Aptenodytes; species Aptenodytes forsteri. The sequence goes on from NW_008796165.1 coordinate 1,787,523, forward strand.
AAGCAGTCAGCAAAGAGCCTCTCTACCCCAACAATATGTATGTTTTCTTCTGCAACTCTTCAACAGCCATATATGGAAATAGTATTATTTGTTCTTTTAAAACTTCCAATACATTATATACTTACTTTTTTAATACTGAGAGAAACTCAGAAGTCCGGTGATTTTATGTTAGAAAGTGTCAAGATCACTGGACTCGCAGGACTCTGATATCGATACAGCTACTGGACACTTCTTTGCCAATGCTTAACTCTGTGCGTGTCCAAACAGTAGGAGAGGTTCCCCCTTTTCAGAACTACGGTGAAGTGTTCTCTTTTTCTACTGTCGTGACTACAGGAATGCTCTCAATACAGTAATGCTGAGAAAACTGGCTGAAAACATTCCATGTTTCATATTTTCCACCTAAGCCAATAGTTTTTGTTCCTGCTTTTGTTCCTGTTCAGTGAGTCTACGTAGAAGAAGAAATATTTGAAGTAGCCTAATATATACATTTTAGAATTAGATGTGAATGCCGCCCTGAATTTCCACCCCCAACATTTAAAGTTTCTTCATATTTTGTTACCTTTATTTTGCCTTCCTCCTTCATGTTTTTTTAATAACAGTAAGAACATACTTCACAGATTCCATCAAATCAGATAGCTTCCTTAAGCTACTTCCAAGCGCCCTTCCACTGTCTTAAAATAACACCAATACCAGCAGACTTCCAGTGTAATTGTTTGTCTTTTACAATTGTTTGTAATTACTCTTTTTGCGAGCATCAGTTGTAAACTACTACATTACTTTGATTAATTTAAAATTGGTACATACCTCAGTTTTCTGTGCAATGTCATTCATGGCTACTGTATTGTGCTCTGCACCTGGTATGCTTAAGATTGCTTTCAGTTTCTACCTGAAAGAAATAGTTGTAGTTATATTCTGTTCTTTTCCTTTTAAAAGATGCTTTAACCATCTTCCTGTAAATAAGCTTGCACAGGCCGAAATCGATGTATCACAATTTCACTGGGTCCTTTGAGGCTTCTGAAGACATGAATAGGCTCTAAGAATGCAACAGTAATTAAAAGAACAAGCTTATGATTCACTATTCATGCTCATAACCCCTCTATATAGTCCTAGATATTGGGTTTTAATTTCCATTTAAAAAAAAAAAAAAGAAAAAATAACTTGGAGCCAAGCTCTGGCTGCCCCGTCTGGTGTGTTACGAAACCGTTTTTCTCAATACTCAAATGCTAGCAGAAAGGAATGTGCTGTGCACCTCCGCCGCTCCACTTCGGTCTGATGTGTGAGCCAGCGAGCTCCGGTTGCATGAAGTTTGCAGCGTGCTCAGGCCAAAACCCCACAGCCTCCCGGAGACGCCGCTTCGCCTTTATGCGGCTGACAGGAGGAAAGATGGCCCGGCGGCTGGGGGGACCTACCTGCATTTCAGAGCTGCAGCTGGATCTCTTGCCTGGGTGAATGCTTTTGCTTGAGTCCCAGCCAGGCTGGCAACTCTCTCGGCTCTTCACCCAATGTGGGAATATGAAATAATGCTTTCCTTTCTCCTACGGCTATTCTAGGGGAAACTAGTGCTAAAAACTAGTTTTAGCACTAGTTAGGTAAGCCACATACATACCTTAGAGAAAGTATTTGTATCACTTAATTGTGGGCTGGAAATTGCACTGCATTTTTTAAAAGTGTTACAAATTTTAAATTACACTATTTATTAGGAACGTAACAGAAAGGCACTTCAAGTTCAGGGCAAGCCTTTTCCTTTTTTTTTTCCCCCCTTTTTTTTTAAATCATCGGGTCTATCAGAGCTTGTGGGAGGAAGGAAATCATGACATGACTCCAGTGCCGTTGCTGTCTGTACTGGACCGATGCCCTGAGTCCCAGGCAAGCCTAAAAACTCAGTGTGCCAAATGTGGTGCAAACAAACGGACTCAAAGGCTCAAAGTAAAAAGGCTAGAAAAGTAGCTTACTCCTGGAAGGGCCTTCTCACTTGTGGTTTAGAGGAACTAAAGTCAGGGCATTTCGTGATATGGAAAGTTAAGTTCTTAGTAGTTCTTAGCCTTTAAGTTCTCTAATTCTTAATTACAAACAGATTATAAACATGGGAACTTTTATGTGGTGTTAAAAATAATGAACATTAAGACTTGTTGTCATATGAGCTCTTCAAAAATACACCAGTGTCACCAATGCTCATTGGTGCTGCTGTAGCTATACAGATCGGATGAGATTCTTTGATACCTTGGGATGTTTTTTCAAATGAAAGCAGTCGCAATGCAGAAACAAGAGCATTTAGCTACCAATCCCTGCCCTGATTTACAAATTCCAAACTCTTCAAATTCAGCTTCAACAGAGGTGTTCTGGAAAACACTTGCGTGTTCCTTTTCAACAAATGAGCACGGAAAGTCATTTCACCCCAAACTGGAGTTGACAAATACCTCATTTGTAGACTGACAGGAATCCAAGGCATTTCAGTTTGACACTTGTGAACACACGAACATAAAAGTACTAAGTGTTAGTTCCTATTTAGACTGTTTCAGATCAGCAATAGCATGTTAAAATTCTGTCGCGTCTAGGAAGGCAGATAACTTCACTGGCGTTCTTGTGGTCTCAAGGTCCCCATCCACTTTAATATGCATTTGTATATTGTGCAGTTGGGTTTGCACACCTTTGTAAGCTTTAGCGTACTTCATGCATGTAAGTAAAATCCCCATTGTGATCAGTATAACCTTAAAACTAGTTAAAATCCTTTGACTTCCTCATTTTTCTAAGCAGGTCTTAGAGAAGTTCTTCTCCGTTCTCTCCTTTTGCTTCTCTGCTTTTTTAATTTCTTCTTCCCTACTTGTGGCTGATAGCCTTTAGCCTTCTACTTAAAATCCAGAACCTGAATAAAAGGTTTACTGCACGAGCCCATCAGAAAACAAAGGAACATCATGCAGTGGTACAATTCATGCACTGAAGTAGCCTGGGACATAGAGACCTTCTAGCCTTCATACAGGGCTGGAGCAGAAAAGCAAGTCCCAGAGATAATCTTTCACAAGGAATTGCATTCCACCTAAACACCTCAAGCGAAGGTTACTGCTGACCTTCCCTCCAGCAACATACCCTATCTATATGGCTTCCTCATAAAGTCTTGTGAAAACTGACTATTCCAAAGTCTGATTTGCTTATTATATGCAATTAACTGTAGGAAGAAGATTATGTTTACAAGTCTGAGAACACAATTTAGCTTTTGAGCTTTTGGATCAACTTTGTCTTGAACCTTTCTGATAGCTCTAATTACCTGAACCCCTTCACAGTGTCACTAAGATTGCTGACAGCAGTGAGACCTTCCCTCAAATAATGAATCTGAAATTTTCTTTTAACAGTACAGATGTTGGAAGAAATTTTCTTTGCAAATTCCTGCTGAACTTCCAAAAATGTGCCAGTCCAACAGGCTGTGGGTCCTCAAGATGGCAGGTACTTTCCGCCATTTGGATTACTGCCATATCTGCTATTACTTCAGGCTACTTTCCAGTTCTTTGGCATCACTAACTCTTAATATGCTTGAAGGTTAGCCAGCTGGCTCTAAGACATTTTGCATCTGCAAGTCATCCTACCTCCACCTTTGATGCTAAAAGATACGGATATAAAGCAGTAGGGCATTCCTAAACATGATACCACCCACGTTTGCACTTTCATCTCTCTCCGTGGCAGTTAAACCTTGAGCAGAAACAGCAGCAGGACCCTGCCTCAGGCACCCCTCAAGGCAGATGAGTAATTTCCAATAAAGACAATCCAGTGCCTTTAAGAAAAAAAGCAGCACTCCTTGAGCTTTGACCTGGGTCCGTGAGGCAGTGACCGCTGCTTGAGGAACAACAATAGTGGATTGAAGCTCCTTTGTATCTGCCTTATCGTTAGGAGAGGTTCCACACAGGCAATGTATTGCTGCTGAGAAAACCAAAGTGGCTAAGGCAAGAAGTCCTGACACCCTCAAATCATGGAAGAACAGTGCCTTCATCATCTGCTGATGATAGCTTTGCACAAAGTATGTGGTAACAAATTTTCCAACCCAAGAAACTTTGACATTTCTTATTTTCTAACAGTAGCTACTTTTACATAAGGTATCTTCCTACCAATTCCCTTTTGAGAGGAACTAGTTATATATTGAAGTTGTACATATATCCTTGTTTTGTAATAAGAATTTTCCTACAGAGTTCATCTAAAACAATTAATGCTTATTCTTTGAGGCAACGAGAGTCTACTTGTATATGTACTTACTTCAGAAGAGATTTGTCCTCTTGTTATGAAGCTGTCCAATCTCAACATTCAGTCTCATCTTTTCTTTTATTTCCTGAGATCAACATATCTCAGGAAAAGCTGTAAGAGCTCCTCATTGATGCTTCCCACTCAGAAAAATCCCAGATTATAACCTCAAACATAACCATGAGCAAAAAATGAACTGAGCTTGTTACCAGGCTTTTCTTTGCCTATCCAGTCTCATCACTCCAGCATTCACCTGACACTAGTCTAATTTTTTTTTTTCTCCACATTTTACCTTTCCTATGATTAAATGAGATGTCTCAGGACATGTTAGTCTGGTGTTACAACGTTTATACTGAAAGCACTAGACTGCAGTTCCACTTTCAACGGAGGTCTACATTGAGATTTTTCCTAGAAGAGAAATTTAACCTCCATCCTTTGATCAACGGTCCTACCTCTGGAATTGAATGGAAGAGAAAATGCCATTACTAGAATGGCTTGACTGGCTGTAACACAGAGAGTGATCTCTAAGCAGTTTCAAGTGAAAATTTAATACAAAACCAATAATGCGTAGGAAACTAGGCAATAGGTTAGAAATACTCTAAAAAAAAAATCTACTGTTTTCAAGCATCTTATTTGTTTGCTGTAAATGGGTAAGCTATCACCTCCGATATGTCTTGATTTGTTATGATCATAGCACTTTTTCAACTTTTCACGTAGACTCCCTAAAACCTTACTGTAGGCAAAATAATCAAAGTGACCAAAGAAAACCATTAGGGGACACAGAAGGTTTGATGGCTCACAAGTCCCAAAATCCATCTCCTTAAATTTAATTAATTTCCATTTCTGAAAGGAGGTCAGAGTCCTCAACTGATCAAAAAACGTTGTGCAGCTTTAACCAAATAAAAAAGCCTCCCATAAATAATAGAATTCCCCTTCGTCAGAAAACATAGAAGTTCTTGATTTTCAGTGGAGTGATTAACATCCTGACACGAGGCACAGAAAAACACCAGCGTTTTCCTGAACTGTATACTACCCTTTACAATAGGAGTATGAAGGCAGGGCTTTAAAAAAAGTCTAGTTGCTCTGTGATTTCTCCTTTCGGGAGGCCCCCCTGCTGTCCTGTGGCTACTGTGAGTTATAAATAAGCCCTTCACGGCACGGTCTAAGTTACGTTTACCATCTGTCTCCTCTTTGTGATCTACTTGCAGGGAAGACTCCATTATATAAGAAAACCATATTGTGAGAGTTGGAAATTCACTACTTGCAGCCAAAGCAGTGAGGAGAGGAAAGCACAGTCCACAGTGTTAAAATATTTAACGAAATATTAAATAGAACTGGAAAGAGGAGGGGGACGAGAGTGATGTTCAGCATTTATGTCCTCACTGTAACTCGTCTGGAATGACACTACCAGTTGTTGTACTAAATTACAGATACTAAAGTAGATACTAAAATTATCGCGCGTAGGGGAAGATCCTGAACTGGCATAAACCGTCAGCTCCACCGAAGCCAATGAGTTATGACAATTAACACCAGCTGTCCAAACTTCGCATTTTGTAAAATACAGAATACAAAACTACTTCCACTCCCTTGTATTTCCTTAAGTCTTTATAATTAAAGACTAGAATGCTTACTGACAATTGACCCAGATAATTCCATTTCATACACAATCTTTTCCTCAATCTTTGAATTTATTGCACTTCAACATTTATTGAGAGTCTCATATTACAGTAGAATAGACCTTGCAGATATGTTATTTATAAAAATGTATTTATTATAAAGGATTTTGTTTATGTCTGTTTATATAACTGTAAATACTCTTAATGTGACAGTGCCATGCAGTCCAGCCGCTGTGTTAAAAAAATAAAATCACCCTTCTCTGTAGAAAAGGTCTGTCTGTCAATTCCTTACTCTCCTCAGGTACTATTACGGGGTACACAGGCTCCAGAGCAAACGTAGCGGGGGCTGAGAGACCGCTCTGTTATGGGGGAAGCCCTGCTGCGATCTTCTGGCCCATGATTTCATGTTCCAAGATAATCTGCTGATCCTAATCAAGGGTGGCAGCAAATTGTGAACCGAGGTCCCCAAGAGAAAATTCAGCGTATTCTGCCCCATGCCATAGTTCCTCCATCCCCCGCTGCGTCACAGCAGCTGAAGAGAAACGGTATGATTTGAGCTCAACTCCTGTTGACTTCACTGACAGGACTTCAGAGATGCTTCAGGGTACTGAAATGTGGGATAAAATACCGGACCTGAAGCACTACTGCAATTTGCTGCTTCTCTTCTCAGATGACAGGACACAGCCTATCTGCCTCTTCTCTGAAATCCTCATGGTCAACTCAGACGGAACACAGTGGTGGTCACTGTGCCCGGGCTACGCCTCTGCCGCGAAGGAGAGGTCTCCTGGCTTCCTGGAGGTAAGCTGCTGCTTCCACTTGACCAACCCTACTCTGCTGGTAGCGCTGATGCCCATAAGAACCAGATCGTGTGTATATACCTCCATCTGAGCGGGTATGGCTGCCTTCAGTGCACAGCAAAGGGTCACTCCTATTGCTTCCTGAACTGCTCTTCCACCTTCGTTAACCTTCAGCTCCGTTTGCCCACAGCTAGCTTCCAGAGGGCTCGGCCACGGCACCGTTCCTTGTTAAAGGAGATTCAAAGCTGAATATCCAAGTATGGTAAATGACAGAGTGTCTGACTTCTTTCACTGAGGAAACTACTCATTTAAAATATTCCAAATGCAGTTAGAGAAGGTATTTCTTAGGCATGTCTTAAATCGTCTACCCAGTTCTTTTATTTCACCAGACTGTGCGTTCTACATATGCTAGACAGTCTTGAACTTCTGTATGTTCCTTAATACACTTGGCCCTCTTCTAAGACTAATTATTATTTTACAATTTCATTTCATATTGGACATTTTTCTAAGAGATCTAAGGTCTCTCAAGACCTGAGATCTAAGGTTAAGAGTACCATGTTTTCTAGCATGCAGCTACTCGCCGATTAATTTTCGAAATACTAATACGTTTCATTAAACATGCTTTTTTCGCAGAAGTTTATTGTGTTAGCAGAAGCTCTTATTTACCTAAAACACACGTGATAATAAACAGTTTGCAAGCTGTCACGGAAGCCCAGTATTTCCTTCCAAGCCACGCTGTCTTACAGTCATCACTTCAGGGTGAAGCAGAACCTGTAAATGCACTCAGCGTGCCCTCGCTGCGGAAGACCACACCGACAAAACCGAACTCCTCTTTACGTAGAGACACGCGGTTTACGAACAGAGGGGATTTTCAAACAGCGTTTATTGAACACACGCCAGCGAGAGGCAGACTTACAGCGGAGACCACACCGCGCGTCCCCGCGCCTTACGCCAGCACGAAGGCTGCCCGACTGCCGCTCTGGCTCCGTGCGTGCCCCGGGCCGCCTTCTGCCGGGCAAGTGGAAGCGCTAACGCCGGCGGGAGCCCCCGGCGGACGCCAGCCCTACCTGCGGCAATGCCATTTAAAGTCAGCTACGAGTCGCACCCGTGGCGGGCGCAGCGCCGTGCCCTTG
>NW_008796165.1:1796443-1807113 GCF_000699145.1 Aptenodytes forsteri
GGCAGGGTTCCGTCACCCCAGCAGCTAACCATCACCACGTACTTACAACTACCGCAGCCCCAGCGAACCGCCGCTGGCTCGTGCCCTGCCGGTGGGGAGGCTTTATACCTACGGCCGTCAGGTCCGAGGTCGTTTTGTGGCACATGGAGAGCGATCAACTAATAATAGTAATGTGACAGTTAGCTGATGGAGCGGAGAGGAATCCAGCTAGCGCCAGACCTGTGAGACAGAGAGCGCGTTCGGTTTAAAGCAGCGCCTTTCTCTGGAAACTTTACAAAGCAGAGGCAGAAACGTGATCTTACTACATCTGAATACATTCCTTTTCCTGCTTGAAGATGACTTGTTTCCTACGTGTTCAATTGCAAGGTCTCCAGCGTGGAACCTTCTTCTTCCTATCTCACTTGTATTGTGTCTGCCACGCTGGAGCCTAACTTTCAGCTGGATTGTAAGGATTAGGACGACAACCACACGACCTTCGGCTTTGCAAATCTGAACAACGGCCATCAAAGTTAAAACACAAAATGTGTTTGTCTTTCGAAGGACAGCGCAGGAACTTTTCCCCAGTGCCACCCTCAAAATAGCTGTACTCGTCTTTCTGAAGCAAAGGCACAAGATTTCAGTTAAGGTAGGGCTTTCGACCCTCAGCAAAATAAGAGTTTTCTGCAGATGAACACATACAACACACAAAACGAATTTGGGCAGATCAAAGCATATATACCTTGCCCTTCTACAGCAGTAAGGATTAAACACTTTATCTTCTCCATTTCATTATTTATATTACCCCACAAAGGAAGTCTTATTCCACGACTGGAGCTCACTAGAGCAGTTTGGTTTGGAAATAGTCCTAAAAATACTCGTCTCCTAAAACCAAGGAAAGAGGCAACAGCTTGGCATCGAGAGATGAATGCAATTAAACCATTCTGGTTAGCACGATAGGCAGGGACCTCGCCGGCTGACCACCACTTTGCCTACATCATGTCTGCAAGCCACGACAGCCACCCTTAGTTGGGGGTTTCTGCGTTTATTAAGGTGTCTGGCTGAATCACTTTTTGACTTCTAGGACTAGAAACACCAGTATTTGGCTTTTTGGTGGATCACTGGCCTATGTGTTGAAAATTTATCAATGCTGTGGACCATTCAATAGAAGCAAAATTAAACAGGTCGACAAAATCAGTTTAAACTGGACAGCTCAGAAGCTGTTCCCATTCCGTTTCTTTTTCATATACACAGTAAATTTTGTAATAGTTGTTTTGTGTTGGATTTCAGGGAGCAAATTCAAGTTTTGGATTCAGTTATATGAGCAACAGTCGTTTCACTGAATTATTTTATTTAATATACACAACTGCAGTTCATTTAGGCAACAGAAAGTTCACAAATACGCTTACTCTGACACTTGATTTGACACGTTTAGTTTGATAGAAACCAAAGACTACAAAAGTGAAGTATAATAATCATTAAGAACACGTTAAAAGTGAGATTATTATTACAACTAAATTACAAATTATATAAATATTTGATTCTTTTATAATCCTTACACATTCAACATTTCTGATCTTCGCAGTACAGTTATGGCAGAAGAGGATGGCTTTTAAATTTAGCTTGTTCTTATTAGCATGGAAAGTGGCATTCAAAACTATTTAAAAATTTAGAGATTATAAACTAAATTCTGATTTTTATTACGAATTCACTAAAGTAGAATTGCATCGTACTATCATTGCTTTGGTGCAGCTCTGTCACTTGCTTTTTCAAAGATGGTGGACTTCTGAAATTCTTAAGCCGTATGGCTGGTTATCAGCAGATATTCTTTATACACCTTCTAGCCAAGGTGCATAAACCTCAGGTTATAACAGAGCCGATTCCAGTTCTGTGCTACAAGGAGACAGCTATCCCCCATTTAAATTTATAGCTCTGTCTCTGGAGTTAGGAAGGACAGAGTACACGAATGCTTTTTGGGAAAAGGTCCAAAAAGACCCAGAGGAGATCAAAAGCCGACCCACACGTACCTGCACATTTCCCCCTTCCTCTCTCTTTTTCTCCCTTCCCCTCTCTCTCCATTTCTTTCTTCCTTTCTTAACTGTTTCTGAATCAAATATTTGCTGTCGGTATCTTACAGCAACCAGATACTGTAATTCTTATTTTGGATGGAAAATGCACCCGTCTGATTTCCAACGCGATTCTATGGGCTTTTGAGAGCTCTATGAGTGCATGGACGTGCTCCTGATTTAAAGGACATTTAAAGCACATTTTCTAAATATTTTGGTGTTTCATTAGACCTTTTTCATTCTTCTGTTTAAAAAATTCCTTTCAGTTTTGACAGAAGAGCGACTTTTAAATTACCTGGAAACATTTATAATCTCATGTGCAACACTGTTGCACTTTCTTCAAGAGCCTTTTATAAATAATATGAAAGTCGCTCACTTAAATGCACATTTACTTCTGTAAAAAAGTGCATTTCTGTTTTCCTGTGATGAATGTTAAAATGTCACTTTTTTCATGTCATTTATTAGACCAGACAAACCACAGCAGACAGTTTCCTTTGGCACACTGCAACCTCCAGGTAGTACATTTGCTGTGGAACACGCCATTTACTCCATTCCTTCTGTTTTCAGCTATCGCTATTGATTCTGAACCCAATGAGACACCTTACCGTTCCATATAATTTCATTCATAGACTTGCAGAAAGCTGCCAAAATACAGATACTTTTGAGCAGTATGATCGGGGGAGATAAGTATGTTTAAGCTAAGTGAGGTGGGTGAAACAAACTTCACATTCTGGTATTGAAGACGTACTTTGAGGAGAAAAAAAGCGTGGAGCACGGTGCCAAGTTCAGCAACTTGAATGGTGGAAATAGGCCAACAGCAGCATTCGGAATTTCTGTTTTATTACACATAGAAGTATACTTCTTTTTGTTTAATAAACTATAATCAGTTGGCATTTCACACAAGTCATATGACACATTTTCATCATTTCTATATTTATCAAACGAGTACAACAAAGGAGCAAAATGTCGGCTTCAGTAAAATCTATGGAATTACACAGGCCCTCCTGTTCAAATACCATCGTTTTGGGTTGTGTTTGCAACAAAAGTTGACATGTTTCTAATCGATGTTTGTTTCAATATGCTAGATTTTAACAACATGCTTCTCAAGTATCTGAATATTTAGAATTACTCTGTAATTACTTACTCTGTATTACTTGACACAGGATAGATTCTTGTGGGCTGGCTTTGTGTGGCAAAGCGTATGTAAGTGTAGTTTAAAAGCCTAAGCTAACTATGAAACATTGTTTCAGTTTACAGAAATTCCAAGATTATAGATCGTCATTATTTATTACCTCTAGCACAGGAAAAAAAAAGTTACTGCAAGTTCCCTCACGCCTCCTTACTGTGCTGCGCTCCTATCTAAAGTTCAGGGTTCCACATCCTGCGCCGCAGTTTTGCATTGCACATAGATGGCCACAATTGCTTACATTTCCTCTTAAATAGACAGCTGACTTCCTACAGGGAAGGGAGGAAGACGGAAACGCTTTTAATTATAAAACACTGCCTTCGATTCTGTTTCATGATTAACAAATCTCATCACACATCCTTATTCAAAAATATATTTTGAAATGCTACATAAGAACTGAGAATGCTATTAGTTTATTTACCACCACCATATAAAGTAGTAACAGTTTTAGAAAAAGGAAAAGTTTTAAATTAATTGGTGAAGCTAACATAGCTTTTTGAATATAAATAAACGCTCTCAAACACCTTCATGATGTTTAGATATTTTAAAACAAAATAAAGTAAAAAATGCATCCTGGAAGTCATTCCTGCCCAAATGGTGCCTGCATTTTCTGCATCGCTCTATTACACTGTAGTACAAAATGACTGCTTACACCCACACAAATGTAATTTCAGGGCAGTGGCAACACGTTCAATCTTGTGAGTGTGATTACTTTATTGCATGTGTCACATGAATAAGAGACTGCATATACCCCAGTCGAAACACCTGCTAGATCTAGACACACAATGATCTGGAGACTCTGTAATGAACTTTTTGTACTATAAGCCTTTAAAGGAAACAACTCCATCAGCTTCACTTAAAAATTATCTGTGCAAAAGTACAGTATTTCATAAATAAACTTTACCCAAATATCACAGAAAAAAGCTTTGGGATACATTAAGTATAAATACAGTGACAGCTGAGCTGCAAATTTAATTTAGGTATATACAATAATATGCTCACCAATTCTTTTCGTAGATGTACATTTAACCTCCCTGAGTCCTTTTCCATACTTAGCGACACGATACATTTTCAGATGCTTGCTCAGTAACAGCAATGATAGCTTCGGCGTTAGAGAGAAAGGTGGGAGGGAGTACGTCAAAGTGCACTCCATTTCATTTGTCATGGATTTTAAGCTTACTGTACTTTTGCTTCTAAGAGCCCACTGGTCATGACGTGCCCATGACCACTTACGCAAGCACTGACATGTCTTAGTGAATCTGCTCCAAGATAGGCCATTAAAAGTTCAGTGTGTCGGATTAGTAATTGCATAAGATCCTCAGCCAAACTCTCCATAGTTGAGTATCGCACCTTTTCAAAATCAAAGATGTCTTTGAGGAAGAAAAGCACTTGATCCTAGTGGGGAAAAAAAAAGGAAAAACTTGTATTCACTTACAAGAAAAAAAAAGTATACAATGCTAGCTATTTCTTTTACACGTTTCCTAAAAACATCCATTTATGTATTCGTTTGGTGATAAGGTAGAAGTGCAGTAAATAGACTTTGCAGAACAGTTCTAGGCTTAAAAAACATTTTTAATATGAAAATATTTATTTTCATGGTTTCTTACCGTTAGTCTTAATCTTAGGAAAATGCAAATGTATGCCTATAAATAAGATCCTAATTTTTTTTAACCTGGAAGAATTTTTTTTTTTAATTAAGATAAGTGGTAACTAAAAAAAAGTTACAAACCTTGAAGAAGCAGCATAGGTCATAAAGGGAATTTCTAGGGCCCAAAAAGCCCCACGCCAAAACAGGGCTGATATGTTCACATACAGCATAGAAATGTGCAAAAAATCCATCAGGCACCTAGTGATGTAAAAATTGTGGACAAAAGTTACACAGTAAATTTAGTATAAATCTCTATTATATGAAATTAAGTCTTCAGAAAAGCCTAAACCACCTACTACTTCAGGGCTGTGGTAACCTGAACTCCTTTAAGTTATAAGGCAACTGTACCAAACAAGTGTCATAATTTTTTTTAGAAAAGGTTTTTACTTCAGTGGTACTTTGGATTTTAAATATTTTAAGATTAATAGGCATAAGCCCAGAAAGATCATGAAGAGTCCACTCTGACTCCCATATGACAGATCAGATAATTTTATTCAGCTCTGACTCCTATGACAGATCAGATAATTTTATTCAGTTATTCCTGTTTGAGCCCCTATACACTATGTATATCTGAAACTCGCGCAAAAGTAAGCAAACTGCACAGTTTTGAATGGAAACATATATGGATGTAAAGTTTATTTTATATACTAATAAACATATATTTATAATTTTACAACACCAGTTAATTTATATAATGCTAAAAATAGAAATTAATCATAAATTAAAACATAAAATACCACATAGAGAACTGTCTGTAAGTAAATTTAAGTTCATCAAACTCCTTGTGGTACAGTTAGTCTCTCTCTTACAAAGGCTTCCACGGTGCTTAACTTTATCCACTTCCGAATGACTCCAGCAGCACTGAGGAAACTAGTCCCAAGGAGTAAAGTTACTCACACATTTACAAACTTATAAATATTGAGACTTCAGTATACAAAGGAACTACAGAGTAAGGTAGTTGTGCATTGAAATAGAGAAAATAATAGGTTACTATAACATCTGTTTTGGAGATATAATATAATCCCTTTATATAAAACTAGTGTAGAAAAGATCTATTTATGTAAAATTCTCAACCATATTTACACAGGGATGTAACATCTCAAATCTTAAGACATAATGGTAGCTGAGGACCTTCTACAAAATACCAGCTGCCATTGGAAGCAACTTCTTCTTTACAATGAAATACATCTTTGGCAGTTAGGAGTCACGTAAACAGCTATTCTTAGAATCAGAGAAAGGTGTCGGCGCCAGACACTTGAGCAGAGATTCCTCACCTGCGGTATGCAAAACCACTTCTAATGGCTACGGATGTCCTGCAGCAAGCCTCAACTCCGCTTTTGGACTGGCTATTACAGAGATGGGGCATTTGCCTCCCAGGTCTAATAAAAGCCTCCAAAGGTGGAAGTAAGGAGCTGCTGGCGCAGAGGAGTTCTACTTCGAAATCTGCAGGGTTCCTTCACCGAGAGGTCAGGATACAGAAAGGGGCTGAAGAAGGCTGCAACAGAGTTCCTGCCGCTGGCGAGGAAGATGGTACTTCAGGTAGGTAAAGGGACAGGACTGAATTCTATTTAGCTGTGGAGATGATGCAGGGAGATGGGGTTGTGAATCCTAGCGTAAGCAGGCGAGATACAAGATTAATGACCTTGGTCTGCAAAAATCTGAGGTACACGTGTGGGGCCCTAAGTCAGAGAAATTACTGTCACCACTGTTGACTGAACCTAAACCAGACTGAAAATCTTTCAGCTAAGACTTTTTGCTAAAAAACGGGTATTAGGGCCCCATGAGCTAAACTTATACAATTGGCAGCCTCTTGTCTAAGCTAACATGTCTACAGGATTAAGGGTTGATCTGCAATTTATTTTGCCAAAGTTACAGGACAGAACTTCAAATTCTTAGGAGCCGATCGGTAACTTTGGTCCACATAATTTGCAAGGCAACTTACCTTCATTTGCTGTCTTTTCTGCTTCAGTACTGACCAACAGCTTGAAGCCACAGCCTAAAAGTGAAAAAAAAAAAAAAAAAAAAAAAAAAAAAGCCTCAAACCCTGCGTAACTTCATTGTAAGAGAAATTATCTTTCATCTCAAAAGAAGTGATCTGCAGAATACTGTATTTCTAAATTTTGGGGATTTGTATTTTCTTCAGTTTTAATCTTGTGATAACACAAAGTTTAAAACTATAAAATATCAGCTGATACAAATAACTAATTTTATATGTAGTTCATATTTGTTATTTTTCAGATCTTATTTTGCAACATTTTCTTTAGTTTAATTCAAATGTAGTTTGGCATCCTTGACTAATTTTACAGTTGCAACAGTTAGCGACATTCACTGGGTTTAACTGAGGACCAGTCTCTCATATACCAAAGCGCGTGCTCAGACATAACTATTTTAGATATTAAATAGCATGTGAACACATTGAAATGTCCTTTTTCATTTTAGCAAAAACATTCTTGCAATAGCTTCAGATTCAGCAAAGGAGTTTTGTCCAAATATGGACCTGTGAAATACAATATACCGATACCAGTACTAGGCTTTTTCCCCTCATAGCTTGTAACTATCCTCGTCTGATTCCCCTTCTGTACTGCAAGGTAATTTACTACTCACAAAACACAATGCTATCACATAACTACAAAAATAAATATATGCATGTTACCTTTTTTTTTCCTCTAGAGGGAATATTTCAATTGAAAGACAAAAATAAAAGGAAAACTAGCAGTTTATAGACATAAACAGATGAAATGACAGTAGCATCTCTACCAGCTGACCATGGCAGTAGCCTTTATGTCTGTAACAGAGGGATGAGGTCTATTTGACAAATAAACAGGCACATCTGAAAAAGCGTGAAATGTTATCAACTTTTGAATGCCTGTATTGTATTCATTTACTTTTCTTTGCTTGCAACTTTGTGCCTTATTGCTAAATCTCTGGTATATGAACCAAAACCTGTTACTAATATCTAAGATGGGGCTAACAGAAACTTCCCTTCTAAAATTCTACTTCCTCAGAGAAAATTCGTTTTTGCAGGACAAGTTAAAAGTATTTTCTTCAATACATTCAATCTTTCTATATATTTTGGACCCAGACTTGTAGCTTTTAAATTGCTATTATGAAAAACTTGATATGTTTATTTTTTCTGAGGAGTATTTCAGGTATATATTCAGTTATACTGGAAGCTGAATTAGACTTTACAGTGAAGGACGGTGTAGTTTCTTTGCTTCAAAATTAATGCTATTATCAAGACAATATACACAGTCTTTATCCTGAAGTTGTTGGATTTATTCTTGTTTTTACATTGTGCTTTAAGAATATAAAGCACAGATCGCCAGAAGAACAGTTTTGGCATATAAAGAAATTTTGTATCAGTATGCTCACACCAATGTTTTATTGATCATACCATCTACTTATTGTAACGCACTACGGAATAATGATTATGAAAATTACACATAAATACTTACTGTTTCTTTAAAAGACGAATTTAGCCAGCGGTTATTTACTACATTCTGTATAGATACTGGTGGATTTTCTAAATCTTCAAATGAATCCATTAATATGAAGTCCAGAACAACATCATAAAAATTCAGGTTTTTCACCTATATTAAATCAGAACATGATCTAAGTAACCTAGTTTCTCTTTCAGCAGTGGAATTCAGCATGCACCGTATTCTAACTCTGTATTAACATGCAGATTTATAACTCTTTTTAATGAATATTAAAGATAGTTTATCAGTAAAGGAGAAGTTAAAAAAAATATTACGTGCTCTCTGGTACTAAACTGCAGTGGTGGATGCCATTTCTCTAAATCAGCAATGTAAACAAAGAAGAGTTGCCTTTCCCACAATTCTGAACTGTAAAATTTATTTTTAGATGCTACGGTTTGCATAATGGAGGGTAAAAGCACTTTTCACAAATTCAGACTCACTCCTCTAGCAGCAAGTTCCATTTCAGTATTATCCCAGTGATCTGTTTGTTCCAAAAAATATATCATTTCATCAAAGACATCTTCAAATTTCTTTGGATTCTGTAAAGTAAAAGCAATGAGTACCAAGCAAACTTAACAAGAGACATGGTTTATTTACACTGGAAAGTGAATTCTGGTAGAAGTTACATTAACAATAAAACATTAGTTAAAAAAGGCTTTTACCTTTCGTGCTCTCACAATTAAAGCAGACAAAATTTTTCTTCCACTTTCGGCAAGAAATATTCTGTTTGCTGTTTCTGAAAGAATTATGTAGAAAAGGTTTCAGAAAATATAGACATATTCATTCCCAGGTTATACTAAGTGACCTTAAACACTTCAATCAAATTTAATATAACTATAACCACTAGTATAGTAGGCAAGTTCCTAGTAAGCCTTTGGTGCAAAGGTTCCAAAGCTAATCACAAAATTGGGACTCCTCTGCAAATACGTCCCATTTTAGAATTATAGAAATGGAAAAGCAACACGAAAATATTTAATTACAGAATATGTTATAAAAATGCTTGCACAGGTAATGCATTGATAGTTTCAACGGCATGTATTTTAGGCTTAACAAGACAGACAGACAAATCACCCTCCTTACTATTTACCTGAAAAGCTTGTCGAATACAATGAAGCTTAGCAAGGAAGTCACTGTCTCCTAGACATTCAAACATTTCAGTCCTATATAAAATAGAAAAGTTTTCAAAGACCATTAAAAGAAGCACAAGACAATTCAACTAAGTCTATTTCCTACAAGAAAATACCTAGTACAAGTAACTTCTAAAAAATGAGTTCCATATAGAATATTTAATTCTTGCTTTTCTTGGAAATAATTAAGTAGACATAAATCAGTACCTTAACACTCGTGAATAAATTTTGCCTTCTTCTGCTAAGTGCATAGCTTCTTCATACAATGGGCAATGGCAAAGGGAATCCAGACCATACGTATTACGAATCTCTCTGTGCTCTGTAAGCTGAAGAAAAAATGTTTTTGAAATTCATGAAAAAGCTCGCTAACATAATTTTTGTAAAGATAAAACAAATTAAAGAAGTTTTCCTGATATTCTGCTGAAAGATGTATCCTTTTCTGCATCTGCTTAAAACAAAGGGGCAACACTCAACTAGTAAACAGAAGAGAAACACCACACTATTAACAAGACTGTTACTTCGTAACTTTTAAAATCTGAAAGCTACAGTTTCAGGTTTCAAGTTTCAAAAGTTTAATTAATAAAATGGTGGCAGCTTAGTTTTGTTTTTAATTTGCCTAGTTAAATCTAATGGGTCTCAAAGCTGTTAAAAAACAAATAATTGTCAGGACACGAAGTACAGAATGATTGCATCATGCAAATCTTTAGGAAGCTGGAAATAGTAACATCCTCCCACTCCAGTTTTTGTTTCGCTGGTAAATATGTCTGCTAGTTTACCAAAGCATATTTTACGAAGCATGAGCATCCAGCATTTTACTACAAGCTCCCAAAAAGGTTTTCATTATCAGCAGTTTTAATTCTGTGGTTATCATATAAATTAACATGAACTCATAGACATTTTTAGAGCAAGAAAAAACAAAAGCAGATTAAGAAATCAAAGCACATAAATAATACGGAGAACTCCTGTTTACAGGATATCATATTTAATCCACAAAACAATCGCTGGCTACAATTCCACTACGAACATTGTATCATATTATTAATGATAAAAAAAATAAAAATCAGAGGCTTACACATGCTTCAGTTTAGTCAATGACCAGAAAATGAATTCTAACCTTTTTTTTAATCCTTTTTTTTTTTTTTTGATATCATAGAATCATGGAATAGTTTGGGTTGGAAGGGACCTCTA
>NW_008796165.1:1811237-1845562 GCF_000699145.1 Aptenodytes forsteri
ACCTCAGGCTTCGGGGGAAGTCTCTTCCTCCTGCTGGCCCTTGCCTTTGCAACCGTCCATTCTTCTGCATTATTGGCCCCCCCGCTCCCTTCTGCATGTGCTGGTGGGAGAATTTTTGGCTGTTTGGCCGTGGGTCCGCTGCAGACTGCGCTTGGAACCAGCTATCTAGCTCCTTCTCTGCCTCCCTGATGTTACACAGCCTTCTCACCACCTCCTGCAGCTCAGCCACCTGCTGCAGGAGGTCCTCCACCTGGGCACACCTTTTGCAGGCAGGTCTGCTGCCTGTCCCTGCCCCAGGAGAGAGGTCTAGGCACTTCCTGCAGCCTGAGGTCTGCACTGCAGCCTCTCCCTTCAGCAGTTCCATCTGCTGGGGTAGGTGGTGCAGACTCCCCAGCTGGAGCCACGGCTTTTACCCTCAGACGAGTGCCCACCATTCTACCTTGAGGGTCAGATATCCTGAGTGGGGGAAACAAACCTGTGCTTCTAGGCTTCTAGGCTATTAAAACAGAGCCTAGAAACATTTTTAAAAAATAATTCTCACAGTAATTGAACTATATAAAAATAGTTACCCTGTATCTTAGAAAGATTAAAAAAAATCAGATTAAAATATAACTTTATGTTAAATTTCTGTTAAAATTTTCAAATAAATATATGCTGAAAAGTTTTTCCTAACACTGAGGACATACAGGCAAGTGCTGGCATGAAACTTCATAAAGACATTAAGAAGTATGCTTCCAGTGTGTCTTCTCCGCAGACTTTAGTCGAGCCAATTACAGCAACAACAGTTTGGCCACATAGGCTTGCCTGCTAAAGGGAAAAATATAAGCACGTGCCAATACCTATTTTTGTCCATGTAAACATTTAAGCACATGAATAAGTTACAGAGATTTCAGTACACAGTTGGTGTTCTGACAAGCATCCCACATTGTTAGATGGTATGTATTTGGTGGAACTTACACTGATGTTTTGAATCACTCATACCAGTATCCTTTTACTGCAAGCAAATACATACAATTCCTTCCATAAAATTGTCAGGTTCCATTTTAAATTGATTTGTTTGGGTAAAAAAAAAAAAAAAAAAAAAATCTGTATTCCTATATAGATATCTACAGAGTTCTCGAATTGAGACTCAAGCGATGAGACGATAGCCAGGGAATAAGTGAAGGAATAAAAGTTTTAAGGTCAACAAAATGTTATACTTAAATGAGTAATGTAGACTTTCAGAATTCATCTAGCTTGAAAGTATTGCTATTTTAAAAGTACATATTTGTTTATCATTTGTTTTGCTTGGAAAAACAGAGTAGAATAAGCTGACTTCCTAAAAACGATTTACAGCTATTTTAGATTTTATTCCAATTTAACAATATTAATCATAGCACCAAATTGTGTTTTGGATTCACCAATTCAAAAAACCCACCTGAAAATTTATGTTCTTATTAAACAAAGGAAGTCACACAGCTTTTAATTGAAAATAGATGTGAAAACATATAGGAAGGAATAATTTAACCAACTGGAAGAAACAGGAATATATTGATTTCTTTCAGATATAAGAAATCAATATACATAAAGAAACACACACGTACACATATATATACACATGTATACATAGTGTAATAGTTAGAACAGGTATAAACAAGAACAAGTGAAAAATCTTTACTCCAGAATTTGGTTTTCTACATTATGGTTAAGAAAGTATTAACTGTGGAATAATATATATATATTTTCCAAAATAAAGACCAAAACAGAACACAAATAAGTATACTAATTTATTTCTTACCAGATCCAGCTATTACTGAAGCCATAAAACATTCCATTTACTTTATTTCATTTGCAAAGCATGAGAAGAAATAGATTGTGAACACATACGCACTTTGTAAACAGCTGCCCCTCTCTTGGAGGTCATAATTTCTGTGGTAAAAGGGAACTTCAGGCAAATCACCTTCTTCAGATATTTAGGCAAACTGACTGACTGTGACTGAATCAGGACTCGTGATTTCTACAGTTAGATGCAGGTAATCTCCATCTGCTGCCAGCAAGCCTGAGATGATAACATCTTTGGCACATGAAGATGCCTGATCATAGCCTTTGTGGTTACAGATTAGCGTAGAATCTGATACCTGGGAGGTGGGTGAGGCCCTTGATTATATTTAGCTTTTTTTTTTTTAAACTTCCTCTCATGCTAGCAGATGAAATAAAATAGCTGTGTTACTGTTGTAATGCGTATTATTGAGCTCAAGCGAAGAAAGCAGTTAAACCAACCGGCTACTAAGCAGGAGAGAAAGGTATAACTATTCTTCTGCTGAGAAGATGTTTTTGATTACAGATTGAAGTTAGTCCCAACCAATAACATTTGGAAAGGGGGTGCAAATTCCTCTATCACTGACTGCTCTTGGCATGCAAAAAGAGGAGAGGAGAAAAAACAAAACAAACTGAAAACCAGAAACTAAAACGACCTCTAAGTTTAACTAGAAAAGGTGATTTCTAGACAAGCTCTGAAGCTGCACTGTAATGCTCCTGGACCCATCGTGGATTTTCTTTTGATGCTTTCTGGTTTTTAAAAATATATTTATATATAAATATTTTATATGTCGATATAAACAACATATATATATATGTAACATACAGTATTATATATTAAACAGTCTTGCAAACATTCAGTAATGGCCATTCTTTTTGAGATGAAATAAGGTGAAAGCTTGCCTATATAAACATTCTGGTTCAAAATAAAAGTGGTTGACGATGCTCCGAACACACATCCACATTTCTAACATAGCAGAGTTCAGCTATTACAAGAATGGACAAATCATATACAAAGTTTAACAACATGCAGAGCATACAACGTTTTCTAGATAAGAACTTTTCAAGCTGACATCAAAGGGAAAATTAACTCTTTCTTGTAAAAGTCTCCAAGGACTTGTTACCTTTGAGGAAAAAGGTGGAGAGAAAGGTTAGTGTTAAATGAGATGGTTCTCTATAACTGCCTTATATGAATTGGCATGCATTCATGATCTGTATTCAGGTACCTGCTTTTTAACCCCACTATGTACCCCTATGCACCGCTTCACTTTCCTCAACAGTGGTTCAGTATTTATCAGAAGTTAGCAGAAATCCCCAGCGTCCCACATCTTGTCATCACAGGTAAGTTGGACTCTTGAAAGCTCCTTGAGTCCTTTCTTACCACTGTGTAGTTAACACTTCTTTGCACAGCCACTGCCATTTTGAAACTCTTAACACATCACTGAGAATGAAAAAGTGCTCCATGCGCAGCTACCAAAAGTGCTGGTAGCTGTGAGTAACACAGAGGCTTGTGATGAAGGACCTGACGTGCCAGCCTCTAAATGTCTGCCATTTCCCCAGTGTCATGTGGGGTTACATGAAGAAGAATATGAAAATGCAGACAAAGAAAAGATGAATCACCCTATAGCAGCAACCTAATCTTGTAATGCTTTACTTCTATCCATTCAAGGCTCAAGAAAGATAGTAGTTGTTGGTGACCGCTGCACAGGACATTTATGACGACCTGCAGTGGATACCTAACTTCAGTATGTTGAAATAATATGTACATCTTCAAAACTCCAAAGCTTGTAGTGATAACTTGTGTCTCTACACACAGTGCTGCAAAGCAGCCTCTGAAGATTACAACATGGATGGTTTTTGTTCAGATGCTGCTCAGTTTTCTCTGGACAGTTCAGCTTTAAGGCTGCATCTGCTAGTAAAGAGATGCTGAAAGAATTGTTGTAAAGCATCAAACCTCTGGAACTTGCAGTAGTTTTTAAGCCTGGGATTCCCTGACTGCTCTGGTCTAATGAACAGACTCAGTACTCTTATTTGCCACCCACAAGTTGTTTCTTAATAAATAGAAAAAATTCTCAGCTGTGCATCAAGGCCTTGTTGACTACCCAAAATAATCACCTACATGAATGTAACAAAAATAAACAATGCCAGACCTTTTAGGAATTCTTGCTTGCTCCCCCTAATAAAAAGATCAATTTACTGGCACAGTCAGCATTCCTTACATTCTGATAAACTATGCTTATCCTATATTAAAAAGGCTGCTGATGATCTCTTTCTCTGGGTACCATTATCTTTTAAAAGGTTTTTTTTTTAAAAAACATAAGTAGCCGCAGAATGAGTGTGAAACATGTTTGGGAGTTGGAAGATGCGATGGTGATTACTAACTAAAACATTCGAGAAGGTACTTTAATAAACTGAAATGATAAAGTGGTGCATTCTTCCTAATATCTGGAAGAAAACAGGATGGAAGTTCATGTATTTTCAGGAACTCCTTCTATATTTACTTGTATATATTACAAGACACCTAATACATTTTCTTTGAGGAAAACACACATTCAGAACATGATTTTATCTGAATTATTGCTACAACTTTATTAATATTAAGCATAATGAAGAATGTGAATTCACTATGTTGCGTGTATCAGTGGCAGTACTACTCCTTGCTGGGCAGAATAATCCTAGGCTATGTGCTGTGGCTGATACACAGGGTTTTGCCTACATAATACCTACATGGAGGTATTATGGTACAAAAATTAGTTCAGTGCTAATATATGGGATTTGTTACAAATGTTACATATATTTCCTAAGAATTAAAAACTGTATAGTATGAGCAGTCAGCATACAGGAACACACTGGCTATTAGATGAAACTCCTCCCTGTTCTAGAAGTGAAAACATTTAATATACTATGCAAATACCATACATAGCTAAGGTTTCTGTTAGGGGACAAGGATCAACTCCAGATTTTTTTATTTTATTATTATATTTAAAGCTTTTAGAGCACCATTTAATGACTTGTTGGCCTAAGTTTTCCTATTCATAGCCATACAGCAAGCAACCACAGTTGTCCTTGGAGGGAATCAAAGGAATCTGGTTCCCGTCAACCACTCTTCATTGCCACATGGAAAACTTTTCCCTACAATGGAATCTTTTTAACTGGGGCTACATCTATTAGGATGCAGAAGAAAAATAATGGAAAAAAAAACCCAAACAAAACCCAACACAAATGAAGCATGAAGTTTGAGGAATTTGTTAGAAAGGACATCGGAATGGGAGGTATTTCTCAAAGTGGAACAGAACTTTTCTGTTGCCTACACCACCACCGACACTTATTGGGAGGTGGAAAGCTTCTGATGATGATATGAATACACAAGCTTTATTACTGGATATCGTGCTTCACTGGATACCATGAAATCTTTTCAGTTTGCCCAAAGTAGCAGGCCGTGGTTAGTGGCACTGCAGGTACAGGTTCTTCAAAGAAGTAGTATTACTGTTAGCAGAATGAAAGACTTCAGGGATTAATTCTTTCCTCTCTTTTTCCACATGTTTTAAGACCATAAACATGAGGCACCTCCATACCTCATTAAAGTTGTTAGAATAGGGAGCTCCTTACAATTTGCTACCCAGGGCGTGCTAGACTGCAGGACTGCTGTACATTTGTTTTTGAGGTAAGACAATAATCCATGTCAAATTGGACAGATGACATGAACATGGAGGAAGTGACCAGGATGAGAACAATAAGGCCTGAGATCAGATTAGTGATTATGGTCACATTTCTGAAGGCAGTCAGAACACAGGAGGGCATGTCTAATTTTTGTGATGAAACAGGAAAAACACCCCAAACCAAACACCTCACTTATAAATGCTATAGGAATACACCTTACTATTACTTGCCAACATTATTCCCTCTGGTATTTCCTATTTCAGGAAAGGAATAAAACATCTATCTGGAAACCAGGAAAAAGGTAACCCTACCTTTCAGTGACAGGGCTCTTTTTGAGCACTTTCTGAATTTAAAACTCAATTTCAGTCACTTTGAAGGTTTTGGTGCCATATACAAATCATTACAGGCATATGGAAGCTGGTCTTTCCCCGTTATCAAAGCCTGCTCCTTCCTGCACTGTTTTAAAAGATTTGAACTGAGAAAAAGACAACCTTAGTAAAGGTATTACTGATAAAAAAAGAGCAGCTAAGGCTTTATTCACAAGTCTAGAAAATCTCTTAAGCTTTGGACTAAGTTAACATTTTAATAAAAAAAGCAAAGGTTATTTGATAATAGAACTACAGATCCAGTTCTAGTCAAGATATGAAAATAAGACATGATAAATGCATGTGCACTGACAATGGAGAGGCGGCAACGAAGCCCACTGTCAGGGAGAGCAGGAAAGAGCTTCTATTGGAAAGATGGAAAAGAAGCCAGGAAAGAGAGGGTGGAGACCTTTATCTGGTACACACACTGTTGTATGCTTGCCAAAGGTGGTAGCTATTTTGATCACACAGTTGGTGAAATAGCAAGAATATGAAAAGGATACTAACCCTCATAAACACAAGTTGATGGCAGACAGTCTCAAATGGGGAAGAAAATATCATTATTTATCACAGTATATAGTATCAATAACTTAATTAGGGCAAATGGTTGTGCTTATCATCCCCTTCTGCCGTGCTTCTGGGAGCCTACGTGTGTTTAGGAATGGAAATCTGTCTGGGCTCGGGGATGGCAAAATCACCTGTCTGTCTAAATCATTACAAGGATTTGAGCACGTGTGTATTGTAGATGCCCAGACCGGCACAATTGAGAAGTCATCAAATGCATGATCCTCAGCATCCTCTTGATTACCAACCGTAGCCCAGATGAAGTTTCGGCATACCCTACTGCTATCCTGTAGGGCTCACCAAACAGGCATGTGATTTAAACTCTGCCAACTGTCCCAGTTTTGCACAGTTCTTTTCTTGAAAGCCATCTTCCTATGTTTTGTCCTAATATAACACAGCACAATATTCTTCTTGTCTCCTAAGCAGTATCCCTATCAACTTCCATCAAAACATCTATGTCTTGTTTTAGGATTCCCTGTATCTTTGCTGTTCTCTCTCCTGAGGGCTGTGAACTAAATTTGACTTGACTGTGTGTCAGCACTGAAACACAGAGCTTCCAGTCTCTAAAACCAGAGTCACACAAAATACTTAGTCCTGCTCCTTGGGACAGGATGCAATGTAGAAGGAAGATGAGTAACTGTCAAAATACAGCTTGTAGCATGATGTGACCACAAAAAATGCTGCTAATTTGTAATTTCCCGGAAGGTGAAATTACTAATGATTCCAGTAGGGCAAAATCACACAGCAGTATACACACTTACATGAATTTCAGATTTAAAAACTTTGCTAAACATTTATATCAGCACACAGAGTTTAGGATAGTTACTAAAATTGTAACTGCGATCAGGGAGCATAGGACGAAAGAAAAACTGCCTGTTTGCCCATTAGCTGAGACAAATCCAAAGCTGGAAAAGCCTCAAACCTCTTAGCCTGAAACATTCCACTTTTTTTTGCAAGTGAAAGAACAAGAAAATGAAAGAAGTAGATAAGCAAGAAGAAGCTACCTGACATCATCATGTCTAGAATAAAAAAAAAAAAAAAAAATCCGTTATGTCGATTCTAATCCAGTCACATCAAAGTGATCACTGTTCTCTACTAATAGCTGAAATACACTGAGAAGTAGTTATTACTCCTTCTCATTGCCATAGTTATTTGCAGTACTAATTTAAAGCATTTTTTGCCCACAAAACTTTACATCAAGGTAACACTATATTTATAAGAGAAGACCAATTCACAGCTTTATTTTACCTGCACCACACAATGATGCCCCAGTAGCTACTACTAGAGAGCTAATTGGCCCTGTAGTTTAAGCCTAGCAGCTCATACTTAATCCAGAATTTTGATGGCGTTCTGGTTTGAACACCAAACTTCAAGTTGTTTATGGCTTTGTTAATTTTCAGGACTCCTTCCATCAGCTGAGAATTTTAATAGATTCTTCAATAAAATCTGAGAAAGGAAATCAGAGCTTGTTCTATTGGCAAAGGCTAGAACAGCCGGAAAGGAAGAGAAAGTCTTCATAACTTTGCTCTGGAAGAAAGAGTTGACAGAAGTGGCTTTGAGGTATCAAAATGTGGAGAATATTTTCAGGATATGTAGACAATTCCGTTGCCAATTTTGACTCAAACATTTCTTCAGCAAATACTGACACAATTTAGCTTCAGGATAGGATGGCTATTCCACTGAGGTGATACATCCTGGTTGGTTTTTGTTTGTTTGTTTTTAAGCCAAGCAACACAAATGAGCATAATGGATTTTTCCCATCTCCACACACTTGCAAAAACACTAGGAAAGTTCATTTTAAAAAAAAAAAAAGACACAAAGTGTACAAACTATAATGGTTTACAGCTCCTCTCAAGAGCCGACAGAGTTGAAGCAAGCTTGAATTGTGGTCTTGTTCAAATTACAGGAAAGAGTAGCCAGTCTCTATAGACACAGTCTTAGTTAGGAACGAATGCTAGGCATACCATCACAACTTAATGTGAATTACTAAATCAAGGTAATTGTGTCATGGAAAAACAAACCATACAATAGACAGTCAAAAGATAATTGCGAAGAACGTGTACGCAATTCTCTCTCTTTTTACAACTGTCTGAGTTTAGTAGCTTAGTTGTCACGCATACACGATAGCAATATCTAACACAGTATGTATCTATTGAGACCAATTGCCTTTCCTGTAATTTGGAGAAGAGTGCTACTCAAGATCACTTCAGCTCCTGAGAGGCTATAAAAGGGAATATTCCTCATTCAAGTAAGTGTGTCCCTGTATATGCCCTGTTATCCAAAGATTATTTCTTTATGTATCCTTTGTGGTCTTATCCAAGAAGATTAGGGAAAGTTAGATGAAGTATATTATACTGTGTATAGAACATACTAAAATAGGTAGCTGTCCATTTCTAATAATTTCCTCTCCAAAAAAACCCAACTCCAAAAATGACAAAGCCTTCTTCATACATATTTATATTATGGTAAGGGAATAGGAAAAAAAAAAAAGAAACTAGAAAAATGCAATTCATGGGGAAAGGAACTACTATAGCCTCAAAACTAGAAAAATGCAATTCATGGTGAAAGGAACTACTATAGCCTCAATTGATTGTGCTTCTTCACTCATGAAAATCTGATATATTATTCAAAAGCAACTTCTTTTTAGAAAGAGTTGGGGAAACATTCTGCCAGTGCACAAAAAAACCCAAACCCCAACATAATAAGCAAATTGATCCCAACTTCATCACTTGAACTGCTAGGAAGTTGGTTACAACTAAGCAAAGAAAGCTTCTTTTTTTCCCCCCATAAGAGAAATACACTTTGCTTACAATAATTACCAAAAAATTAAGATTCTTCTGTTCATTGTTCAAATAGATCAATGATTCTTTAAAGAAGCCATCTTTAAGTCTTACCTCAGCTGTGGAAACAAAGGAGTCCGTTGATGCAATGCTTAATGTATCTCGAAGGCAGAAATCATCCGTATTATCCTTTACAGTAATGTCTGTATTTTTATCTTTAAAATAAAAAAAACCCCAAAGCTGATTATTAGACTATCAGAAAATTCCATTTAAGTCTTGAAAGTGTGTTTCATGTATACTTTAATGCAGTACTTCATTTGGAAGGCACAACATTGTACTACTATGACAGTAAATTCTCCTATGACCCGCTAACATATATAAAGGTGACTGAATTTTTCTGTCTTTAAAGTGGACTTACAAACATCATCTGCAATGAAGAGAGAGAAGAAAAAAATATTTCCCCAGAGGTTTTGCCTTTTCTTTGATAGACTTCTGAAGATCTCTCTATCTAAAGATATTACTTTGTTATATTGATCTAAATCATCTGTTAAGTTTTTAACTTGACTGTGTTATATAACAAATGCTCAGTGTTTTAGTAACCAAGAAATACCGTTCTAAATAAAAGCCATTAATAAAAAACAGGTTTCAGCTTCACTTGAATTTGTTTAATTTTCTACTTCTCATGCCTTTTTTCACTTGCTGGTTCTTCAGGAGAGCAAGTGAAGTTTTTAATCTTCTCTGTATCCTCTTTCCCCAGCAAGCTTTTCCACGGAAATAACACATCCAGAAGCATTTCCTGTAGCACTAGAATTCTTAATGCCTTTAAAATAACTGATATTTTATGCTTAAAATCATGTGCAATACAGTCTCTCTCAGTTTTCCTTTATTTTATTGTCAGATTTCAATTGTTGCACGTATTACTAGCATACATGGTTTTGTTTTCACCATACAGAAACACTTTCACAGAAGGATTAAATTCATAAGTCAGTAAGTCAGACTTTGGCTTGATGTGCCCCATACTACATTCTCAGTAGAGCACAGGCATTTATTTTGGGTTACTTTACCTTCAGACATTACACATGTGTTGCTAAAAGTCTGTTTTATTTCCAACAGTCAGCAGCAACCAGCTACCCAATGTCATCCAAATCTGTTGCTACGGCAATACTTCATAAAAAACACCATTACATAGCAAAGGGGCCAAATGCCAATATACTGGAATGGTTTACTCATCAATTGAAATGCTACAAATCCACATAACTTAACTATTATTTCGTTGGTTGTTATGGTTTTATTAGTTACGGACTTGGAATGACAGCTCAAAAGTTGCACATAACAATAAATATCTGTCTTTGAGACTATTCACTGAGGGGAAAAAATTATTAAAAGTTTGGACAAAGATTTTACTAGATTGAGTTAGGCAGATTCCAACTTGTAATCACAACTTCACCGATATTCATATGAAAGTCTCTGATTTTTTCAGATCATTCTTAATAGTTTGTTCTTTTTTCTGACCTCTTAAAACCGAGAGGAAAAGTACAGCAGCAGCCAAGTTGGTTGAGAAACAATCACATACTGGAATCTGAAGAGCTGGAACAGAAATCCAAACTGTGGTTTGTAAAGCATTTGCTTGAGGTCTGGTAAGAGCAGACAGGTAACATGATGTTTCCTTCTTATTTCTAGCTCATAATTTGCATTAATCCCTCTCTAACATTACATTAAATGCTTTCCTAATATAACTTTTTCACATAAGCAGTTGCTGAAACTGCAATAATACTGTTAAACATAGGGTAGTACAGGGATATATAAGCCCGGTTGCAGATTTTTCCACGGAACCTGTCCTTTTGGGTAAGTTGTCTTCCATAATAAATTGCAATTAAAACAGCAGTTTCTACATCTCACAGTTAGAAAAGCCCTCTAGCACCTGATTGAAGTACAATCCAAAGCTGATCCTCCCAGTCTGTAGGCAACATGCAATACTTACGTCATGAGAAATAAACAGCTATATTCATAAGTAGCAATGCAAATTACAAACTCCTACGAGAGTAAAGCATGGGCCATACTGATAAAGACCTTACTGATGGCTTTAATGAAGATGTTAAGGTAAGGACCCAACTCTTACGTACACACAGTGCAGCTGTCAAGCAGTCTCATATATCAACTTATTCACAATCCAAGAACATCTCCACCACTCTCATAGGGAAGTCCTAACTATACCATGGACTGAAGCCTCAAAGCCTTTGGATATTGTCTGATAATTACCGTGCTGTTATATGTGAGTTCATAGCTCAGTCACAACAACATATCCCCAAACTGACACTGAAGTATTTAACACTGGGCTATGTGATTGATTACATATAAATGGGAATAATGCTATTTAACTAAAATTTATTCTCCATATATGTAAAAAAATATTTGGTAGAAAGGAAGGAACCACAGAGTTTCCAGCCCAGAATACCACAGAATCAGAGGTTCTTCTGTAGAGTTTGCATCCAGCCTGCTACAGATTACATGAAGCTCTAGAGATAATAAGATTTTGAATACATCTATATTTGCTGAAGAAGTCATAATTCCAAGTTTTCTAATATGGGCCTAAAACTGTTACCTAGCCAGTATGTTTTTAACATGTTAGTTGAATATGGAATATCTGTGTTTTCACTCAAAGACAATTCTCACTACTACAAAAAAAGGCACAAAATTTGCATGTTATGACAAAAAAAAAATTGATTAAAAAAAGGTTGGTAGTGCTGACTGAAACAATACCTTTGGCAAGTGACACGTGCATACAAAGCACAGCCTCCCCAAAGAAAACAAAACAGCCTTGTCAGCTATTTCTGACTTTCTGGCCACCACCACCCTAATACCCTAAAATACCCTTAGCCAAGCAGGTGCTTATCATTACCTACACTGTGCAGAGAGCACACTATTATGAAAACGTTAGGGTGAAAATTAAGTTACAGCTGGAGTACATTCCATGCAAGTACCAGGAGAACATTCTTAGACACAAGAACATGAAAAAAAAGAGACAGCAGCACAATGAGACTCCTGGAATGAACAGCTGCAAGAGGAACCCACCCACCAGCGGCTGCAACTGCTCGTACAGTCATCCCTAGTTCTTATGTAGTCTAATACCTTCAGGAAAGGAATACTAGCGAGTATGTGAGCTTCAAATATACTTTACTTATCTGAGAAGCCAGGAAGTTATTTGGGGTTCATTTATATTTGTAAAGAGGATGAAGTAGAGTTTCAGACTTGATACTGACAACAGTAATTGCCTTAAAGACTCTTGGTTGTAGTGCCTTAAAATGCATACATGGTTCTACAGTTAGATTAAGGGTATTAAAAAATACTAAGAATATGGAGTATTGCCAAAGCTTGTGAAATTAATCCTAGCTTTACAAAAGATTTTGCAAACAACTATCTAAGCAGGCTAAAAAAACCCAAACCAGAACAAAGCTACTTTCACATCTATTCACGGAGCACTAATCTAGAATATTTATTTTGCTCTGGTAGGTTCGTGTGGTAGGACAGACCACAAAACTAACCCTCTAAACTCTCAGAGCAAAATCTGAGCTTAGAGTCGGAACTGCACACAAATTAACTTTTTAGCATTCAATTGGGAAGTATTCACCTTCACATAATGTTTTAAAATCCTGAAAACTGTTTATATGTTATGTTCCCTCCAACCCTGAATGAAACATGGCATGAGTTCGCAAGTGAGTTTGGCACTTACATGCAGCAGTTAAAAAAGGAAAGCAGTTACCCACTGGCAAAGAACTCCCTGGGAATTAAAGAATTTAGTTCTCAATGCCACCGTTAAAACCATGATTCCCTATTCTCCCCAGCCCTCCCACTTCAGTGGAACATCAGTGCAGTTATACATCACAAGCAGGAAAAGAGGATGAGAACGGAGAGACTTAATAGACTGAAGAGGAGAAAACCTTGCAAAGAAATCCACTTAAGAAAAGTCAGGGTACCCCAAGAGCAGCAGGGTCCCTGTACTCTGCCAGGCTACCACCCAGTCAGCCAGTGTGTTGTGTGCTAGTCAGGCCCCTTAGACGTGTGGCTTCATGCCTAGACAGAGGAATTACAATAATCAAGTTCAGAGAGCACAGAAGCATGAACTACTACCTAATTCAGTTTCAAGAGAATGTGTCACAGTCTTCTAGCTAGTCACAAGCAGCACAGTGGTTTGTCACCACTGTTGCTGAAGCATCCAAAAGCATATTTATGTTTATAAATAGTCATGACTCAGTATTGACCGAATATTCATTAAAAAAATCAGTCCTACCAAGTAGCTACTAATGTATTACATGAAGTCTTACACGATGCACCTAGAAAGCACTGTATTTTACTTTATGTCGTATTTGTAAAAAGAAGACAATCCCAATCTTCAGATGGCACCTTCTGATGACTGGGTCATATAGCAACAGGTTAAAAAAGGCAAGCCAAGAATGAAGCAGGGTGCCCACACAGACCATTCTGGATTTAACAGTTATTGTTAAATTATGTGTTTACATTTTCCAGTAACACAAACATCTGGGTTCAAGAAAGTGCCTATAGCTGGAGGCATCTCACCTCACTGTGTATAAACAAAGCTGTTACTGACTTCAGCCTAAAAATATATTTCAGGTCAGGGTCTTTTAAAAATAACTAACCAAATCTTGTACTCTACCAGTACATCAGCATGTATCACGAGTTAAACGTGTCTCATGGTTCTTTGTTGGGACCACTCTGATAAAAACTGAAGTGACAGATTCCTCTAAAAAAACCAAACAAACACTCCTCCCACCCCCACCAAACCCACAAAAAGACATTCCAGTACTGTACAATCATCCAGCCTGGCCGTCAGTATGTGTGCACACCTCCAGTAGGCCCCCGTGGTGAACACACAGCTTCTGCTCACCAGTATTTGACAAGGAACTCAGCAACCAAAGCAGTGGTCTAATGGAAAGGAACAACTGGGGAAAACGGAATATGGGACAGCACCAAGTACTTAGTATTTGCGATTTCACCTTCCTCCTAGTACTTACAGACCTTTTTCAAGGTAAGCTTCGGCTGAGCTAACTGCTGAGCCTTCAAATTACATCTTTAACAAATACCTTAGCAGTTTTCATGCAGCGAATAATCTTCCGGTTTTGCGCAAACAGAAGGCCAAATTTTACTTCCTCAGTAAAAGTTGACTCAACAGAGCTTTCATAATTGTTTCCAAGTACAGCTGTAATCTTCAAGGTCCACATAAAAGCCTTCCACTACAATACTCTCACACAGGTATAAAAAGGCCCATTTTCCAAGACACTGGATGCTCACCTAATTGTCATTCTGCAAAACACAAGATGTTCTTCATTCACAGTGTTCTGTATTTATTACTTTGATGTTATTCTTAAGACAAAAGGAGTCCAGCTGATTAAAAGCTGAATTAAAAGCATGTGTACAGATGACAGTAATAGATTCTTCATGCTTAAATATAAATAAGTAGAGAATGCATATAAAAACTGAATAGTACAATCCATTAAGTTTATATACAAAAGCAATAAAATCCACCTGAAAACTGAGAGATACTGATTGGCAATATTTGTCATCTGGAAAAAGATGCAACTTGCCTAAAATAACCTTATAATCTTCAAGAGATTTTCCACATACTGTGGAAAGAAATAATAGCAATTTCTGGGATGTTTATCATAATCTGGTTATTTTCGGACCTTCAGGATACTGACTTTGTCCATGAAGTTATATTATCTGCTGAGCACCACATGTTTGATGATGTATAAAACAAAACAACATGGCTACTGCTCTTATATTCTAAAACAGTAAAATCGAACACCTTGAATGTTCTCATCTAGCAAAGGCAAAGACAGCACAAAATGCTTGTGCTTAAGTCTTGTGCGTAAGTCAAGTAAAAATCAAATATACCTAAGAAAGGAGTTTAAGTATAATTTATTTCCTGTAATCCATAGACACAGGTACATTAAATAACTCAAGAGTATTAGGAAATATTATATAGCTTTGATATTCTGGAATGGTGATAAATCAAATTATTCTTTCAAGATTTAAATCTGCTAAACAATTCTTCCATACATTTGATAACTGAATTGGGATATTTTCTAATAGTTGCAATTTTTTTTTAAGCAAAGAAATTATCAAAAGGCTAGAAATATCATTTTGTTATAGAGAATGTGACCTGTGAAAGCTGTCCCTGAATCATTGTGGAATGCTTTATTGTAAAACCAAAATCTCAAAATGGAAAGACCTCTCACCATGAGGAACTCTGCAATTCAAATCTCAAGGAAGAGGCAGACACGTGCTGCTAGATTGCTGAAATCTGAATTTTAAGAAAATAAAGCAGTATCTAATGTGTGTTTTATAACCTGAACTAACACATCATATGCTGACAGCTGGGAAATCAGCGTAGTAAACACAAAATAAATGTATGCATATGTTCACTTCTCTGGTTTACTGCTCTGACTCTCTGCTTGACATAGACATATGATCCCAAAACAGATTTGAGATGTATATCCTGTGTAAACTATGTGTCACTGTTAGGTCTCTCTCCCTATCATACAGCTTTTCGTTTCTTTGAAAATGTAAACTTATTCGTAACTGCACATTATAAGGCTCTACATTTACACAGGGTTACAATTTTCTGCAACTTCTTTTCTTTACCCTAAAGCTAAAAATCAGTGGATCTTCCCTGATTTTAAGGTTTAAATCCCTATCTTTTACAGAAAAATTTGATTTCTGACCACCCTCCTGTTTTCAAGTCTAATAGTTTAG
The DNA here is from genome assembly GCF_000699145.1 of Aptenodytes forsteri. Classification (NCBI taxonomy): domain Eukaryota; kingdom Metazoa; phylum Chordata; class Aves; order Sphenisciformes; family Spheniscidae; genus Aptenodytes; species Aptenodytes forsteri. The sequence continues at coordinate 1,827,175 of NW_008796165.1, forward strand.
ATAACAGTTTCTGTACTTGTGCTTGATTTGAGAGAGGAGATCTGGCAATCAAGTTTGCTCAGCTGTCTGTTCTGGACAGAGTCTATTTAGATGGATGTGCAACACAAAGTTGTCACTGTTTCCTCTTCATAGGGGTACTCTATTCTCCTGTACTTCAGAAAGCATCACATCTATTTTGTCCACAGCAAAGTCTAGTTTGAATTCCAGTGCTGCTTATTTTCAAAAGTAGGCTGTCCACTGGGGATTTATAGCACAGCACTCTGAAGACTGCCAGATACCTTAGTCATCAGATTTGAACGTCACTGCCTTTTCTTAGTTCTTCACATCCTAAAAACAAGCACAACCTACTGCTATTTTTGCACAGACACTTTCTAGTGACAATGGAATGGTCTGTTAAACCACATTCAGTGTGATAGTACGTTAACTCATTGTGATGCAGAGCACATTCAAAATGCAGTGTCATAGTTACAGGAGAAGGAAGTACAAAGTTAACTTTGAGGCTTACACATCTAGAATTATCTCCTTTAATACCTTTCCTATGCCAGAGGCCTCCATAAGCAGGGTAGGTAGAAAAGTCTTCTCACCAGACTTGAGAGAGAAGTCTCAAAAGTAAGTGAACTCATCCCTTTGGCCTCAGTTCTACTACACCTGTGTAAATCTATTGAAATCAGTGGGTACTTAAAGCAAGATGTTTACACAAGTGCATTACTAGCAGTATCCCTTGCTTCTTTCCAAGGCAGTTCACTGCCACCTTCATGGCTTTCCCAGCATGCATCTCCTTATAGAAGAGCAGACAGTAGCACACACAGTGATGAAGAAGGACAAGAATAACCAGCAACTGTTGCTCAGCTCCTGAAACTTGTTGCTTTATAGTTTCCTAATTTGTTATATAAAAAAAAAAGGAAAGAGTAAACAATTTAGTATGCTAGCATATAGACTATTTTGCTGGACACAGCACAAGGGTATGGGACCATCCAAGATGTTCTCTTCAAAGTAAGACTTTAAACACAAGATTGATGGAAAGGTTTTTCTTTAGCCAGTATATTATGCTTCAGGGATGTTGACATTTCAAAGCAAGTGAGACAGACTGACAAAAGGAACCCCATATTAATTTGTTCTTCCATTAAAAGAAAAATATACTGTCTAGCATAGAATCATAGAATCATTAAAGTTGGAAGAGACCTCTAAGATCATCGAGTCCAACGGTAGCAGCTTGCTAATTCCACTTACGTGTATGAAGACAGTATCAGAAATGAAAGATTGATACTTTTCTATCCTCGGAATTAATAGAAAGATAGAAAGACAGAACCAACTATGTAACTGGTGATCCTCAGTGAAATAAACATCAAAAGATGCAAATATATACATTTGATTTGGACTATCATTTGGATTCTGTATTCAGAATGGAGACTCTAGCATATTTGACACAGGCAAACTCTGCAAGGACAGCATAATAATCCTAGTCTTCACTTGAATTTCAGGGCAGAACCATCTTACAGAATTCTGCAGACTCCAGTGAAACTGCTCGGGAATGCAACTGGCTTCTGCAAACCCAGCTGCACGCAGCATACAGTTTAAGAACCTAAATTAGCAAGACACATGCTTAACTTTAAACAATAAGACTTAAAGAATATCTTAAGTACCCTACTGATTGGGGCCTGCTTGCATTCCACTTGCCCCGAGAGTAGGAAAAAATGATATAAGAATCCTTAAAAAGTTGTACTGAATGAAGAGTTCTTCCTCTGGACCTTTAGTTTACTAAACAACACCAGTTACCAAACTTAAATTAAAAAACAAATTAATAACACTATAAGGTTGCTAAATGCATTAGTAACAACGTATTAATACTTGAATTACAATGTAAGTAATGATTAGTGCAACCTGACCCTGGAAGATAGCTCGACACTGATTAGCAGCTACTCAAACAGATGTAGTTAAAGCTGCTATCTAGTCAATATATTAGTTATCTGTGGTAAATTAAATAAAGCAAAGTTTGAATATATAAAGAATGTACATAGTTTAGACTATCTGGAAATATGTATATGTTTACCTTTAAATACTTGCAGCATATCTGCATGTAGAACAAGGGCAGCTTTAAATAGCAGTAGAGAGAATAAAGCCTGGTGTGATTGACATGTGCCCTTGAATCAGCTACACTACAGCACTTTGCTACAAACAGGATTATTAGGTAAGGTGGGACATAGTGACAGACCAAATATCCCACAAAAAATTAAAGAATTGACAGTGATTTATTAAAAAAAAAAAAAGTTTAGCTTGAGCCATCAAAAGGGAAATAAAACACATCTCAAATCCAGTTAATTTTTGTAAGTTTTAGTAATTAACTGCATAAATACATGCATGAGAGAAAAATGACACACAAATAATAAATTTTACTCCCTCTGTTGTTATTGTTCACAGAACCTTTTGCTATAACTTTCCACAAAAATAGATTTACTCCCACATATAGGTTCAACTTTGAAACATTTCAAGCTGAAACAAAAGTTTAAGATTGTAAGATATAAAAAGGCCTTTAGGAATGAGAATGCTTACACGAGCCACTTGAGTCTCCCAGCTATAGGGTAAACAATTAAACCCCCCCCACACAATTAAAAAAACCCCCCACAAACTATATGCCTGGTAAATAAATGTATTGCTGTAGCGATGGGGTATGGCTAGTGCTAAATAACAAGCCCAGTAAACAGCAATCGTTGAAGACTGTGCTATGTGGATACGCTACAACCATTTATGCCAGGCCTTTGACTTAAATGGCAGCAAGATTTAAACATAGTAGACACATTAGTTAAGAAAAGTTGTTAGCTTTTGCACGTGTGCACACAGACACAATGTTTTCATTTTAAACCCTTGAAAATAAATTGCAGACAGAAGTTTATCTATTTTAGTCCTAACTGAACTATTGAATTAATAAAGGAACTATAGTGCAGAGAGCTACATTTGCGTGTTTTATACGATTCTGTCAATATTCCATTTTGATATTGTGCTCAAAAGTAATGAGAAAAGCTCAAAATGTTGTTTCTCCATTTTCAAGACTAAGCTACCAAGCTAAGAGAGCTGATTACCTTTGAAGTCTTTTCAAACTCTAAACTATCACTGTCTCTCTCTCCCCCACCCCATTCTGGCTCTCCTTCCTTCCTTTTGCCCAAGAATGTTTCAGACAAGCCTCTTTAAAAACAGACTTTAATGCAAGAATAAATTGTTTTAGTAGAAGTTCTGAAACAGGAATTAGCCCTATGGGCCAAAACATGTTCTTGATCATCAGTTTATATAACCTCACACTGCGATACTCCAGCCAGAAAAATAAACACTTATCCCGCCCTCACTACTTGCCATCTGTCTGGTATGATTTTTCCTGCCTCTGGAACATTTATACTCACAATGTGTATAAACACATAGGAGTTAAGCGTATATACATCCTTTTTAGTAAGAAAAAGAATTTGTAAACTATAACTTGTTAAGAATATACCACAAGAACATGCGAGAGGGTTAAAAAAAAAAAAACAAACCAAAGCAACTTTCTGCCTTTGGAAAGCTGTTTCCACTTATTCCAACACCACTTCTCATAAGTGTTCAAAATGAAGGCAAGTGGTTATTAAATCAAGCCCTGATGTGTGGGGAAAATGATCACTTTTCTTTACGCAAAAAAGAAGGTAAATACATGTACTTTTTAAAAAGGTTTAAAAAAGAAATGGAGACGCTATTGACTAAAACTAAGCACTAGAATGGCCAACAAAGATGCAAAAGGAACGCTTGAAAAATATGCCTTTAAAGTAGCGTTAGTTGTGTGTTTGCTGTTGTGGGGCAAGTGATAAACACACAGATAATACAGCATGCATCAACTAGTCCTACTTGAATAGTATTGTGGGGCACTAACTGCATAAACTGCTGTACAAGTGTTCCTTACTCATGTAAGGAACTGAAACACCTTCATTATATTTCCCCCTTTTTATCAAGGATTTAAAATTGATGGGCAGAGAAGAAAGGAAAAAGAGGGAGCAAGGAATTAGAGTTTGCCCGGGTAACTATGTGGAACCGGCAAGCTCATGCTTAAGAAGAGGTCTGGGAAAAGAGACGATTGCAGCTGTTCACGTGTTGTAAGGAATGAGCAGAAACAGTTGAGAAATAGCAGATGGATTTTGTGTCAGGAGGACTGAGCAGGGAAGCACAGGAACAGCTAACTGAACAAAGTTTGGGAAATTAAATCAGGTAGGTGGATTGTGGCTCAAGTATGAGCAGCCTTTAGAGCTAAAAGGAGGAATAGCTTGTATTTCATTTGAAGAGAAGCTCCTGAGGGAGAGAGACAGCTTAAGGGAAAGGAATAATCTGGTCAGAAAAAACAAGCAAAGGTGATTTTTATAAACAACAGCTGAGTCCATGTCAGAGAAGCAAGTTTTAAATGGACAAGGCAAGACATGAGAACACAGCAGGAGTCAAGAAGTGAGAGAGACAAGGGCTTAAACAGGAGTTTTGGTGTGGACAGAAAGAAGACAGGTTTCAGAGATGCCGTTTAAGGAAAAGCAACAAGGTGTATAAATAGCCTGCTGGATCTAAGAGCAAAGCTGTTTGGCAAATGGTAACGAGGCTCCTCAAAAATCAGAAACAGACTCTCTTTCTGATCTCATTGGAAGTGTTTTCGGGAATTTCTATCTGTATCACCCCCCAGCTAACATACAGTAAGTGACCTTGAGCTCTCCAACGCTGGTTCAGTGTACAGTAAAATAGATTACCCTGAGCCACTGCTGAAAAGACTTCAGCTAACCCATTTTACTATGCAATGAAATGGCATCTAAGCTTCAGCTTTTAAGATAAACACAAACATACACTCCAGGTTATCATATCCCGACATAAAGATACACATTATCAAATACTGATCTTTTTCAGTACTAGTAACTTCACTGCACGTCCACGCACAGCTATTTTGCATTTTTAGTATAGTATTACCAAAATTAAGAGTACCTCTGAGAAAGCCAAGCATTATAATCTTTTCATAGACACAACATTTCCAGAAATATTTTTGTTTACAGTTTTAAGTTGAACTTTTAACTACCAATGTTACTCTACTATTCAACAGTCTGTGCTTAGGTGCTTTCTGGTAAAGAATTTTGCTGAAGATGATTTAGAAAGAAGGCATTATTATTATTAAACAAATATGCCTTTAAAGGAAAGTCTTAAACACTATTGATAGCAGAAGACATACTATCCAATTCAAACATCTGCCCTTTGAGTATCTATTGTGGGCCAGAAATAAGGAGTTGCAGCAATAAGTTGCAATACAAGAGACCTCACAGTAAAACGCAGTAAGCTTCAGCAGTCACTGAACTTCCACACACTGTAATAGCTAAATTATGTTCAAAATATGCATTCATTTTTTTAAAAATAGGATTGGAATAACTTTTCTGGCTTTCAGAATAAAATAACTTTTCAGAATAAAGTAACTTTCTAAGCTTTTCAGACTTAGTAATATTGTTTTCTTTCCTTTATAAGAGCATTTTGTGGGATGAATATACTTCCACACTTAAAAAAGAAAAAGCTGTTGTTTTGTTTTGATTTCAATTCTGTTTCTGCCACTAGAAAAAGGCTTTGTCCTTCTCCAAGAAATGAAGAATTCACTTAGTGTAAATTTATCTTCAAGGAACACAAAGCAAGCAAATTTTTCAAGCTATCATAAAAAGTTACGCTACTTCAAAATTATTTTATAGTACCACTAGAGCATACCTAAGTGAATTATTACGAATTGCTCACCTCCTCACTGGAGCCTGAGAATTAGAAACTTTTCTTGTGCATAACCAAATAAAACATAATACTCTCAAACTAAAATTTTTCCATTAACATTTCAGAAGCAGGAAGGAAAATACAGGCCCTAGATATTCATCCATGGACAGTAAAACATTATAGAAGTCACCACTAGAGCATACCTAAGTGAATTATTACGAATTGCTCACCTCCTCACTGGAGCCTGAGAATTAGAAACTTTTCTTGTGCATAACCAAATAAAACATAATACTCTCAAACTAAAATTTTTCCATTAACATTTCAGAAGCAGGAAGGAAAATACAGGCCCTAGATATTCATCCATGGACAGTAAAACATTATAGAAGTCTGTGTTAATAAAATATATAAAAATGATATTTCAACAGCTTCATTGATTATGCAAAGATTTTTTTCTTTGTTTTAAGGGCAGCTGGAGAAAAGGTTTCTAATATGTAAATATGTTCTCCAAAGAGTTTTGTCACTAGGTTAAAGGCTGTGCTCATTCTCTCCAAAATGCCAGGCATATCTTTGAGTGTGAGAAGAAAATTAAAAAAAGAAACACACAAACCTTCCAACAAAACCACCCAACAACACAGACCTTTTTGAGAGATCTTGTACTGCAGTAGCTCAAACAATTCATTTGTTTTAAATTGTATAATTAATATAAAAAGTAAATATTTTAAAAATAAAAATGTAATCAATGTATAGGTTTTAATATTATTATCGAAAAGTTTAGGGGCCAGTGTACACAAGTCACCATTAGTTTGAGTGCCAGCATTCCTTTTTACAGTAGAAATCAAAATAATAATATGAAGTATTAGGAATTCAGTACTGACAAGGAGCCCTACAATTTGAGAATTTTCCCCTCTGACCTGCAATTCTGCTTGTAAGTAAAGCTATTGTTTCTTTCCTAACTCTTTGCATTCCTCCCGAGTTAGCTTGACTAACATTTCAGTCTGCTACAAAAGGGGGGGGGGACGAGAGGAAAAAAAGAGAGGGAAAGAGAAAGAGGAAAAAAGAGAGAGGGAAAGAGAAAGAGGGAAAAGAGAGAGAAGGGAAAAGAGGGGGGGGAAAGGAGAGAGAGAAAGACAAAGGAAAAAAAAAGAAAAAACTATCTTCAAGGACAGACTACAGAAAATATTGGAAGCTTTTAACCCTCTACCCCCTCACATTCACCACTCAGAAATAACAAGATGACTATTTTGTTTCACAGTTTTCTGCCAATTGCCTCCTTCCTGATTCAGTGCAGCTCATGCCTGCCTCAGGAAAGCCTGTTTCTAGGCTTCCCATGTTGTTTCACAGTCCTAAGAGGATCAGCATAGAAACAACAGCAGTTTAGTCCTACATATTTGTTTTAATTTCATGTCCAGAAATATTTCTGCTATAGAAATCCTATTTTAGCTTGCTGGTTTACATGATAATTCTGAAAGTCCAGTGGAGAATGCAACAACAATGAACATAATTGCATTCCATTATTTCTTCTATTTAAAATGCAAGTCTTTTCCAGGGTTGTATTCGTTGTTTATAACTCAACAATAGCTTACAGAGTTGAAAATGATTATTTGCAGTTATTTTTATTATTACTATTAATAGAATTCTACAGGTATTTATTTATACCTCTATCTTCTGCACTGCTGAAAATTGAATATTTAGAAATATCTGGAAGAAAAAATATAATTTACATGTAACTAGGGGGAAAAAAGCATTTGGAGAGGCTAATTTACACAACAAGAATCAAACAAAAGGCAATTAAACTACAGCATGCAACCACTTCAAGTGATGATTGCCTGCTCTGACAAGTCACCTTTTACCTGTCGTAGCAGACAGAAGAGAAGGACTTCAGGCCACATTATGGAAGACAGTGGTTGCAGTGACAAGCTGTTGTATTCCAGCAGTGTCCCAGGTAACTCATTCCTGACTCTCCCATGTAGCGTGTTACCACAGTCTCCTCCGGAAGACTGCTTCTCAAAGCTGGTTGGCAAATTGTTTATCATGCCAACCAACTTCAACTAGTAAGTGGGATCACAAAATGAAAAGCAAGTTTGTGGTATGATTGATCAATGGCAGCACTCAGATCTTAATTTGATTAGGTAGAGGGAAATGATGACCTGGGAAGAATAACATTTAGAGGTTTTGGGAAGGAGCAACACCTGTGACTAGTAGACAAGTAGAGTAAGGCACGGTTTCAAGAGCCCCAGAAGTTGGACAGAAGATTTTACAGAGAAAGCTGAAAACCAGAAATTGATGGAAATTTTTACCTTTGTAAGTTTCCTTCCTGACCAAATTTGGAGCTCATTATAACCCAGCATTTCTGAATAAGAAGTGTTAGTCAGATATTTATGTAGCAAGTCTTTTGATAACACTTGATAGCATTTGTCCAACTGTCAGAGCCCTGTCTCCAGCTGTGGCTAATCACAAGTACTTCAGACGGAGAAAATGGAAGAAAAATCCACAAACTATGTCTAACCATGATGTGTATCAGAGAAAAAACAAAGCAAAACATTTTCTGATTACCATTGTGGGTCAACAGTTGAAACCCTGAAGCATAAGATCCAGTTAAAAGCATTCTAATGACAAGCTGTAAGTGTTATGAACCTATTAAGGACAAAGGCTTTTTCTTGTTCACTCTAAGGCCCACAAAAGAAGAAAAAATAGCAGTAGTAAGGGGAAACACTTAAATGCCAGAAAGACCACAGTGACCATTTACCCCCAAGTCCATCCCTTCCTCTCAGAGGAATAAAAACATCCCTCAAAACAGCATTAAAAAAAAAAAATCTTTGTCTAAAACACTGAAATACCTTCAACATGCTTCAGAGGCAACTTGCTTCAGAACTTAACTTGATTCACTTGAGGCAACTTGCTTCAGAACTTAACTTGATTCACTTGAACAACCAGAAATTGGATGTAGTTATGACTCTGACAACAAGGTCTACAAATCCCCCAGCACCACATACCCTCTCCATGTGTAAGTAGCTATTCAGAACAAGTAAGTCACCTCTCAGTATTTTCTTCATTAAGGAGCTGGACATATGCAACTTAAGCCACGTATTAGCTTGTTTTTCCAAAACATGGATCATTTTTATGGCTTGTTTTGAGCTGTCTAGTATTTCCATATCTTCTGAAATATGAAGAACAGAACTGGACACAGTATTCTAAAACCATACAAAACCAAGACCATACCTCTGCCTCTGTGCTGATGCTGTCCTTTTCACATAGCCAGAGATTAGCAATGGCCTTTTTTCTACAGCACTGTGCTGAGAATTTACACTGACTGTGATGCATAATTTTCCTAATGTGTGCCAAGAGTGTTTCTTTATTATTTTTCTTTTAAAATCTCCCATCTATATGTACAATCCATACTTGCCTGGATTCAAATGTAATTGGTTAGACTGTAACCATTTAAACAGATAATTCAGATCAGTATTACTAACCTTTCCTTTTAATTAATTCAATGCTTTTAATGCCCTAAATGATCATTTTTATCAACTTCCAGCTCTACAAATGATTTTATCGTCAACTATATAGTTGATGAAATTACAGCGTTTGACCAAACATCTTCCCGAGAAAGCAAATGTTTCCCTCAACAGAGGACAGAAGTATAAACAAATGTTCATGGCAGTGAGCTCATTATTTATTATCTAGTGTATGCTGTATCAATCCCCAAATTGCAGATCTCTCAAATACCTACAGTCCAAGAAAAACTAGCTACCATGAAACCCTATCAACTGGCACTAATTACACCTTTTATTACGTTGTCTGTGGTAACAGAACTGCAAATTAGCATCTCTATTAATAATTTCACAGACGTGACCCTTAACTTCGGTGTTCAAGTTTTGGGGTGGGTTGGTTGATTGTTTTTTAAGATTTGGAACTAAATTGGCAATTTCCCAATCATTTGGAACATTTTTCACTTTCCAAGATACAGTGAATAGTAAAATAGGGATTAGGGTGCTTTCTTTATCTAGCTTCTTCAAGAAGTTTTGGGTATAAATCACCCAGGACGACTGATTCTGATTTAGCAGATGCTGCCTCTTTCACCACAAATGATATACATTCCTATCAGCGTCAAAGATGTATACACATTCCAGATTCATTTCAAATACAGAGCAGAGGCACCTTAATTTCTGTTTGTGTTCAGAACTGTCTGTTTTTTGGAGTAGGATATTATTCTTATTCTTAGTAGTGTAAAGAATGCTGTACTATATTTCTTTTGGCCATTGGGATTTCATGATTTTCTTGGACTTGCTTATTGTTGTTGCTCTTGAGGCCTTCCATTCCTGTTGTTCTTAATATATGCACGTGCACATGCACGCACACACAAAAAGGAAAAAAAGTGATTAATGTTTATACTAGTATACTTCCTAAAAGAGTAATACAAAGCTTTGAACAGAAGTGAAACAATGTAAGTATTACATATTAACATGTACATTTTGGAGTAGTAAAGGAAAGTTTGTTGACAGCAGCTTTCCTTCTCTTTCACTAGATTACCAAATACACACACACAAAAAAAGGGGGGAAAAATAAACCTGTAAGAGCACCTCTAGGATTCTCCCAAACATACTTTTCCGTCTCTCCCCACGAAAGTTACCAAAAAAGTGTCAGTCTCAAAAACATCCTACTTCAAACATTCGTACCCTACACTCAGTGTTTTATCCTACAGGAAAGTAAATTATCTAAGAAATTTTGAGTGATTAAATGTTTTTGTATCAAATATTGAACAAAACCATCCTCTGTATTAAAACTTCCAAGCACCACAGTGTTTGAGATGATGCTGTTCTGTTAATATTCCAAAAAAGTATTCTGAAAAAGTGAAGCATTCTCTAATATATTACTCGCTGTTCAAGCCACGAATTCAAGATGATGATGAAGAAGCCCCAGATCCTGAACAGTGATAACACTACTCACTAAACTACTTCATTACTTGTTTTCCTCACTCATCTGGGCCAGCACAAATAAAATTCATAATAAAGTAACAGACATCTACTCAAGAGATCACAAATGATTTCTACAAAGGACATTTGAAAGGAATTAAATTCTTACAACATTCTTGGTAAACAAGAATCAAGTTATCACATCTAAAAAATAAAGTATCAACTTAAAATACTTCCAGGGTAACCAAGCAAAACAATAACTAAACACATTGAACATCACACTGAGTCCCTTGAATACCATTTTATTAATTAATTTTGCCTGAAGATAGAAAATAAAAATAAACTTCTAATTTAATAATGGATATACGCTGCAACTTTATTTAGGGCTTATGGTTTCAGACACCAAAATAAAACATCCAAACGCTTTTCTGCTTTAAGAATTACATTAACAGGTGTAAGCAGATATGTCAGAAAGCCAGCTCTGACCTAAATTTAATTCCCACCTTACTCAGAGCTGTATTTAGTAGTTGCAGGATAACACGAGGGCTCAGAGATGAGAGTACTGCCACCTGGTGCCAGTCAAGCTGAAGCCTAACAAACAAGACTACAGACTAAAACTAATCCCAGAATACGTTCTGCCTTTAAAATGTGACAGTTATTTGAGATCAGATGCTTGATCCTGAATTATGAAAGAGCGTAATAGTATCAGTCTTTAAGAACATCTTAAACCAATCCTTTAAAAATAATCAAACTATCTGTATTTAATCAACACGTCTGGCAGCAACTACTCTTATATTTGCCATTATAACATCCTGGTTTTAGTCACTCATAACTGTGATAAATTTCAATCACCAGGGATAAGAGCTTTGGTAATGGATTTCATTTTCAGGCTAAGTCTTTCTGGTTTGGTTTTGGTTTTTTGTAACAATTTTTTTAATTATGGCAGGCAAAAAACCCCAGTACATGCATACACAATTTGACAGTTCAAAAGACGTACAAAACTTCTTTTTAAACACTCCAGTACACCCATGCTATAAAAAGGGTCATATATTCTTACTGCATAAATATTTAAATACCTGCGTTAGCATAAACTTTAGAAAGCAGAGAACTATTATGAAAATTCTGAAGTATACCGTCAAGCCATGAGGAAAATTTCCTCTCAGTCCATTCTTATCTAAAATACAAGCACTACATCAAACATTACATAATAACGTAAAGAACCTGAATTTTCTTCTGCTTATTTACTGATAAATATAATTCTGTTCCGCTGATACTTCAGTAACTTCCCCCCGCACGAGTCATTATTACAAACAATAAAAATGTAAAATAGGAGTACTCACCAATATCATTAGCGAGAGAAGCAGGATCAGAGGCCCCAAGGGTGGCCTCAAACTCCTCCTGAAGACGATAAGCTCTTTGAAGAAGGGATTCAAGCTTATGAATGAATTCAGCACTAATGATATCCTGTAAGACATTAGAAGATTTTTCTATTTGTTTACAGTCTGTAAGATTCCTTTGTAAAAATCTAAGAATATCAAGCCTTCAAAAAGCTCACTGTGCCACATTAATTTCCTGCAAACCACACAAGGACACTGTCAGATGAATACTCCAACATCCAAAAAAATACACACTTTTCTAAACATATGCATATTTTATTTACTACAATAAAAATAAAATCTAAGTTTTAAAATGTTAAAATTATCTGTGATGTTTAGTGCACTAGAAATAATGAAAGCCATACAGGTGTACGTTTATTTCGAAATATTTTTAGCATTTAGTTCATAAGAACAAAGGAATACAAATAAAGTTCAAGCACATTATTCGTGAATATTCATAAATTCATGATCTTTCCCAAGACCTTTATCTTTGCTAAGCAGATATCCTCTCACATAGTCATAAAAGAAAGGGATGACCCAAGAGATTTTGTGCAGAGAACTAGTATGCTTGGTAGCTTGATAGTACCATCCAGAAGCAAACACCGATGCAACAGCAATTGCCAAAAAAATAAATAAAGCTAATTCCCCCACCTCCGCCCACCTCCAAATAACCAACCAAAAAAATCAAAAGGAACAAAGTTAGATGTCCTTTAAATGCAATGCCACTAAATTGGAAATTTGAATTCATTCTCAGTTTTGGTAATTGAATTAGAAGTTGAAAAGATTCAGGTAACAAAACGCAACGAATTGTCAGGGCAGCAACAGTAGATTATAGGCTGAATATACTCACTTCTACACTTTCTTCTGCAATTGCGTCTCCTGCTCCCAGTTTAATGGAACCACAACTTGCTTCATCTTCAACTTGCCTGTTACGGAAAGTTAGTGCCTGCTCCCATCGACGCAGTGCTTCTTCGAAAAGCTCCATACCTGGGGGAGATCAGGAATACCTCCATTCCATCAAATACACAGCTTCCATATGTATTTACATTTTAGAGTCACAGGAAACTATGTAGCTAATAAGCATGATTATAGCAGAGATGTAAGTTTTTAAAACAATAGCAATTCCCAGTCTTAAAAAAAAAAAAAAATCCGCCTTTTTAATAAGATAAAGAAGTTCACAACATGATTAAAGCAACAATGTTCAGTGTATTTTTCCCTATTTACTTTTAAAAATAATTCTATGGCTTACTACTACAAATACAGGAATAAAAAAATATGTATTTTAAAAAACTAACTCTAGATCAAGTAAGATTTCATTATTTTATGGAAATGTTCTTAGACACATGCCCACAGGACACCGTGAAAGAACACCACAATAATATTGTGTGTCACTTTGCCACAAAAGCAAGAAATTATTTACATTCATTGTTGGCAGATGCTGAATATTCTTATTATAACTTACCCATCAAATATAAATTTTCAGGTGTGGTCACTGGAATATTGACAAGCTTAATATCATCTTCATCTGCTTTATCCCAGGAATTAGAATTGGCACAAGCACAACTGTGACAAGAGGTGGCACTCTGAACCTTAAAAAAAAAAAAAACAACAAATTTTGAAGTGTCGTTATACAGAGTATCCTTAAAACTACATTCCTGCCAGAGTACATTACATCCAAGTTACCTATCTAGAAACTATTTTTACTATGTAGTAAGTACAATGGCCTTCTCAGCATCTCTAGCCATCTGTGCAGCTTGTTCAGGAAAGTTGTTTCAGCTCAGTGAAACCATTAGGTGCATATGCAGCACAAGTTAACAGACATTCAAGAGCCTTAAAACACTTCTACTTACCGAGGCCAGACTCTGAACTGAACCGGAGTATTTACTGAAAAGTCCTCCATTTGCATAGATAGAAGGCTGAGATCCTTTTTCCTTGGCAGAGCTCAGAGAAAGAGTCAAGTTTTGGCGACTACTGGAACAACTAGAACCTAACAGATACAATGTTTCGAGTTTGCAGCAGCTTTAAAATCAGTGTATCTTTCGTTAGCAAGATCTATCAAGAACTGCATTTACTCTTTTAAATAAAATCCAGTTTAGAAGCAAACAACAATTACTCTTTTATTTTCAGTTCTATATGAGAAACTACAAATTAGAAGTCAATATCTATAACAATAAATGTGCATTTGAGCATAATTATTCTCCCATCCTATAAAAACTTAAGTCTGCTTTTCTCAGTATTGAGACATGTTCACAAGAACTGCAAACCCCATTGTTAATATACTATTGATAAAAAAAGTTTTAATCCAAATTCATGATTAAAACTTCAGCTTTGAGAACAAGACCAGCTTATTTGTAAAACACTGTAATTTTGTTCCTAATTTGCACAATTTCTACTTTCGCAATTCAAACCTACTCAGCATTAAAGGAAAACGGTTTGTTTTACTACTACACACTGTTATGTACACCCATCCGCTCACACGCCTTTTCTTCCCCTCTAAGAAAACAAAAAAGACTTGGGGGTTCCTTCATGTACCTTTTTCTGATGCAGCTGCTTTGGTACACTCTAATACTAGATGACTTGGTTCCCATGGTGGCACTTTCTTGTTTTTCTTTCCACGTCTTCTTTTAAAATGATGGGCCAGAAAAATAACAGATATTGCACTCACTGCTGTTACCGTGAACAGCTTCTTTAACCCAGAGGAAAGCTTTATCTGAAAATAAAAGCGTGTGACTTCATTGGAAATATACGCTCCTTAACTCCCACCTTTCCTCCTACCTTCCTTTTGGTGTGTTCAACCTAGGCTATAGCTTGTCTGAGGGAGACGAGATGCTGCTCTCACATAGCCTGAGAAACAACCAACTCTGAGTAAGGACATAGACTAACTGCTTCTCAAAATTTGCAATGGCCAGCAGGTGAGAGTTTACAAAGGGGCTGGTGCGACAAAGTGGGTGGCTGCACCGAGACACATACTGCAGCACCACTAACTATAAGGTATATTGCAAATCCACGAACTATGGGGATCTAAGTAAATGACTTTCAGACAAGCATCTTTTTTTATTTATTTCTTTTTAATGCCAGGACAATGCAGGGCTTCAATTAATTCTCTAACGGCAAAAAAATACTGAGAAAAAACACACCTTTCACAACTAGACTATTTTCTTGTACTGTGAAAGAGTGGAGGATCCAAAAGCTAAGATTTGCATGGCGTTTCAATTTGGGAAAAACATGTATTTAAACATATTTCACTAAATAAATCAATTTTGGTTTTAATTGTTACATTTTATTTTGGATATAGATCAGTCATAGGTTTACAAACATTTAAATTAGCAAATAAGAACCATATATACGAGCAACTGGAATTAAAAGCCATTAACAAAGTTTATAAAATTCAAAGTGACAAGATATACAAGGAAGAAAAGAGCCACTTAACTGGAAACTAGAGTCCACATTCACAAAATCTTAAGGAGATCTATGCTGCTTGAGAAACAGACTGCTGGGAGAAAACCAGGTCTGCCGTCCTGGGGGCTAATATGGTGCTTCTGTAACATGTTTCCTCATATGAGAGAGAGCTGGCCACACAGAGTACCACTGCACTCTGGCAGTCCCTGGTTGCTGTGCAATTGGTTAATACTGTCAGAATTGTGTAATTTAAAGCAGCGTTGAAAGCTTTGCTCTGCACTGAGTTTGCAATCAACAAGTCAAACAAGTTCTCAAGTTTGACTTGAGAACCCTGTCCTTAGCGGTACTGTATCTTGACCGAGGCCAAAAACCTAGCACCGTACTCTGAGCAAAAGGAAATCCCTGAAACACAGCACAAACACATACTTACAAAAGACTATTATATTTAACAGAAAAGAATTAATAACCAAATAACTGAGATTAAAACCTTGAAGCTCACAGAATTAAATGCAAGAACTACAGTTTTCAAAGAACTGTAAGTGGATTTTTTTAAGTTTCTGTGCCTACAAGCATGATCATAAATAAATTAACAGTGAAATGAAAACCTCTAAGGAGGGGAAAGTTAATAGTTGCACATGGTATTTAAAAAGCATATGAATACGCTGCACCGTAAAAAAGAAATCAGTGATCTTGCAGTGAGAATTTTCAAGTATTGCAAATACACATGAAAACGTGAAAATAATCAGATGCAGCTAAGACTGAGAATATCTCACTCTGGTTTTATATGCAGTAAAACTTTGAAAAGCATTTACATGCAAATATGAAAAATGACATAGCTTTTGTTTAAAAGCATCTAATTCAATAAAAATAAAATACAGTCATATTAAAGACATGGGTTTTAAAAACAGAACTTTATTAGGACCTGCTAATATCTATCTTTTAAAAAATATTATTGGCATTCCTAATTATAAACTTTTTTTTTCTTATAGTTATCCTTGTCAAAGATTCAGCATACACAGAATGGAAAAAACTACTGGACCATATTTTGCACAGCCGACTAGAAACCCTTTTTTTTTTCTCCTGTGCATTATGGCATCAGAATATGGCTCACTCCTCAAGAAATTTATTCCCTGAGGGATACGACTGAAGCCTTAATATTTTCTCAAGTACTTCTGACTATCATTTATCACATATGTAGTTCTGGGCAACTAACACCTCTCTTCTCTGAATCTCTACAACACAATTACAGCTCCTCCTCCCTATCTTTGACATGAAGGTGCTCCAGGGACAAATCTTATGATTCCCTGCAGACGACGAGTATCAGCTTCACAATACTTCCAGCTTTTGTCAACCTGAAAACTAAGATCATAAAGTACTCTTTGCACAGACTTTAGTGACTGCTATCCATGTTGCTATTTATATAGTGAAAACTAGCCTATAATACCAATGAAAGAAAACAAAAATAAATCACTCCAGGGCCATCTATAAAAGGAAATACTGTTATTAACAGAGCCTTAAGATTTTCTCTGAAGATCTTTCCGTAAGTAAAACCACCAAACAAAACCAGGAAAAAGAACTGAATGGGTTTAAAAAACAGCCTGTTTTTAAAGAATCACTGCCTTGTTTTATTCATGTGCCACTTATTTAATCAAACAGAAGTGACTGGAAAACTAAAACAAGTGATTTTTGATTTGCATTAATTAATTATCATTTAGATTGCCACTACCACTCACCAAGTTAATCTAGAAATTATTTCAGACCACACTCAATACTATTTTTCCAAGTTTAATGACAGTTATGTTTAGTTTTTAAATACCTAAAAAACCTACCAAAAAAAAAAAGACAACTTGAGGATTTTGATATTTGATTTGATGAGAATCATTGTGCTGTTGCAAAACAAAGACGTATAGCCATTGCAGATAAAGCAATCTCCTGAGTCAGATGTATGATGATGCACTAAGTGTTTGTTAGCAGAAAAAGAAAAAAAAACCTGCTTATTTTAGTTCCGTCTTCTAAATAAACTAAAAATAAAGATATTCTGTAAAAATTTCATTCATATTAAGCTCAGAAGAGCGAGTACAACATTGCAATTAAACTTCTAAACGTATATCAAGAGTGACAATATTCAGATAACGTATATATTACCTGGTTAAGAGAATAATACCAAGAAAGGGGAAGATGAAATACCCGTAAAGCTACCGCCTTCAGAGAAAATCGTGCCTCAGTAACAGCTTCTTCTGACATGGCTCCTTCTCTCCCATAACCTCATTAAGTAGAACTATCTTGAGAACAGTCACAGATGGTCTCTGGAATACTCTGTCAAATGAAGGAAACATACTAAATTATGCAATGGAAGCCCAGAACAGATTTCTTCTACAAGCTCGAGTCTGTTTCATAACAGGTACCCGACTTGTTTGATTTACGTTTCTGAGTAGAGTTAAGACTTGTGCTTAACGAGAAGACAGCAAATTTGCTGGCTCAGCTTAGGCCTCATTCATTCCAACTGCTCTGTGCAGAGACCTGTATACGCATAACCAGGATCTACAGAGGACTCAGTCTGCTTTCATTAGCCGGCAGCTCACTTATTACATCCTCTAAATCATACATGGAAACAACCCGGTTTCTAAGATCACTGTTGTTGGAAGAACATATTTGCCAGCTAAAAGAGTTAAAAGATTTGAGAGCAGCCAGAAAAAGTTTATCTCATTCAGAGCTTCAATTTTTTTGCAGACACATGATGAGGAATGAATATTATAGCCTGACGGAATCTCCCCCGTTAAAAGGAACATCCCCCTTACTCCCTGGTGCTAAACACAAGGCGAAGCCCCTGACGCGTGACACCCACGACCGCAACCGTGGCACGGAGTGAGGTGAAAGAAAAGGGCGGGCCCACACGCCGAGGGAGCGGTCAGCTTTAATCACCGGCTGTTTTCCCTCCGCCAACGCCTCCGGCCACAGGCGGGCTGTGCTGCGCCG
>NW_008796165.1:1846899-1850242 GCF_000699145.1 Aptenodytes forsteri
GGCGGGCGGGGTAGGTACGCCTGCCTGCCTGCCCGCTGGAAGCGGCCAAAGAGCATTGGATCGACCTCCGCAAATGCCTTCTAAAGTGGAAGCGGTGCGGCGACGGTATTGTAGGTACGATGCAATTCCTAAAAACAGCAGTTTACCTATAAATCACTCTGTTGGTTCCCTGAGGTATCTACACGCTTCGATCCCCGTGTACGAGGGATGAAATAGACTGGAGAAAAAAGTCTGGTGTAGCACCTAGTGGAAAATCACTGTCGACTTCTGTGCGCAGGCGAAGCCTGAGTTAGGAAAATCCTCTTAGAAACATAAAGGTCAGCTAATGGGTTTCGGAGTTAGGATTTAAAGTGGTGGAAGAAAGAAATGAATGGACAGTCTATATACCTTAAAAGGCAATATAAAATGAAAAATGGCTAACTCTGTAAGAGGATATAGCCTCAACTCAAGCATTTTTTTAATGTCCTTTCTGTTGGGAAACGATACTTCATGACAGAAAAAAGATCTAACGGAAGTGACTTTAGAAATTGTGTCTTGCTGTGCTGGTTTTGGCTGGGATAGAGTTAATTTTCTTTATAGTAGCTAGCATGGGGCTGTGTTTTGGATTTGTGCTGAAAACAGGGTTGACAATATAGGGGTGTTTTCATTACTGCTGAGCAGTGCTGACACAGAGTCAAGGCCTTTTCTGCTTCTCACCCCACCCCACCAGCAAGGAGGCTGGGGGTGCACAAGAAGGTGGGAGGGGACACAGCCGGGACAGCTGACCCCAACTGACTAAAGGGATATTCCATACCATATGACATCATGCTCAGCATAGAAAGCTGGGGGAAGAGGAAGGAAGGGGGGGACGTTTGGAGTGATGGCATTTGTCTTCCCAAGCGTGATGGAGCCCTGCTTTCCTGGAGATGGCTGAACACCTGCCTGCTGATGGAAGTGGTGAATTAATTCCTTGCTTTGCTTTGCTTTGCTTGTGCGTGCGGCTTTTGCTTTACCTATTAAACTGTCTTCATCTCAACCCATGAGTTTTCTCACTTTTACCCTTCCTATTGTCTCCCCCATCCCAACCAGGGGGGGGAGTGAGTGAGCGGCTGTGTGGTGCTTAGCTGCTGGCTGGGATATAGCCTACCACGACACTTGCTTGGATGGATAGTTCTTGGTGCCTGAAGAGAAGGACCAGGTATCTTTCATCAGCTTACTGAGTATGCTTTTGTCATTTACTGGGAAAATACCAGGTTTTATTCTAAATAGATGAAGTAAGTTTTCTACCAGAGTTAGTACTGGTGTCGTCATTTTTTCTAAGAAAATGGGATACTCGTGTTTAGAGCTGATAGATTAAAAAAGGTAGAAATAGGGAGGGATGGGAGATGAAAATCAAAACCACCTACTGATTAACAGAATATAAAGGAACTTAGTGTGTGAAATTAGGATTAATATTCCCTATTTCGTGACCCAAGATGACTATTCTCAAGTTTGGTAACAATATTATTCACGTATATTGTTATGCTGAAGTAATTTCTGTAATAATTGTCAAAGATCCAGTAAAGTTTTTAAAGAGGAACACAGTTCTTTAGAAAACTGATAGAAAAATGTACATCTTAAAAATCTGAATATGTATGTCTAAGGCTGTAGCTTCAATGGGCATGTATAGTTTAGAGTGAATGCTGGTGGGTTTTTTTCAGAAGTGTGAAGAATATCTATATGACAAGTAAGTACTGAAGTTCCAGACCTCTTTAGTGTTCTCAGTAATTAAATGTTCAGATACAAAATTTCACCCCCGTGGCACTCTTATTTTGTTGCCATAAAATGAAAATAAATGTTAAATGTGATTGTTCCAGTTCATCACTAGTAAAAATAACTGTGAGTGCAAATAAGAAGCCTGAACTTAGAGCTTACTGGTTTGATATGCTGTTATTCAGAGCTGTACAGGCAAAATAGTAAAAGCCTATAATGAAAATACAATTACTGCTTCAGGTAATTGCTGTCTTCAGAATAATCATTTTATTCTTAAAATCTTCTACCAGTATTCCCTAACTGAACCCTCTAAAATGATCTGATAAAATAGCTTTGTATTTAGGGACATCAACAGAATAAAGATATGTATTTGTTTATTTCAACATCTGTTGAAGTCTTTACTACTATAATTACGCAGATGAAAACATTAACTTTAATTCAAAAAATTTTTGAGATAATTTAAAATCTGTTCTGTTTCTTTAGGAACTGTTAGGCTCCCTGCATGAGCCTAAGATCATTTTCAAGATCAGTTGAATTCTCTGAGTCCTTGATGGGATTTTTCTGTGTGTGTGATAGTTCTTCAGTGGTAGGCACCACACAAGTCTGTGATGCCATGGAATTCTGCTGAATAATAAATAGGTTGCTGGTCATGATGCTTTAAATTATGGTTCACGTGTCTCTGACGGCTCACGTGAGCAAATGTTTTTTTTCTTAGTGAATGCAAAGAATAAACAGGAAGAAAAAAGGACTGGAATTCAAGATAAGTGTTACAGGCTTTTTTCTTTGCAGTATGACTCGCTATGCATGCACTAAGCAAAAATGTGTTAATAAGTACTTTTGAACATTAAATGATTCAGTTAGTTGAATGATGTAGTATGATGCGTTGAGATAGGCGGGCTGAAACAAACCTTTCAGTGGAAACAATGGAGAGAGCTAGGAAGAACAAGGGAGAGATTGCGAAGTTCTCTCCCAAATATATGGGAAGCATTTGATGAGAAGCTTATTGCATGAATATGATCATGAACAGTTAGTGTGAAAACTTGAGTTCTATTCCGAGTTAAGTTTTACTTCATTCTTAACCTCGTAGTGAAACAAAGATGCTTCTTGTATCCCGTATATGTAGGTCCATGGTTTTCAGCTTGCGATTTCTCAAAGTTTCCTGTGAGACCATGGAATACTTCTGAAGGGTCCATGAAAGGTGACTTGTACCACTGGACACATGACTGCTGTCTAAGAATTCCTGTCTTGATAACAGTTTTTTAGAGATCTTCAACCTGAGGAAGGCTGAAATAATATGTAAACTTTCTGTTCAGGAAGACCCAGAGCTGGAAGGGATTCAGGAAGCGAT
Source organism: Aptenodytes forsteri (assembly GCF_000699145.1). NCBI lineage: Eukaryota > Metazoa > Chordata > Aves > Sphenisciformes > Spheniscidae > Aptenodytes > Aptenodytes forsteri. The sequence continues at coordinate 1,849,979 of NW_008796165.1, forward strand.
ATATTCTTGTAATATTTTTATTCTTCTGTGGGTGTCTTCTTGTGGTCAGTGGTGGAAACAGCATACTGGGCTAAACGGACCTTTCATCTGACTCAGCAGAGCTGTTCATATGAGATATCTAGGTGTTTTTCCAGTACAAACTATCGCATATCGTTGGGGGTATGAAGTGGAGATATACTCCAGCTTCAGAACAGGAGTGTAAAATGGAATGTAAGAAAAACTACAAAAGCAGATTTTTTGGGTTGTTTTTTTTTTTTTTAATTA
>NW_008796165.1:1850374-1893871 GCF_000699145.1 Aptenodytes forsteri
ACGGAATAAATAAGAAAGAAAATAGAAGAAATAAAAAATAATTAAATGTATACATTTTTCCTTTCTTTTTTTTTTCTGAAAATGCGAAGAAGTGACTTTTGGATGAGGCCAATGCCCAATGCAAGCTTGTGAAAAAGCAGTTGTGATAACGAGATACATCACTAGAGGAAGATAAGCAATCTTTTCAGATAAAGTAGGAAGTGGTGAAATGGAGGAAGGGCAGTGAGCGAGGGAGGGGCTACCCTGGGCTTGCTAGGACTTAGAGAGATGAAGGATGAAACTGAAAATGCGAAGAAGTGACTTTTGGATGAGGCCAATGCAATGCAGAAGCTTGTGAAAAAGCAGTTGTGATAACGAGATACATCACTAGAGGAAGATAAGCAATCTTTTCAGATAAAGTAGGAAGTGGTGAAATGGAGGAAGGGCAGTGAGCGAGGGAGGGGCTGCCCTGGGCTTGCTAGGACTTAGAGAGATGAAGGATGAATCATGGTTTTGAAATTAATTTTACAGTTTTAGATTTTAACATAAAATTTTACAAAATGTGTTACTGCATCTAGGTGTATTAAGCTACCAAGGTTATGGCAGTACAGTGAGTTATTATGGTTGCTATAGGATGCAAGGAGGTGTGTAAGAATTTTGTTAACAAAAGGTGAAAGAAAGGCCATTCAGCTCTGCTCATATAATAACATGTACAAATCTGTAACATTAACTAGACTTCTACAAGGGATGCTCTCCATATGGACCACATCCATAGGGACACGAGTTTCAACATGCTTTGGTCTTTCTGATGATTATTATGAGGAGATGCAGACTGCACCAAGAAATGGAATCTGGTGGGAGCAGAACTCCTGGGTTTGGGTTTGTTCAGGACTGCAGGTTTGGATTTGCGTGGTTCCAGGTGTGAAAAGTAGCTATTAAATACAAATCTGGTAGCATGAGGTGAAGTCTCCACTTCATTCACTGCTTTGTATTGCTTGGAATAATGCATTCAGAAAGTTCTTCCATAAAAAACCTAAGCCTAAAGCTTTACTAATCCATTATACCAGTCTTTCTAAAGCATTTGTGTTAAATCAGCATTAATTCACACTGAATTTTTTTTAAGGTTGTCAGGACTTTATTTGAAACTCTCTCGTCCATTTTTAATGTTTTAACAGACCTTGCAAAATGTGCAACATGAAACATACATTCATGTTTCCATTTCTGTTCTGAAAAGGAACTTTACAGTTCAAAGCAGAATTGCTAATATGACTGAAGTTGAGGGGATTTGGCCTGAAGAACTATTGTTTTCATATTTGAAGTGTCTTTCAGCAATACTGCACATAGATTACAAATAGACACTGAACTGAGGAAATACTTCTCCAGCTGCAGCTTATATTTGAGAGTAATGCTTTTCAAATGTCATGCCATTGGTCCAGGAAAAGAGTTTAGACTTCATCTTGAAAAAAATCCCAGATTATTAATTTACTGTAGTATTTCCAGTCTTGTGAGATAAGTTCTTAAATATTTTATTGAACAGCTGTTAACATGACATTCAGAAAGACTGAAAGATACACACACACTTGAGTATATGTATACATGTTATATATAATAAATATTTTGTGTATTGTCTATATATAAATAAAATGTATTTAAGTGTGTATATATACACAAGTATATACATGCATGTATATAACAAATTTTATAAATTATTATATATTATTCCTATACAAAAAAAATATAATACTCTAATAATATTATTTGTATAGGAATGTTTGTAGGAATAATATAGACTATCTATACACATGCACACATACATAAAAAACCCCTTTGATAATCAAAGGGAACTGAAATGACTCTTGACTCAAAGGGATCTTATTGCAAGGCAATGGAAGTAAAGGCCAAGTCAAAGATAACAAACTGGAAGTTTACTAGGAAGTGTGTCTGAGATGCCTACGAGGCAAGGTTTGTTTTCCCCCACACCATCAAAGCCCTAGGTTACTTAATTCTCAAAGGAGTGATTGGTTGTGTAGCGGAAGGAGCAGACCTAAAGCTGTCAAAGCAAACAGGCAAAGCGGAAAGAGGTGTTGGTAACAGTGCTAAAGGCTGCAAACAGATCAAGGAGTGTGCATCACTAAATTAGAATGGAGGTTCAGTTGCAAGTCTTGATAAAGGAATGCTAGATTGGACAGATTATAATTGGGCAAAGAAAGCTTAAGATTTCTTGGGCTTTAGAGAGACTGAGGCATCAATAGTAATTGTTTAGGTGACAAAACTGGAACAAAGTTCTTGGATGATTCTTATCTGCATGAATCAATTTGAGTATTTATATAAAAGAACATTACTGAGTTCATTTTTTTTAGTTTTCCATTCTGTAAAACATCATAGCTTGCTGTTCAACCATCAAAATGATAATGACAAAGTGATTGTACTTAGCATTCTTTATTTCTGATAAGTTTCTGTGTCTGCATCAGAGACCTTGGATGGACAGAGAGAACTCAAACAAGAGAAAAGCTTGCTGAGTGTTCAGTACTACATGTGAGTTACAAGTTTCAGTTTGCTTTTGATATATAATATGCCTGAATCTAGAATGTGTCTTTGTAAATAAATAAAACCAAGATAAAGTTTCCTTCTCCTTTGACAAGCAAGTCATGTACTCCTGCATTTTAGCCTTCACAGCTTCAGCAGTGTTGCATAAGATCCCTTTCCAGAATATACAGTCAAAGCCACCATCAGTTCTGGGTAGGCTTGAAAACTGTAATTTTTATGTCGTTGGGGTGCCATGATAGAGGCCAGGAAGTTAAATAATTAATCCAAACCAGCTCTGCTCCACTGAGGATTCTGTTAGTTTATGCCCTAAAAGTCAGAGGATTTCACTTTAGAAGTCAGTTGTGTTTAATTTGGACTATTGGATTCTCTTACTGTTAATAAAGTTATTTATACTAACTTACTTTAACAAGGCACATTCTTTTAGAAGTTACGTATATGTTGCATATTAGATATCTAATATTGCTGCCTACTGTAAGGAATTGGGTTTTACTCATTCTTGCTTCTATTGACAAGTGATTCCCTGGTCTTGAAAATCCCGGCTAGAGGATCTCAGAAAATACAGCTTCTGAAATGTCATCGCCCAGCAGTAATTGCCCACACTTGGAATCAGTTGGTGAGATAACAAAAGAGGAATTGATACAGAAATCTCATGTGAGTTCTAGCAGCTTACTTGCTTCCTATCACAGTTAACTCTGGTCACTTATTTTAGCTACATATCTTGTCATGTATTATTAGTTATAAGATGCATTTATGTGTTGCTTATGGGTAAAATCTTCTGTACTGGAATAGTAAGGTTTAAATGAAGTACAGGAAGAATTATGGACTTGATAAAACTGAAAAACTATTTTTCAATACTTAACACTTAAAGAGTACCTTTCCCAGCAGTGTTTTCCAAAGCAAGTGATGTTTTAATGGAAATACTAGAGTTAGCATAACACCCAGCTGAACTTTATTTTCAGACACTGCCATTGTAGTAGTTGTTTGGAATGTTCATGTAATAGAGTATAACTGACTTGACTTCAAGTAGAAACTGTAATGAAGAAATTTCTGCTTAAGTTTTTCTTGGATAACAGTTCACTTTTTGATGGAGGAGTCACAGTTTGAGAAACTGCCCCTACCTGAACTCTTGGTTTCCAGCTAGTATTAATAAATGGAACAAAGAAAGATCTTGTAACCCATTTTAGTAGCTGGGAGGTGATGAAAAGCCAAACCTTTTCTGTCCATGGTGCTAAATTTCTTTATTTGAAAAGTGGAACAGTTAATTTGCTGCTGAGGGCTATAGCATTTCTCTAGGGTTGCATCTTTTTTTGTAAACCTTTGCAGGTAGTGTTGACTGTCTTCAAATAGGAATATGCAGTTATTACAAGTTCTATCACTTTAATTTCTTTTTATGTTAAATCTATAGGAAACACCAATTTTGAGGATTTTTATAATAATGTGATATGATACATGTTTATGCTTTATTTAGAAGAACAATTTTTGGTTTAAGAGGAAAACTCAGAGAGAGATCCATGGTTTTACTAGAAAAATATGCTGATCTTAAGATTATGTGAAACAAAACAAAAATTGGGTTGGTTATCAACACATTTTTTTTGTCTTAAAATTATTCAGCTGATACTGAGCTTTACAGTATTCTTTCTCATTTTGTCTCAAAGTTGTTGTTTACTGGTGAAAGTAAATTAAATAATACTTTGCTTGTGTGTTTAATAGGGCACTTGTCAGGACTGTAAAGTCAGAGGACCCAACCTTTGGGCATGCTTGGAGGTAAGTTGTTCTGTTGTTCCATAGTAGGGTCCTTTTCTAGTAATCTGTAAAGTTGGTAGTATTTTTTTTAAGAAACAACTATAATGAAGTTGTTTTAAATAATAACTTAAAGAAACTAATTTAAAGCAAAACCTCTTGTGCAGTTTTCTATTTAAAAAATTATTTACCCTCTGTCAGGTACATATTTCTTGTAAATTAAGAATACTGTGTTTAAAATGAGATTTTTTATTTGATAAGTTAGCATATTAAGGTTTCTTCTTGAGTTATGATTTTTTTAGCTCTAAAGTGTTGTGTGTTTGGTTTTTTTAAATCTTTTCCCCAGGTCTGTAGATCTGAAAAATAATACATGCCTGAATTAATTTACTTTTTATAAGCCTCTCTTAGCATTTGTAGTAATAACATCTAGCAGTAAATGCTGACTTTTTACAGCATAAAAATACATACTCTGACTTTTTTATTCTTAAGCAAAACAAAGAAAAAACTTATTTTGAAACTTGTAGAAGCTTGTATAAACATTCTTCAAACTTTGTACGAATTTTGTACAGTCTTTACCCTGTATATAGTTTGTTCTTAAATATGCTTTTGCCTTACTCTTCTTGCTGTCTACAAAAAATGTAATTTTCAGTGTATTTAAAAAAAAAAAAAGGCTCTGAAAATATTGCTTCTGATTGATCTATGATACCAACAGGAAAGTATGTAGCTAATTTAGTTTTTAAATGTCTTGTGAGTTCTTCAGACATACGGCTGTTTCCAGAGATTGAAATTTCGCTCTATAGGCTTAACTTCATTTCTTGGCAACTTTTGTCTAAGTCCTGTCAGGAAGATATCTTTTAGATGTATTTATGAGTATTTTTAAAAATCTACTTCATTAGTTTCCTTTTAAGTGGATTATGGTAACAGTTAAGAGGTCAGATTATTTTGCTCCTTCTATCAATAGGAGAGAGAAATGAAGGGGGAAAGAAACAGTGTTTAACGTCTTTTTGTTAGATGGCTTGAAGTTTAATTACATATAAAAATGCTCTTGGGAGTAGGAAGAGGTGTTCAGGGATGCATCAACCTAGCAGGTAGGGAAATTCTGTGAAACTTAAAACATGTTTTTTATTTCTCAGAGCTCTTAAACTGTTACTGAAAACTTAATTTCATACCAACATTTCCATAGGAGAGTTTTGTAATTGCAGTAGGACATTTAGTGTCATGCTGTGATGTATCTTCTCTTGGATGAATTGGCATCTTGCCTTCACCTTTTTCAGTAGAAAAACATGGTGAGATCCCAGCATGTTAACTATCTGTAACTTACCAATATCTGTGATTATTTAATATAGAAAATTGACTGTGTTCAGCTGCTACTTGGTTGTATAAATTAACGTGCTTAGAGTTACACAGATGACATGCTGTACCTTCTTATGTGATTGTCTTGACTCATGCAAATGAGGGATTAATGAAAAATGCTTGAAGATTGGCAGCTGCAAGATTTCACACTCAACTCAGCCAAATATGTTTTGCAGTTAGCACAATTAAAATCAACAATTATTTTGCATGTTATAAATTAGATTGTAGTAAGTACTTAACCATATAGCGCTGGAAACTCTTATTTAAAGGTGAAAAAACTAATTAATTGTGAAGTAATGCTCTGATAAATAGACACTGCAGATAGGGGCATACAGGCATTTTTGTATAAATGTGTCATGTTCCGAGGCTGTTGCAATTCAGTATTTTAGACACTGGGCTAACTTCATATTTTCTGTAACAATCTCTACCAAATCATGAATTGTAAAAAATATATGTAGACCTTAATCTGAATAAATATATCAAAATGGCCAAAAAATTATATTCCAAATACATTAGATGTCTTAACACTGCCCACCAGTGAGAGGAGTTGAGTTAAATCTTGCAGCATTCTTATTTGCTTTAGATGATACTTATTTTAACACTTGCTATGCATGTCTCTTGGTTTGTGAGGATTCTGCAAGTTTGGAATTTGAGTGAATTTTAAAGGGACTGGCAGTATATTCCTATTCTGTAAACCTGTTTGACACCACTTTTTAATTCTGTGTACTTCTTCATATCTTACTCAACAGAACAGGTGTACATATGTTGGCTGTGGTGAATCCCATGTTGATCACAGTACCACCCATTCCCAGGTATGTGTATTTGCTAGTAATACAGTTACTTGAAGCAGTGAAGTAGAGTTAGAGAACCTTTTTTACTCATTTTAGCGAAGTCAATAACCTGTGTTAGCATAATTGTTTGGAAGTTTAATTAGCTATAATTGTTTTTCATCTATAGAAGCAGGGCTTACTATTTTAGGAGTATGTGAGTTTACAGTCTTTGTGCAGCTGCATAATTATTTATGTAATTCTGACATTATTGTGCTCCTTAAAAGAACACGGTGAAAATTAAAAAACGAACAACAATTACTGATCATTTTCAAGATGCATGGACAAAAGACTTCTTGAATATTTATACTTACTCAGCTTATATGTACTTCACTACTTCAGTCTAACTTTTTAAGATTGTGGCTGCCTGATGGATAAGAGCAGGGAAGTTGGATTAATGAAGATGAGAGCTGAACGAATGTAAGATAGGAAGTATAAATTACCAGAAACAGGTGCTTTGTTTCTGCATTATGCTCCCTCTTCCAGTGGCTACAGATGAAGAACCTGTAGACTGAGCTGAGCATATCCTTTCCTGCTATGTCCTGATTTTGGATCCAGCTTGGTAGGAGTGTGTGCACTTATGTTCCCCAGCATGCCAAGTTCTGGCAAGGTTGGGCAGCTTGAGTGCATCTGTTTGGGTCTTAAACTCACTGTCTGTTCAGTGCACACACATGTGCAAGTGGAACACTTGCCAAAATGAAGCAAATGAGATATATCATGCTCTCTTAGCAAATATACTGGGGACAGAGGGATGGCAGTTTTATTAACATGTCATTTCAGAATTGCTGACTTTCCAATTAAATGAAATTCTTGCCACCAATTTACAGTTCGTCTGTCAGGAAATACATCTAAGGTTCCACACTGAGCAATTTTTGGTCCTTAAAAATACTAAAAAAACCCAACCTTGGTGAATACTAAAATGAACAAATATTATATACCAGGGTCTTACAAGAAGTACACTTTATGACTGCATTTTACCACCACTCTGGATTTTTTTTTGAAGCAGGGCCTTGAGAGGAGTGCATATTTACACAAATCAATAGTGCATTAATATAAATCTATATAAATACATTTTTTTTTTGCCAGCTATTTGAGCTGAACACAGTTCTAAAGCCTTTACAATAGATATATAAATGAGCTGCTTGTAGTGCAATTGGGGAACAGATGGTCCCTGAATTTCTTGCCTACAATTTTATACCTCTTGGCTTTCTGTGGTAGTTTATTCCTGATTTACATGCTGTTTTAGCAATGTTATGTACTTGCCAGGTAAGAGAAAGGGAATGGATAGTTTGCTTGCTGTCAGTGACATCCTTGTCTTGATTTTCTTGTTACTTAATTTTTATTTCTGGATAGTAAGCCCTCTTCTGGATATTTTTTTTTTTTTTGGTAAAAATCTCAATAAACTCTCTAAAATGAGGGAAGCAAGGTTGACATGAATCAGTCTATTTCTGCTTACTCCAGTTTCCACCAGCAAGGCTCCCTGTACTGCAAATAATCATATTCGTTGTGTCCACTTCAAGAAAATTAATAAGCTGTTGCTCTGGAGACTTGTAATTATTTATGCAGCTGAAGCTGCAGAATCAAGCATATTCTCATTATTAAAATTGTCTGAGATATTTACGTAATCTGATGTTTCTGATGTTTTTTAGTAGGGGGACAGCTACTTCATGAAATTGTAGCCCACTTTTTATATTAAAAACATTGTTCTTGTACAAGGCCTTATTAAATGAGGGGAGGAGGAACTGCAGCAGTTGTAGTAGTTTCCTACTTTCTAGCAAATCCCTCATTGTCTATAAACCTGACTGGTGCCGACATATAAGGAAGAAATACAGGAAGGATTGATGGAAATATTTGGAGGATGGTAGCAACTGTGTACAAAATCTTACAGTAAGCAAAGATGTTAAAAAAAAAAAAAAAATATTAGAACAGTAAAAATACTCTCCATCTGCCAAATTTTTATATTGCTTCACAGTATGAAGCTGTCAACAAGAGAACTAATTGAGTCTAGAATGTTTGTTTTGATATGAGCACCTCTTACTGTAACTGAACTAAAAATCTTATCTTACTCTTCTGATTGATTGTTAAATAGCTTGAATTTCCTACAGCAAACCAGTAGAAATAAACACTGCCCTTACTGTAGAGGAGGCGGCTACCATTATGACCAATAGCAGACATTCCTGGAAAATCGGTTTGTTGTGAACTGTAACACTTCTGACAACTGGCTTTCTTCTTATTTTTGTAATTACACAGAGGCATGTCAGATATGACAATGGCTTAGATTCTGATTTTACCTTGTTGCTAATTTGAGTGTCTTGTACTAAAAATGAGTGTTGGATAGTTTGTGCTAAAATTTCAGTAATTGAATTGCTATTTTTTAATATTCTAACATAAAGATTTGTTTCATTGTTGAAAGATCTAGAATTTTAATACTTCTGTTCTAGCTTGCATGTAGCAGTATTTAATTATTCCAAATTTCTGAATCACAGTTTTGGTTTTTGTTCTGTTTTAGGAGACAAAACACTGTCTAACTGTCAACCTTACTACGCTCCGTGTTTGGTGTTATGCCTGTAGTAAGGAAGTATTCCTGGATAGAAAATTAGGATCTTATTCTCCACTACCAAATGCAAGACTCTCTCACCAAGCACAAGAAAATAGTGTGCAGGTAATTTTTAACCCAATGAAACAAAGGCAGCTGTAGCTTTGCAGTAAACATTGTGTCTTCTCTCAAGTGAGAGACTGACTTTTCCTCCTTTCTTGTGGCTGAACTTTCTATTAATTTCTCTCTATTTTTATAAAATTTCTTTAAAAAGACAGTGCCCATCTTCTATGTTCTGTCTCTGTGTACTGCATGCTTCCTAAGAATGCTTTTTGCATCTTAATGTCTGTTTGTAATCTACAATAAACTGTAAGGTACAGAAAAAGCACAGGGCTAAATTTAAGGTTACGAGATTGGAATAGTTCACCTGTGCTTCCCCATTCTGTTAGCTCTTGAAAATGTTATTTACAAAACTCATTACAGTAACTGCTGGCTAACTTACAGGGAGCAGCAGAATGCCTTAGTATGTGTTTGTGGATACTTGCCTGAGATACAAATTCATTCGTACAAGCGCAGTACTTTTAGAGAAATATATGCTAATTGTTAACCTCATTCAGCTAGTAATAGAAGATACTTAAAGATTCCTGTAACTTAGTTTCTGAGGTTTCAACCTGTCTAGTTTTCAGTTTTGATAAATGACTGAAAAGGTCTTGATTTTTGTGTATGTATATGTGTGGGAATTTTTTTCCAGTGGAGTCGTATAGACACAAACACTCCTGAATAGTTAAGAATTTAACTACTATGCAAGAATTTACTAAGGCGGTAGTAGTAACCTGTGTATATTCTATATACGTGTGTAATTTTGGTGTAGAATGACAAATACATTGTGTTAGATTCCTGTGGAAAAATACGTATCAAGCTAGAAATCAGGAGAATGCTAGTAGTGCTCTGTGGCAGTTAGGATTGCCAAGGAGTATAAATATGCCAAGGAGAAAAATATGGCCAGTATCTGGGAAGCTGATATTAGTCGAGTAAAACACAGGCTTAAGATTGTAGTGTTTTATGTGATTATGGCATCAAAGACAAGATGCTATAAAAGTGCTTAGCTATTCCTAACTCCACATTTATTAACAATTAACATAGTAGCTGAAGAGTAAGATAATGAACAAAGCATGAGCTGGTATTGGAGGCAAGCTAGAGGCAAAAAATGAGCAAAGCAGACATTATACAGAGAAATTTGAAATATGCCATTTGCTTGTCTTGTTGTTCTGCAATTTCAACAAGGTTTGTTTAAGTTTGTTTTGTTATCTTCTCCTGGTTACATTAGTCTTCACTGGCATCAGTACTGTTCACTCTGATAATATCTTTTCTAGGTAAGCGTTGTCTTGGAGGAAGTTATGCTGCAATTTCTTAAGTATAATTGGCATAGTGCATGTATCTGAAAAAAAGGTGTTATTTCTTTATTGCATATTTAATGTACTTACATAAAAATGACAGCTAACAGTTAAAATTGACACAAGTACAAGTATGGTATTTCTAAAATTGTTTTGCTTGAGGCATAAAGCTATGGAAGAGATACTGTGATGCACAGGTTGGACAGAAAGATGGGCAGTTTTTCAATATATGTAGAGAGGAAATATCCTTGAATATTTTCACTTCAAAGTTTAGTATTTAATATGACCGTAATCTGATCATTTTCTCATAAAATGCCAGCAGCTCAATTGGAATAATACCATTGGAATATTTTTTTTTTTAAATTTCTGTTGTCCAGAAAATCTGGTGACTTGATATAAAGCTGGGTTCAGACTTCTGAACTTCTATTATACTTAATCTGTTTTAATCTTCCAAGGAAATGTGTATAATATACAGAAAAATCAGTAGAACTTACCAAGTCTGTCAAACATTTTGTTCAGAACTTTTATATATATGCCCACAAAAAGAGCTCGTCATGCAATAAATGTCTGCCTGCCTAATACTCTGTTTCTCTATTTGTACATTTTGCTTCCAACAGTTTAATTTGTCTTCGTTAAATGTAGTGAGCCATCTGGTGGTATATCAAAAACATATACCCTAACTTTTATGTGATGACTACTGTGTTAGCTTTTCAATGCTGGCTTACTGTATGCTATCCAAGGGAAAGAAATACTATAACTTGCTTTGTTTTGATTCTTCAGCTGTTGCCATAAAATCATGCAATGTTGTCATTGCTAATCTGAAAACAAAAACATGTTTTTTTTCTTAGTAAACTTTATCAGGGTAGCTGTGGAATCCTATTATTCTCACTTTGTGCAGAGAGATTTCAAAATGCATTCACATAATTTTCAGTTCCTAGATTTGTTGGTGAAATTATATGTAAGCTCAATTAAGAGGAAAATTGATAAATACAAGTAAATATACTTTTTTTCTTTTTCTCTTTATAAGGATTTTAAAATACCTAGTAATCCCACACTGAAGATTCCGCTAGCAGCTGTATTTGATGACTTAGATATAGAAGTGGAAGAAGATGAGTTAAAGACTAGAGGTAATAAAAGCAAAATCCAGTGCTTTATTGCCCTTTATCACACATGTATATCTCCAAGTCTGTTCTCCAGCTATAAACTAGTTCTATTCTAAGTGGAACTGTTTCCTGTTCTGCTCCAACTAAGATGTTTATTTTTAGTTTCACCTTTATTGCAGCAATCTTTACTTACTTTCAGAGGAAAAGCTGCAGTAATAAACGTAGTGCACCCGTGCAAGCAGCAACAAAAATAAGAAAGCATGTTAGAGTAATGTTTAGTGTAGCTGATGTTCCATCCACTCTGGTAAAAGTAGTTTTTTATAAAATCTGTTCTAATGTTTTCTCCTGTCCTAAAAGGTTCCTGATTTGAATGCTTTCCTGCATTTTGGGTAACCCTTTTCTGAGCCTGTAGTATCCCAGTATGGGTTTTTGGTTTTTTTTTTTTTCTCCTTTTCAGTAATGGATTTCATGCACTACCAAACTTTCTGGTATAAAAGTTTACCCCACCCTAATATTAAACTATTGTAAAGATGAAAATGAGAGTGGATGAAATCCCAAACAGTGAAGCTTTAATTTCTCATTTCATGAGAGAACGTAATAATTATTATTTCTTACAAGTCTCAAATTGGTACTGACCATTTTAAAAAGGATGTGTGTTTGTTAGTAAAGAAAATATTTCTAACTACCATTTTCTCAGAAAAATCTGACCAGCAGATTGTTAAGCTATTGTTTTTGAGATGCCAGTGCATATGTCAAGGCAGTTTGTTTTCCATCAGTGATGATAAAAGTGTTATTCTAATTTACGGATCTCACTTCTCCTTTACTCATCTACTACCAGCTTTCCCTCTCCTAAGTCTGCTGGCATTGGCCAAAAAACCCACTTTGCCCCTTCTGTTGTCTGGCACAGTCTTTCTGGATATGTCACCACCCCACTAATTTGCCATCTGCCCTTAAATCATTAAACCATGTGTTTTATTCCCTGTTAGTTTCTCCTACCAATGTGTGTATTTGTGTATCTTCTTGTCCTATTAATACTTTGGGAATGTAACTTGTACAAGTAGAATTGCATTAAAGTTCCCAGTAATATGGATATGACTGTGTTAATACATTTCCCAACTTAAAGGAAAAAACTTCTTTAGCTCCATTTTAACTTTGTTCTTAAAGTTTCTTTTGAAATGCTTTTGATGAAGCAAACATTAGAATATATCTTTGCAAGAAAAGAAGTCTATTCAGAAACTTTACTTGCAACACTGCAGGCTGGAAAACTGCAGTGAGAGTATCTTCCTGACATATCTTCTGGTAAAAAAAAAAAAAAAAAATCTTATGACTGTTCTTACTTTCCAATTTCAGTAGGAATGACTGTCCTTTTTGTAGCAGAAATTGGAAGGGCAGAATGCAGGTTCAGATGTGGGAAGCAGGACTATATTTCCATTCAGATGGATAGAAGAACCTTTTAAAAGCTTAAAAATGAAGTTCTGTGTATTAGAAAGTTCAACTGAAGTAACCAAACTGTTTTTTAGATGTAAAAGGATTTTCTTAGTAAGCTTTATTTTTCTGCCACAGACTGAAATGATCGGGGTAGTTCCTGTACTTCAAGGATTGCATAGAGCCAGCGGTGTTGATTGCTGAATATTTTAAGTTTTCCAATCTTCCTGATTCTTCGCTTATAAGTGTTACTGTTTTCTCACACCAAGAAAAAATTATTTTGAAATTAATTACTTCATTAATTTAACACTTTAGTAGCTATGAATAGCAAGTATTTCAGATTAATTTTTGGTTAAACCACGACAATTGAGATCACATGATAATTATGACTTGTTTAAATAGCCTCTCCTCAAATATTTAGAGAGCATTTTTCATGACTCCATAATCACTGAAAGAATATATGTTAATCATAATTTTTTTGTGTGTGGAAAAACTATTATGTGGATATCAGTAAAGAAAGTAAACAGTCAGGGCTTGAAAATAAATTCTGTGGGGAAGTCTAAACCGAGCAGTCTGTCTAAAAATAAGGGTATATAATTGGCATAGAAAAAGACTGATGGTAGGTAATTATAATTCTGATTCTGGGATAATCACATGCTGAGTAGGTTTTGAATATTTAGTGTAATCTGTCTACTAGCATGAAACTGAGACAGAAGAATGAAATCTTCCTTGAGAAGCTTTTGGTAATATGATTAAAGGTTACAAATGCAGCATAGCAACAGTTTAGCTGAACAGGTAAATCATTAAGTTCAAGTAAAACTTAAATATTGATAAACATATTTTAAATTACAATCTGCAGCTGTCATAAAACATCCAAAAGTTAGTACGATGAAATACAATCTGCTTGTCTGAAGTGTTTCTGTCAGCCAAAGTTAAAACACTTAATTACTTCTTCTAGTTAGATTAGTATTCGTTTAGGAGACCTATGTTTCTTTTAGTAACAACTCTGCATTATAATTAGCATCAGAAGTGTTACACGAGTATTTTAATTAGTACATATTTTCTAGGAAGTATTTTCCTTAATATGTCTTGCATTTGATTAACAGATTTGCTGAATATTCATTCTGTTTTTCAGGTCTAACAGGATTAAAAAATATTGGAAACACTTGTTACATGAATGCAGCTTTACAAGCTCTTTCCAACTGGTAAGGAAAACGGTTGTAAATGTAATTTTATATTTGCTTGTACATGCATTTTCTCAAGATGACTGAAGGATTTTGGAGGGCTGCACTACCATGGAAGATGATGTGTATTTGTTAAATCCCAGTCTTACATAGTACAAACAATTGTGTCACTGATATGAGAAAAAAAAAGTATTATGGTATATGGGCTACTCAGCTTTTTCCCTGTTTCATTCTAATTCCTCACTGTCCTAAATAAAAATACATGTGGTTCTAGAAATTAGAAGAAAATCTGATAAAAGCTATTAAATTTGTGCGGGGTTTTTTCTGCTACAGAAGAAATCAAAGGAAATGCATAAGAATAAACCCTAATTAAAAAAAAGAGACCTGTTAAGATCAAAAGGTCCAAATTCAGTCCTCGCAGACAATGCATCTGGGACATTCTATGCTAAATCATCCTAGGAACCGGCTAAAAAAAAAATCTTCTCTTCCCATGGGGGTACCAGACAAGTTCGCGAAGGAGAAATCTGCAAAAGCTGAAGAGATAAAAACACTATCCAGCTCTGAAGTTTCTTGCACTCAGAATGGTTAGGCGGGGACAGTACTTGAGCATGTATCATATTTGCTTACTGTATGCATCTGCTTTTGGCTGCAATCCAAGACAGGATACAGGGCTAAGTAGACCTTGCTGAGATCCTTTGTTGAGGGAGAGGAGAACTGAGGCAAATCTCTCTAGAAGGTAAAGAAGTGGATAAGGCATTTAATCATGAGGAAACGATTCTGTTGAGAAATGCCAAATTTTGCAAGTATGCTGGGATATCTCCTTTCTCAGATAAAAATAGGTCCAATCTGTATGAGGGATTATGACTTCAAAAGGGGGGTTGAAGGGAGAGAAGTGAGAGAGTATGTGAGTTGGCAACACTGCATGGAGTAAACAGATAAATAATCATTTAAGTATAAATTATTTACCTACAAACATCATGTGGCACTATTGGATTCTAGAGAAAAGAAGATTTATTTAAGATGCTATTTATGGACTAGGCTTATGGTGATTGTTGCTGTAGTGGTACATGTGTACTTCTGTGATGGCCAGTAGGAATTGCCTTGAATTTGAATCCCATTAGACAATCTGGTGCTTTAACAAATTCATAATATGTTTGAGGAGCAGTGTTTCTGTACTGCTGAAGTTGTCCTATCAGGAAATGTTTGGTTGCAGCATTTAAGGATGCAGGAGACGGAATTGTTCAATTACATAATAGTATTACTCTTTTTTTTTAAAAAAAAAAAAAAAAAATTGTATGAAATGCGGATTTCCTCTTGTATTTTAACAACCTGAAAAAAATACTGTTTTCTTCTTTTTAATCAGCCCACCCTTGACGCACTTTTTTCTTGACTGTGGAGGCTTAGCCCGAACAGATAAGAAACCGGCAATTTGTAAAAGTTACCTCAAGCTGATGACAGAACTCTGGCACAAAAGCAGGTATTGCATCATTTTGGTGATGAAATGATTATAAATAAACTCCAGAGTCATGAAGGATGCATTAATCTGTCCTAGGTTCCTAATTTTTATTTTGTGTGTATCACAGAATCACTCTTATAAATTAAGGAAGGAAAGACTAACTTTCAGGATTTAAACACTCCTTATAACCTGTTCTTTTCCATATCTACCAAAGATAGGACAAATAATTGATGTAAATTGTAGTAAAGAAGATCTGACAAGAAACAGATGATAAACACTACACAAAGTAGCATTAAGCTTTTAAAAATAAGTTTATATCTGCCAGAAATACATCTAAAATGTTTAACTACTTTATCCTCTCTGCGTCCTTCATTCTGTATCGATGTTTTATCAACTTCTCTTATTTCCTTATATGGAATTTGTTATTTAAGAAAATACTTCAAAATATAAGTACAAAGGTAAAGAAACAGTAATTGTGCGTAGTGCCATGAGTATGTCTGATTTGTCGTCTGATTCTCTGACAAGAAATGTGGCATAAAATTCCTGATACAGTCTCTATTTCTGTTGGATGACAGATTTTTAAAAAATTGTTAATTATTCAATACCAATATTATGTTTGGTTAAGATTAATATTATTGGTGTTAGACATGTTATAGTTCAGTTGCAGGTAAAATTATGATCCCAGTAAAGATAGAAAATTCCACTTAAATGCTTGCTTTTTTATGTATATTTATATATTTGAAACTTTTTTTTTCTTTAGGCCTGGTTCTGTTGTTCCTACTGGTTTATTTCAAGGAATTAAAACTGTTAATCCAACATTTCGAGGCTACTCTCAACAGGTAAAACTTTATGGCTTAGGCAGATTTAAAAGACATCAGAAAGTTATCTCTTATTTTTAAATTTAAATGCTTAAGTGATCATGCTTCCTGTATTTTTGTTTAAAGCAAGTGCAACATAAACTTTAGTTTATATGCTTCAAACGTAGATCATCTGAAACTGAACCATCAACAGTTAAATCAGGTTTTATGTTTGTTTATATCAGATTCTTGAAAGGTCTTCAACTTCTGAGAATAATTCCTTTTCCCTTTTTTCAGGAAAACTAAAATAATACGTATCTAAAACTTTTCTTTTGTGTGAAATAATGCTGCTAATATTTGAGCAGTCCCAGAAAACAAAATAAAGGTGTTCAAAAATAAAAAAGAATGTAATACATGTTTTAATATTCATCTGCCAGTTATGTTTATTAAAAAATTAAATACACCGTATTGAATTTTCATTTAGTAGCTTTGAAAAAACACCCACAGTTGTGTGTTTCGTAAGCAGTATTGTGGGAACTGTAAGTTGGTAACTTGTTAAAGAGGTATGGATTATTATATAGTAAAGGCATTCTTCAGTTGATACTTCATATAGTATCTTGCTGCATTCATACAGTTTGCAGTACTTTATTAAAAGGTTTTGGGCTAGACGAAAAATTTAAACCCTGTAATTAGAAAAGCTTACTAATATCTTCCAGGAATCTGCTGTTATTTAAAGGAATTTTGCTGTTAGCGTGTTTCATATTTGTGGAGTGGAGGATTAGAACACATGTTCTAATGTTCAAATGCTGCATGTAGCTGTAAAGTAAATGTTTAAATAGTAATCTCAATGGTTTTTAGTTTACTTATGAGTTTCTTAAGAGCCACATGAATTTCTGGAAAAGTAGAAATCAATCTTGAGAACTGAAAAGAAACTGTATGGAAGCTTGGTTCTTGCAGCTTTGAACACTGATTGGAATGTCTTTTTCCATGCAGACCAAGACTTAATGAGAACCTTTTTAGGTCCTGCCTGGATCACACTTCAGTTGTATGTTTAGTAGGTTTCATGGCAACAATTAAAACAAAGCAGGTCTTCCATGACCAACACTCTCCTCTTGCCCAGCCTCGCTATCTGGGCAGCCAGTTGGGTAACTGTGTCCAGTATTCAGGGAGAAAAAGGAATTCTTTTGCTCAGTGAAGAATGTTTATCAGTTAATCTGTGTCTCAAGGTTTGAGTCATCTTTTTTTTTTTTTTTTTTTTAAAAAAGGATTACCAGCAAATAGGCATATTAGGTTTTTTTTTTCATTACCCAACCCCAAACCTCAAATCTGATAGTTGTAGTTTTTAAGGGGGAAAAAAAAAAAGTTTTCTAGTCAGCAGTTGTGAGCTTAAGTAATTGCTATGATGGATGGGAACGTTGAGCAGCAAAAATTATTATTATGAACAACCAAAATACAAAAGGAAAACAGAAGAAAATAGAAGCAGTAGTAGTTGACAAGAAGAGGCTGTTGTTTTCTCCCATGCTTGCTTTATTAGATATTCTCTATTGCCAGGAACCAAGCTGCTGCGTGGATTGTTGAAATTCGGTGGCTTTTAAGATATTTCCAAACATGCATTAGACTTGTAGTAATACTTGACAGCTCTTTGTGGAAACGCTGATAGTTGAGGAATCTTGTCCAGGCTTGAGAAGAATAATAAGATCTTGTTGACAGTATGATGCAATTGGAAAGACGGGCTAAGTACATCATACTTTTTAATAAAGTACTTCCATGCCCAGTGAAAGCAAGGCTCTGATTGCTTTGCTGAAGATGCTGCATAAGGTTTTGAAAAACTGTCCCTAAAATGTTCCATTACCAGCAAAACCGGAGTCTGACCACGCTGTTGGTAGTTGCTTGAGTTACTTTTATCATTCATGTAAGCTATGGCAGTATTTTTGTTAAAGTTGTTGAAATAAGCTTTTTGGGAATTGAAGTGTTTTGGAGGAAACTTGTATAATAAGATTACTTGTGACATGCAAGAAATGGTTGCAGGAAACAAATATGTGGTCTGGAAATGAAATGTCTTTTGAACATTAGACCTGGGACAGAGGAATTTACCTTATTCTTTAATAGCCAGCTGTAGCTTTCACTTTAGTGATCTGTATCTTTTCCTGCTATGACTTTAATATCTTCCAAATAAAATGGAATAATATTGTAAAACTTGTTTAAAATCCTAGGATGCACAAGAATTTTTGCGTTGTCTAATGGATTTGCTTCATGAAGAACTTAAAGAACCAGTTGTAGAACTGGAAGATGCCCAGCCTATGAGTGTTGAAGAGAGTATGGAAGAAGACAAGAGCCAGTCAGATGTAGGCTTTCAGCCCTGTGAATCCTGTGGTACCTGTGATAAAACAGAAAATGATGCTATTTTCAAACCTGTCTTAGAGGATCCTGCAGAGACAACCATGTTAATTCAGGATGACGATAACAACTCAATCACATCCAAAGATTGGCAGAAAGAAAAAATAACAAACCACAAGCTTAAACGAGCAAATTCTATGGAAGACTTGGAAAAAGACACAAACGCTGCTTCAGAGACCACTGAATTTTTAAATAATCAAGGAACTGTCAAAGTACAGATACACAGCAGATTCTCGGGTAATGCATTACTAAGGTGCAATTGAAATAGTCAAAGTCTTAGCCAGGATATCTGTGTGAGTGGAAATGAGTTGTAGAATACACTAGAGAGGTGTAAGTCAAATAGAGTAGGTGGATTTACTTGTAAACAATGCACCTTCTTAATTTATTTTTTTCAGTTTAGATGTTCTGAATTCAATTTGAATTCCCTTGAAAAGCTAAAGATTTGTACTGGGTAAGGTTTCAGATAACCCAGAAGAGTGGGGGTTTTTGGTTTTGTTCTTAACTTAGATATGTGAATTGAAATGGTGCTTCATTCCTAAATGTCCAGTGACCTGACAGTGTGGTTAAATAAACTACATAACTATTGTGTCTGTTCATTCTGCAGTACATTTTTTTGGGTAGAATTTATGAAATAATGCAAATATTAATTACAGAGTACATCAGTGATGTCCACATGAATGATATATCTGCAGCCCAAACCCCATCATCAAATGAAGGGATGAATGCACGCTTATCAAACAGTCCTCCAAAATCCTTCTCATCATGCTCTTCACTGGCACCAGTCCACAAAAAAGGTATAATCCCTTTATTTTCTCCCTCCTGGTACTGAATTGCTCTGTATTACGGTTTTCATTTTGTTGCATCTTGTGTAGCAATGCAATGTTGTTCTTAGGGGTTTTTTTATCCCCTATCCCCAGTGGGGAGAGGGAGCATTGTGTAAGCTGGACATACAATAAGACTCCCTTTACTTCTGTAGAATTCTGATTCTTTTGAAGGATGAATAGTGTTTGCCTCTGCTTTGGGAGGGTGGAATAATATTTTTAGACAACTTTCTCCATTGCATTGGTTTGGGGAGAGGGAAAACATGGGAGAAGTTAAGTACCCACAGAAAGGTAATGCTTTTCAGAAAACATGCACATTGTTTCTTCAGCAGAAGTTCAGTAAGTCAACATTTTAGTTTATATGTGTACCTATACTGTAGATAGACTTGTAAATGCTAGCTCCTTTCTGGTTTTTACTGTCTTTGCAGTGTAGAGTATTTCTTTTGGCACTTTCCACAGTATGATGTGTTTAACAGCATCCAGAATGTTTAGACTTTTATTGCCTTTAGATACAAGACAGTGCAGCTTTAGGGCACAGGGAATAATATATGATCTTTTTTCATTTTTTGCCCTTATTTGTCTAACAGTACACTATTTCAATAAAAGCTCATCTTTTGGAACATGCTTTTAAGGCTAGTATTAAACCAAAACAAAAAACTCCCACAACTTAAATATTGTGATCCTCTTTCATTCAGCAGGCTCTCCAGGATTAAGTTCTGAAAACATTCACATTATCCTTTTAATGCTTTAGCGTTGGTGTTGAATGACAATGATTTAATGGACTTAAATCATTGACCTCCTTGGCTCATTTGTTCAGCAGTTTTGACACTGCATCTGTGCTAGTCTCCAGTTTTGTCTTCACCATTAGAGGAAGGTTTTAGAGAAACTGAAGTGAGTCTATCAGAAGAGGTACTAGGTGGCTGGAGCCTGTCGTGTACAAGGGGAGGCTGAGAGAGCTGGGTTTGTTCAGCTTGGAGAAGGAAAGGCTAAAGGGGAACTGTTGCTGTCATCAGCATTATGGGTGGTTATAGAGAAGGCAGAGCCAGACTGTTCTTGAAGCCATGCAGCAAATAGAAATGGAAGCAAGTTGCAGAAAGGAAAACTTCCATTGGATGGAAGGAAGAAAAATCTTTCCATCGAGTGGCTGAATACTGGAACAGAGGCAGGAGCCCAGAGGTACCACAAGGTTCCTGGAGATGGATATTCCAAAGTTCAACTAGAGCTGCTTTGAACAGACCATACCAGCTGATATCCAAAGATCTCTTCCAATCTAGACTACTGATTTTTGTCACTTCCTAATAATTTAACTCTTGGTCATCTTCATTGAGTATTGAGGGAACAGATATGTATGCAGTAGAACTGACTAGGGGAGTAGTGTGGCAGCCATTTGCAAGCTCACAAGGTGGTTTTTTTGTTGGTGTTTTTTTTTTTTTTTAATTCCCCATAATGCTAGGGGAATTCCCTAGTGTGCCAGGACTTGTGCCTGGGGACTAATACCTAATTACAACACACCTATTCCCTTCTTCTCTTCCATTTCCCCCTTGCTGAAAGCACGTGGTATCTGTTGGGTGCCACAATTCTAAGATGCCCCTCCTCGTCAGTGTCTTCCGTTTCTTCCTACTGTTTGTTAGTGTGGATAAATACAGCACATCCTCCACATTAGTGATAAATGAAGACTTTAGAACCATCTTAAAGCAGTTTAGTGGCAAAATAAATGATTTAAAGGAACCTTAGAGAATTCTGGGCAAAAGGCTGTATGAGGCAGTTTGTGTCTATGATAAATAAAATGTATCTGATGCATTGTGGAAAAGAGGGGTTTTCAGATTACTTCTAACGCCTGTTCTTTCTGCTAGAGATACTTTTGAATTCAGACTCTTCTATTATTTTAGACATCTTCCTAGGTATGGGATGATACAGAGACAATATATAATACTGCTGGACAGTAAAGAGACGAGAGTACTTGCTTATGGGGCAAACTCTTCATGTACAAAGGAGCCTTGGGAGGATGTGTTCTATGTGAAAGATTTATTGGAGTAATCCAGTTTCCTTTTCACTGTAATTATTTCCACGTTTCACTGCCTATCTCGTTACTGGCTGTCAGCATTTTGGCAGAGTTTGCCCTTCACTCCTACAAGACTTTTGAGTGGTCTCCTGGGTGATGTACTGACTCCAGAAGAGGTTTTGTGGTCTTCATTTTTAGCCTATCGTTCCAGTAATCTATAGAGCCCAAGAGACTGCTCTGGTGTGTTTATCTAATTAGTAGTGGATTTGGGTGGGAAGCACATGTTATTGGCTTGGAGGGGTTTTTTGGGTTTTTTTTAATAAGCTGTTGCTAGGCTGGACTCTAGTAGTAAATTTAGTCGTCTTCAATCCACTGTCATCAGTGTTGTGATAAAATAAGCTTGTGTATGAGCTCTTCAGCCCAATGTGGTTAAAACTTCCTGGAAAGATGTGATCAAATGAAATGTCAGATAGAATGTGCCTTTTTAAATTTATACCTTGGGGGATTCCTGCCAAGATGAATCTCGTAGCAGTAGGCTGTAGATTTCAAGACTGGCAGTTTGAGTTTTACTTAAATAGAGGCAAAATCTTCTGGTGTTGGTCCTCCATAAACCGCTTGAGGAACCTACATGAATTGCCTGGTACTAGCAGTAATCTGGTTGTGTAATTTCTAAGAAATATTTAGTAAATAGAAAACAGGGCTTGGCTCATAATGTAATCCTAAATATGTGTGATCTTTAGTTATATTATGCAAAGTTGAAGGAAATCAGAATCCATTGTATCTTGATTTACTTTCAGCATTTTATTTTTGTCATTTTATAGTTTCAACTGTATCATCACCAAAAAGGAAGAAGCGCAAGAAGTACAGGAGTGTTATCTCTGATATATTTGATGGAACTATAATAAGCTCAGTACAGTGCTTGACTTGTGATCGGGTGAGTAAGGAGGGGAAGTTCTAGATTTTGATATGGTTTTTTTCCCCAATACAGATACTTACAGTTTTACTAATACAGTCATTCTCTGGTAATTTTATTCTTTTGTGGCAGATTTCCTCAGAAGGTTAGGTTGTTTCACATTTGTTCACTCAAACAGTAATAGCAGCTACTACCAGTACTTTGTGTTTAGACTAGCTTGCTTTCATTGAGCTGGATATTTACTCAGAGCTGAAAAATAACATTTTGAGAATTGGTTTACAGCAAGGATGGAGAAAGAGGCTTGCTCTTCAACTTCACTTAGGTATGATTAGTTTCTAGTAATGTTCTGAATATTCTAATGCATACCTGCTACTGTCGTAAGTTCTCAGGTACATAACGTTACAAAGAAAAGTAAAAGACGGTAGTCCAATTTTACTGCTATAACAGTCTTATCAGGTAGATTGAGGCTAAGAAAATTATTGTCTTTCAAAAAATCCAGGTGAAGACACTTAATTTAAAGGTTATATGAATCATTAACTGCTTTCTGAAGTTGTCCTCTACTGCAAGATGGGGTGCAATATAGGAGCGGTTGATTTTTTTCTGTACTATTTGCTCATAGAATTACTTAGAACAGCACACGTGATCATTTAAAAAGTCAATTATCTAAACACGTCTAGCGGACCACTTTGGTTTCAAAGCAATAGTATCAAATATTGGATATCCAAATCTTTGCATTGGGGACAAGTTTCTCAACATAAAGTTTAAACCTAACCCTGATGCAGTTGCATGCCCTTACTGCTTCCCTTCCTTTAGATCTAAGAATACTGAGACCTCAGGGTAATCTGGTGAGCAAGTTCAAAAACCAAGTAAGAATTTTTAAAGTTTGCTTGATGTTTCACTCTGTGACTATGTGATCACTAAATCCAGCATGGGAGAAAGAAAATGCACAGCTGGGTCTCTTCTGCAGCAGGTCCAGTTACATCAGGTCAAGATAATGTCAAAGTAAAATACTGTCAAAACAATGGGCTGAAGCTTTGTGAAACTAGTTTGTATAACAGGAGCCTGAGGCAAAAATCATAGTGCTTTGTACGACTAGTAGGAAGACAAATAATTAATAACGACTTAAAAAAAAAGTTTCAGTGATAACAATGTGCAAGTTCACTCTAAAATGTTATTTTTTCTTCCTCTTTTAGAAAATGAATTCTTACATCTCCTTATTTATAATTAATTTGCTGCCTAGTGGAATTTTCAACTATACAGTTACTGGTGAACTTTACAGAATTCCATTTAATTGCTTTTTCTCTTCAAGCTTAACTCTATTTTGTTTCATTTGTTTTCTTCTTTAGCTGTCTGTAACCCTGGAGACCTTTCAGGATCTGTCCTTGCCTATTCCAGGTAAGGAAGATCTTGCTAAACTCCATTCTGCAAGTCATCAGACATCTCTAGTCAAGGCAGGGTCATGTGGAGAAGCATATGCCCCCCAGGGATGGATAGCTTTTTTTATGGAATATTTCAAAAGGTAAATAATATCTACTTTGTTTTATTTATTTATCTATTTTGAAATTCCAGTTTCTGCTCTTCTGGCAGAACATTTGTTGGTTTTCTTTCTTTTCTGTCAATGATGTTTCAGGTTTGTTGTCTCATGTGTTCCTAGCTGGTTTTGGGGTCCAGTTGTAACCTTACAAGATTGTCTTGCTGCCTTTTTCGCCAGAGATGAGCTCAAGGGTAAGAGGTCAATTACATGAACATGTTTCTTTTGGGTTTTTTTCCTCCTATCACAATAAGATGATCAATATGTTCTTAGCTTCACGCAATTAAGCAAAGGCCACCTGTTAGACTGTAATAGTCATTCCTTGCTCTTATGGAATCATTCATTTCAAAAAGGTAAGCTGCTCACTCAACTGAATACTTGAGGCAAGAACTGCCCATGAAAGCTGCTTTATAAATGTCAAGTAAATCTGAATTTGGTTTAATGAAATGGTATCAACTGAAGGTTCATAAAAATTTCAAAACCCACTATATTAATACTCATTCCCATAACCTTAATTTGGACATAGTAAATTATTTCCCTTTTAAATTATACAGCATCATCTCTTCAGATTATGCTGTACTGCTTCATAGTTGAAAGCATAAAACCTAACAAGCTTTCTGTGTAGTTGCTGTGTCAACACTCTTACGACTGTTAAATATTGAATGCAACCTAAAGATAAATTCCCTTGAAACTTTTATATATCAAATGTATGCGCTTGAAGGATAACTATTTGGATTTAGAGAATAATGGCTGTTTTTCTTCTCCCTGATATTTGCAGGTGATAACATGTACAGCTGTGGAAGGTGTAAAAAGTAAGCTGGCTTTTACCTTTGTTTGTTTTAACTTACCTTAATTTGAGTGCTTTAATGCTTCTGTTAGTCAAGAGGCATTTATTTTTGTTGGATATGTCACAGGAGTATTAATCTTTTGATACCACCTTGTGTTCTGGCTGTCAGAAATTTAGTATTACAAAGGTGCAGGAGTCAGGAAGCACTGACTCACCCTACCATATTGCAGACCAAATGTGCTTAATTATTTTTCATGTTCCTTACAATTTTAGACCTTTGTAAATTGTTTTTGATGAATAAAATAAAAGCTTTTAGCCCTCTATATTACTAGCAGGTTTTCACTGATATGCAGTAGGTCACTTCAGTGTGTTAAAAATAAATAAATATACTGTGGCTTTAAATACTAAAGAACCAAGAAACAGAAGTGGTCTGATGGCTGCTCGAAGCCCTTTATGGAAAAGGAGTGTTATTCCTTGCTATATAACTGGTGATCTGCTGTAGGTAATTTCTTAAATAAATCTAGTTGGTTTCTTTTTTTCTATTTTGCTGAATAATCAGCTTTCATGAAGCTTAAAGTTCTTTCCTTTATGCTGAGAGAAACTGTTAGCTAGATGGAACTTGATTATCTGTGCTTGCTGCTTTGAATTTTTCAGCAGTACAGATTGTCTTTTCTTCTGAAGCATCGTTTGTATCATTTTGACTACTCCATGTCTAGTCTACATTCCAGAAATATTTTGGGTTTACTAATGTAATGTTCAGCTTAGACTTTTGCTGATCTAGCACAATAAAATAAAACCTTTTCAGAACTAAGTATTGGTTGTTTTGGGTTTGTGTTTTTTTTTTCCTTTGCTTAGGTTAAGAAATGGAGTGAAATTCTGCAAAGTGCAAAAATTTCCTGAGGTACTGTTACTACATGCACTTTAAAGCACTTTTTCTGCATGATTAGGAATGTGGTAAGACTAATGAGTTGCATGGAGTAAATTGTGTTTATAACGTTATATGATGAAAGCGCATCTTCATATTGGCATTTGTTTTAAGAATGTGAGCAGTGTTTGATTATTCACCCTGTAAGAAAGTGAACCTTGTACATGAAAAGTAAAGTTAGAAGAATGGGGTTTTTCTATGTTGTTACTGTCAGCCTGCAGAACTTATTTATACTGTAGATCATAGAATTAAATACCATAGCCAGACCTTTTCTATAAGTAATGCTTGTAACTGTACATTTTAAAAGTAATCCAGTCTTACACTTCAAAACATGAATTGATGGCTGCAATAATCAGGAAGAATTAATGTCCCTTGTGACAAGATTGTGCAGTAGGTGCACTGAGGAAGAGAAAAGGTATGTTGTTCATTGCTGCATCAGTGTTAGTAACTGTTCAGGACTGTTAATACTGTCAGTAAGATAAGTCTTCAATAATTACAAATTCATTTCTAACTCCTTGAGCTGCAATTGATTTAAAAAAAAAAAAAAAAATCTGTGTAACACAGAGCTTGTGATAGTTGCCTCAGGCCATAGAGACAAGTGATCCTTTTGGGATGATAAAAGGAAAAGATGGCTTGCACAGTGTGGTTATTAAATATCAAATAGCAGCATGTATATTTCTTGAGTGAATCTGTTGATCTTTCTTACAGATACTGTGCATTCATCTCAAAAGATTTAGACATGAACTTATGTTTTCCACAAAAATTGGGACCCATGTCTCCTTTCCATTGGAAGGCCTTGATCTTCAGCCTTTCCTTGCAAAGGACAGTCCAGCTCAAATAGTGACTTATGATCTCTTGTCTGTCATCTGCCATCATGGAACTGCCAGCAGTAAGTATGAGGTTGATTGTTTTGTCTCTGCAGTTGATAGTCCCATCAGCAGTTCTGTTTAAGGATGATATCCATATACTGAAGGGTAAATAGATGAACATTGGTAATTATAATGTGAAAGATAAATGCTGTGATTTTTACCTTGAACCATAAGATGGCTTGCTCTTTAAGAGTTGACACATCTTTGAAATTATATGGCATACCTAAATAAAATTGTAGGTGGAAAAAAAATTAACAGATCCTGGAATATTAAGTGAAAACACTATATGCGCTATTGAAAGTGAACAGTATAAATGTACAAATAATGTTACATGCCAGCAGATGACCAGTTGATTGGCTGTTCTAAACAGCTGTTGTTTGTCTAGAGTTTTGATGCTTTGTATGCCTTATTTTTTTGGAAAGAGTTCACAAAGCACCACAAAGATGCCAGTAATTTTTTTTAAAGATGTTCTCTTGGATGATCGCTGCCAATTAACCCCAAAACAGGCAGTAACTGCCACTTATGGGTAGTGATGAGTAGCTATATGTCAAGCTTGTTCCTGCCCAAGTGCTTTCAGTATTTATAAGATTTGGAAAATGGGAGAAAGAAAAGTTTGAAGCGAGAAACTTCATAGATTTTTAGAGAAGTTACCCACCCCCTCCTACTCCCTAAACTTGAGGTATCCATTGTTTAGATGAAGTTGTTTCCATTTTTTCTGGATGCTTTTTCATCTTCAGTTTAGTGCTTGCTGAATGATGCTTCTCGTAATCAGTTTAGTAGATACTTGCTTATTTAATTATTGACAGTTGAATATGTATTTAAAAATAGTAATAATTTAAAATACATTATGAATAGTCTTCAAAGCACAGTGAAGTATGGTCTTGAGATCATGTAGCTGTTAAACATCTATGCTAATTTCTATTATAAAGCATACAAAGATTTAAGAGAGTTCACTGTGGAAACTGATTAGGGTAAATTGTTCAGACAGTCTTACTCTGATTTTAATATCATGGTTCAGGAGTACATTAGACAACAAGCTGTTTGAAGAGTTCAAGAATATGCTGAAAGTGGTGCCCAACTTCCCACTAGCTGATAGAAATTCAGAAGGAAAAGCTGATCCTGAGTTTGAGAGAAGTTAATATCCAAGTCCTGTCTGCTAACGATCTAATGTTTCTCCCATTTAAGACTTGCTTTTTTTGGACTTACTATGCAATACATGAAAAGGAAGTAAAATGGGCAGCTCTGGACACTTTAATAAATAACTCTTGCTTCTAACACTCTAGGTGGACATTATATAGCTTATTGTCGCAACAATTTAAATAATCTGTGGTATGAATTTGATGACCAGAGTGTCACAGAAGTATCTGAATCCACAGTGCAAAATGCAGAAGCCTATGTTCTCTTCTACAGGTAAGAAATTAAAAGTACGATCATACTTATATTAGTCAGGTACATAAATAACTTTTTAAGCAGTTGGGCAGCTTTCAGAAATTAGCTGCCCCACAAGAATTATAATGGAAGAATTTGACCAACCAGAAACACCTATGCTGGAGAGAGATTTAATCCTTCAGTTATGTCCTTAACACTTGCTCTGTCACTGCTAATTCATACAGAACTTAAAATGAAAATTAAATCTGCATAAATAAAGTATAGTAAGATGACTAGAAAGAGGACTTTAATAATAAGGACTTGAAATAATAAAAGCAACTTAACTCAATTTTCAAATTCCAAATTTCTGGTACTAGGATGAAATTTCTACTACAAGTTGACCGCGAAATAGGTTGTATCAGATTTGCGCAAGAAATGAGTTGTGTTCTGAGAATGTTTGAACTTTCATTAGGAGCACTTGTACCTGCCACTGTCTGAGCTAAGCCTGTGAGTCTGACTCAGTAGGTCTTTTAAAAGGAATGTGGAAGTCATGCTGTATTGCCGAGAAATAACACTGTACCTGATTGTGGGCAAACATGTTAAAATAAATAATAAAATAATAGCATTCATAAAATTTGGTTTTTAAAATAGAATATACCCACAAAACACTACCACACACACAAAATAGATGTTCTTTCAGCGCATTTTAGAAAGCTTAGTGGAGGTATGTACGCATTTTTAAATTACAGCTGGAAAGTGAATTTACCTACTTGAATTTAATTTTCAGACTTTTGAGGCTTTCGTTAAATAATTTTGATCTGAATTTAAACAGGTAATGTATTTTAATTGGGTTCATAGCATTTGTTTTTTTTCCTACTCTTTTAGTCTTGTTTTGCTAGACTATAAATAGCTTTGTTGTTATAGCCATTAGGTCTACCTGAAGCTTTTCCATCAGCTATTTGAGTCAACTTTGACTCCGTAAATTAACTGAGGCGGCCCAGCTTTTGTGTGATGTTGAGTGAAGTTTCAGGCCAGGGTTTTGGAGGATGGAATGAATGGTTCAAACCTCCTTTTGCAGAAGAGAGATTCTATTCAATCTAAAAACAGGAGAGCAAAGATACTTCCAGTTGGACACCAGCAACAAGTCTCAATGAGGAAAGTAGGGGAATACAGGAAAAGTAGGGGAATTACCTGATCTACTTACTGTTCAACCTTACTTCTGAAGGTAAGTAAGGAATATCTGCCCAAGGAGTACAGCTTGCAAAGCTTTAGCTCAAAAGATGCATAGAGGAAATGGGCAGAGCCTTATCTCATTCTCCTCTGGTAGAAATCACCTCTGCAGTATAGTCTGCTGACTCTGTTGCGGTCCAATTTGCTTTCTCGGCCTGGTAGGTTGAATGGGAACTGTCAGGGGTCTTTGAGTTGTTGAACTAAGCAAGCAAAAGTTTTCTTGTAAGCATGATAATACCTGTGCCATGGCTTGTCAGAACTAAGGACAAGCTTAGGTTTAACAGAGCAAGTAGTCTTTGCTGCCCTTCCTGCTCTGTACTAACTGTACTGACTCTTGTGACACGTGATTCTGTAACGTGACAGTCTAGGTTCCTGCCACACATTTAGGTGGTGGCTCTGGTTGTGCATAAAAGGTGCAAGTTTTTTTCACATGCCAAGTCAACTACTTCATGCTAGTAGAACTTTAAAGTATAGACATGGCCCAGGTAATTTACTTGAAAGTACAGTTTTCTTTTCACAAAGTAAATTATCTGCACTGTACACAAGGATATATATTTGTTTAATGATTTCTATTTTGGTAATAGAAAGAGCAGCGAAGAAGCACAGAGAGAGAGACGGAGGATATCGGGTCTACTGAATATGATGGAACCAAGTCTTCTGCAGTTCTATGTTTCCAGACAGTGGTTAAATAAATTCAAGACTTTTGCAGAACCAGGACCAATTTCAAATAATGACTTTCTCTGTATGCATGGAGGTGAGACCGTAACTGAGTATCATTTGTCTGTTGCCTTGTCGCTATACAGGGATGTACGCTTGTTTAAAAGGAATTTGAATATAGTAAGTTCATATTATAACTTCTTAGGTAAATTAGAACTATAACTTCTAAGTAAATTATTTCTCTCATTTTAGTAGCTGACTGGTTGGAAATGATACTGTGTGAAGTTCTCCTAATTTTTTTTTCTTTTCTCTGCACATTTGATTTTGTTTATAAGCTTTCTTGATTCTTAAAGAGGCACAGTTTGGCTTATCTGCTTGCTTCCTAAACATGTATATTCCCATTTTTAAAAATCCTGTCACTTCATCATCATCCTTAATACTTTGGTCTGCCAATCTAAATTTTTTTCTCAGCTGCATGCTAGAAGCAACAAGAAGGCTTGAAGGCTGCGGAACAAGAAGTTGGTCTGATGCAGAGTATCCAGTGCATAGCAGTGTGAAAATAGAGTAGTAATTCTGTATATTTTGTATAGGAGCATAAAAATTTTACTTTGTGCTAAACGTTAATAAAAATGAGATAATTACATTAAGCAAAACATATTTGGGGAAATACCCATATTTGAGTGCTAACATTCCAAGAAATCATTACTATGTGGTGTTCTTATACCTATTTTCTAGTAAGAAACACAGCTGTATTAGATTAGCAGTTAGAGGTGCTGCCCCGGTTGCTGAACCAAACTTTTAACATAGGAATATTGTGCCCCTGTAGCAATTTGTGGAGTGTGTACATGTGAGCCCTTGTAGCTGTGGCTTTCCTTCTGCAGGGTTACAGCAGATGACTCTTGTACGAGTGCCTGAACTACTAGATTTTCCCTATTCAAAAGAATTCCTGCGTAGCACGTTGCTGCTTACCATGTGCTTCAACGCAACGCTTCTAATTCTGCAAGCCCCTCTACTTTTGCCTCCCTCAAAATTTTGCTACTTTCAAGGATTCATGTTGTTTGAAGTAATTCAAAAAGGTCTACAGCAAATAAGTGAATTTAGAATAGACAGTTTGCTAATGTGTTTACATGCATAAACAAAATATTTAATCACTCTTAAACATTTTAATTGTATAACTTCAGAAGCATTGTGCAATCAGTATCTAAAAAGGATTCTAGCCCTTTAATTTTAAGCTTTCATGTAGTTTTCTTCTGCTTTTTATAAACTTTCCAGCCTCATAAGACTAAAACTAGAGTGGTCTCTTTAAAATACAGTAATAGATTATACTGTGGTAAAACTTGTTTCACATGATTTCTCTGAATTAATTGAAAGGTTGTATTTTTTTTCTTTTATTTAGAGACCTCTAACATAGTCTTCCCCCCCCAAATCTGCAAGTCTCTTTTTTTGTTGTTGTTGTTGCTTCTGCAGGTGTTCCTCCACACAAAGCTAACTTCATAGAGGACCTAGTTGTAATGCTACCTCAAAATATATGGGATAATCTGTATAGCAGGTAAGTTTTGTACTGTAACTGGAAAAAAAAAAAAAAGAGATACAGTTTGAGAGCAAACATGTGCCAAGCAGCAACATCAGACTTTAGAATTAGTGGTTCAGAAAAATACATATACTCTAGGCACAAAACTAAGTGAAGGGATTGCAAACCACCAATTTATATAATTTCCTTGTGCAAAGTAATGCTAGAAGCCTACATAAAGTAGTGTATTACTGGGATAATACTTAAGTATTAAACCAATAAACATGTATGGTATGTACAAAATGACACAAAGTAGGTCAGCAAAAGTACACTTTGCAAGAGGTATTTTGAAAGAGCTCTCTGTATCAGCTTCCTGTTCTCTTGTTGGCTGGAGACAGCTTTTCTTTTATGTTGGCTTTGAATCCATAGCCTCAGCTGCCAGTACTGCTTCAAAATAACTTATATCTAAGCATTCCGTATAACAACTCAACACTTTCTAATGTAGGTCAGGTTTAAGTGCTTGCTTATAAAGGAGGGATTCTTACAAGATGTGTCTCCTTTTAAAGTAACAAAAAGCTGCAGAAGAGCTTTGCTGATGACCTTAAGGACTGTGTATTGTACTTGCATTAAATATTTTTAGCTGTTAATTGCCTACCACCTAAGCACTGTAGCTAAATGTTAGGGTTTTTTTGTTTTAAAGTTTCAATGGACACAAGTGAAAAATAGAAACAATACTATTTCCAGCTTATTTCCACTTTCCTAGATGTACTGGTTTTTTTCTTCCAACTGACAAAGGCATTATCTATTTTCTGTACGCGGAAATATTTAAAAACATTTTCCTTCAGATTTAACTTCTCATTAATTTCCCTTCTCTATAAACTTTTTTAACAAGATGTCAAACTTCAATCGTTCGATAGAAAGGTAGAAGTCCCAGAGATGGTAGGGTCCTCCAGATTTTGAGAGTAATCTACTAGGTAGAAAAGAGGTATGAATTGTTAGTGCTAAACATTTGTCTGTTCTCTCTGGCTTCCTGACTGGCGCATGCACCCTTCAACACAGAGTAGCTCTGAAACAACCATATTTTGCTTTTTGTCTTGCTGTTATCTAAGAATTATGGGAGAGTACCACGGCTGCAGTGGGTGAGAATGTAGGGTGAGGAAGCCTGCTATGGTGGATGGAAGCTGACTTTTACTGAGATAGTATTAAGGGAAAAAAAATACTCATCTAGGATGCCGATTGCCAATCCATGTCCCAAACACACTTATTTTGCTGCTAACATGGCACTACTCCAATTCCAAATAGTTTAGGGTCAGAGTTGCTTCCAGATAATATCGTATAATCCATACTTGACCTATTTCAGTTGAAAACTTGTGAACTGATCAGTGCAGTCTAAAGACAAATTGTCATCTTCAGAGGTGCAATTTAAGTGGTAGGTGACCATTTTATGAAACATATCTCTTTGTTTAGTTGGGGTGATTGAGTATATACCAAAAAACTTGCATGTACAAGTGCTATTGTATTGAAATAATGCTTTAATTTTCAGTTAAAGTATATACTTCTGTATTTTGGGGAAAAAAAAATAGCATCCCAAATTATTTTTATGGACTGACAAACATACAAGTCTAAAAGGGAAAAAAAAGGGATGCCTTCCATGGCAGATTTTTGTTCAATTTTATTCACTAAGTAAACAGTTACTTTTCCCTCTTGCTTAAGAACTTTTATATTTTGAACTTTAATTCATGTTGCTATACTTAAGAGCACTCTCTTTTATCTCATTTAACGTAAGATGTTTGGAATAAAATCTGAGCTTTTAGAGGAGAAACAAAATTGGACGAGAACACAGCTCTGACAAAAATAATTATTTAACTAGGAAGTAGAACCTGGAATATCCTTATCTCAATGCGTATTTTAACCTGACCTTTCTGTTGTAGTAAATGCAGCTCTTTAAGGCTGCTAGTTATACAAGAATATTTTCTTTATCGAGCTTGTTGTTTCCAGGCTAGCAAATGCTGCCCATGTTCATGATGATACATACACACACATATTTATATATTTCTCCTGTGCTTCTCAGTAACGGTGTCCCTGAAGACTTCCATGTATGCAGTTTCACACAAGGAAGATATGGAGGGGAGGGTCATGGAGAATAACTTCTTAAGAACAAAACAATAAACAAGTTCAGAGGCTGGTGTCAGGGAGGTAGCAAACTGATGAAGAGCCTGCAGTGGAGTGGAGGAACATGATTAAGATAGAACTAGCTGGAACATTTTCATAAGCTGTTTCTTAGAGGCCTTTAATAAAATCACGTGGTGTATATATAACAGAATGCTTGCTCACTGGCATATTCTTCCCATAGTTAACACCTTTTGAAGTATGTGATACAGCAGAGTTTGAGATGGTTTGCACTGGCTTTAGGCAGTCAGAACTTGGAAGATGATTATGTCTTAGGATGGAGTACAAAATATTACCAGGAAAATAAATTATGTCATTTGTGGATCAGTGTGACTGGCATGTATCAGACTTCTGTTACATATTATAAGAAGCTGACATTTGGGATGTCTACAGGTATATGATCTTTTTACATGGTATTTTCCACAAGGTTAATGGTTTTTTACTTTTACTGTAGGTATGGAGGAGGACCAGCTGTTAACCATCTGTATGTTTGTCACACCTGCCAAATAGAGTCTGAAAGAATTGAAAAAAGAAGAAAAAATGAATTGGAAATGTTTATTCGGGTAAAAAAGTAAACATTTATTCATTCTGCTTTTTGACATTACCTGATATTCATGACTTGACTCAAGGGGTTACCAGAAGTGCATAGGTGATTCCTGCAACAAATTCCTGCTTTCTTGTTGGCAACAGTAATGTTCTTGTGATATCCCAGATAACTGTTTATATGGAAATGTACTTAGAGAAAATATTTAATGTGTTGCTTAAATTGCCTTTTTTATAGTATGGAAACAGAGTGCAGCCACATGAGCTAGTTGTTCTTTATACACTACCAGTGATCTGTTCTGTGCAATCTGATAAGGTTTAAGTGCAATAATATAACACCATGCCAGCAAAAAGTTAATCATAATCTTTATCTCTAGTTCTAATTTTAAAAATATCATTAGACACAAACATAAATAATTTGGTGCGAAGTAAATACCTTAGTATTGTAATGGATCTGTAAAATTAATATCAAGCAGCTACTATATTTTCAATGAGTTCGAGATTATGTGCATGGGTCTGGTAAAATAACTAGTAGTAATGATTTTGTAATTCTTAAAGCAAAAATGTGTTTTGAAGTTTTCAGTGAAAATAAATGCAGAGAGATTGGAGTCCCATTTCTGCTATCTTAATTCATGAGAGGGAGAAAAATGGAATTGCAGCTGTTGTTTCAGTTCTATCTGTGCTTTAATCACACTTCAGAGATTGTGTCAGCTTTTCCATATTTTAACTGCTATTTGCATTTTTTAGTAATTGATTTTTCTTTAGTCTGGGTTACCACTGGATAGTAATTATTATTAACAACATTGAGTCAACCTCATTTGCTTTAGCGATCATTTCCAGTAACAATGATTATATGTGCACTGTTACGCAAGTATTGCTACTGGTTAGCAGACAGAAAATTCTGTTATCCTCTATAGATTGCTTTAGGGAATGATTGCAAAACTTACTCTATCCAAAACCTTAAGAAGTTGTGTTGATGGTTTAGGTTCATGGCTTCAAGGGGGAAGTATAGCTATATTATTACAGAGCTAAAAGATAATGGTTTTAAAGGTTTAAGTGACTTTTTGCATGTTTCTTATTAAGAGTGTGAAAAGATCTGTAGTCTGTGAAAAAGAATAACATGTTAAACTTCCTAAAATCTTAATTATAAAAAAAAGTTTGTTTTTTTTTACAGTGATAGAAACAAATTTAGTTTAAATGCAGCTGAGACTTGTTACCTAGCTGTATTTTGTAATTTATACAGTCACTTCCATTGCCTTGCAACAGAAACGCAGAAAACCAGGATGTGATTTTTTTTTTAATTTCTTTTTTTAAATTTTAAAATAGTAGGAACAAAAAAATATTTTGTGTTTTTTAAACTGACGCAAAAGAGAGTCATGAGACGTCCCAGTGCATTAGTTCACCATGCCTTGCTTGGAATCATATTGTTCAAACCATTAGGGGAGAAACAAACATAGATGAAGATATAGTTCATCACACAAAAAACCTTCCATGAAATTATGGAGCAAATCTTTCAAATCACTGGTTTATTTTATTTTACAAAACTAAGTTTTCTGTTTTCTTTTGCTACTTGAAAGTTCAGCCTTCACAGTAGTTATCCAGTAGTGTTTGATGGGTAAGCAGTTGTGCTTAAGAAGAACTTGTTGCTGTTCTCAGGAAAAAATAAATAAATTCTCAAGTACAGAATAAATCATCTTTTAATATGAAGGCTACCACTACATCAAAATCTCACCTCGGGAATTCACCAGGTGTTTACTGTTTAGATGGTCAGTAGTTATTTAAAATGTTCTGTAGCAGTGTAATATTATGCTGTTAATAATTACAGTGGTTAAAAAAATTCAGTAGTTTAAAGGAAAAAAAAAAAGGCAGAAAAACATGGATTCTTTTTCCTTTCAGCTTAATAGAGCATTCCAAGAAGAAGAATCTCCGTCAACATTTTACTGCATCAGTATGCAATGGTTCAGAGAATGGGAAGGATTTGTAAAGGGTAAAGACAGTGGTAAGTTGTACTCCATTTCAAAATATGGGTAATCTTTTCTTTTTTTGTTGTCATGTAGTGGTACTGTTTAAGTAAATTGTTTGCTTTGGTAGAAGGTTGTAGGAAGAACAGATCGAGAAGGCAACAAAAGCTCTTAAAACAAACATCTAAGACACAGGCTTTATAGGTTACAAATGTATTCAGGAACCAAATTACAGAATATAGTCAAATAATTCACAAGAATGGATAATGGGATAGTTGTGGAAAGAATGTTGCTTGTCTGCAGGGGGGTTGCTGTTAGCAGCAGCAGGAAAGTTGGATCTAAGTATAAGGGAGGATGGATTCTGCTGTGCAAACTCATAGATAATGCTACAGCTTCTGGAGGAAAGGTGACCTCGCTGTCACAACCTAAACTCATAGATAACTGAGTAACAACTACAGTAATATCACTTTAGCCTACTTTAGGTGCCTCTAAAGCTTTGAAATGGAAACACTGATAAAATGTTCTACAATCTTGTCTGAGTCTGCTCTAGGACAACTTTGCTAGGGGTAAGAATTAGGATTAATTTGTTTTGCGTTGCTTGAAGACTTACTGTAATCACAAATGCTTTGAAAAACCTCCTCTTAATTAAAATTCTGATTGGCTTTTAATAACTTAGAATGTACTGTTAAGCAGTACAAGAACAAGCAGTAAACAAACAAGCTATTTCTCCTTCCATTTGAAAATAGAACTTCCAACCTGCCGTTTGTTTTCAGCTCTCCCAATTTTAATCGTCTTTCTGTCACACTAGATCCTCCTGGTCCTATCGATAACGCTAAGATTGCAGTAACAAAATGTGGAAACGCTGTGCTAAAACAAGGTAGGTGTCCAATATTGCTGCAGCTTTGGGCTTCTTATGATGTATTTGCTGAAGTTTGGAAAATTTATTATGAATTCTTTTTTTAACTGTTATCATAAAATGGCAATTCCTAGTGAATCTGTGTTGTGCCCATTTTGGGGGGAGCAGCTTATTCTTAAAATAAAGAATTAGTATCTGTAATAGACTAATCCAAGTACAGATAAGAGTGTAGAAGGAGGTGCAGAGTAACTTTAAAATGGTGAAAGTGTGCTTTGGCTTTGTATCACTTGGTTTGATTTGGGTTTTCTTAACGTAAATTGGGAGACGCTTGGCTTTTAGACTGTGTCATATATCTGTATGTAGTTACTTGAATCTTGAAACCTAATTTAAATTGAGAGCTACTTCTGACACAGGGAAATAAACCACAGTAAGTAAATGCTGTTGCTCATTTTTCTGCAAGTTATTTGCCACTGTACATTGCAAAAACTTCTCTAGCATGCAAAGACAGATTTCTTTGTTATTCTTCACAATCAGATGCTTAATACCATTTACTTGAAATTTGTAGGTACAGAGAAAAAAAATTCTAATATGGCCTGCTTTATGAAGACTTTAGACTTTCTATGAATATTAAATTCATTGTAGCTCAGCTTAAAAAAAAAAAAAGGGAGCATTAAGATTAACCTTTATGATTAACCTTTATTTAACTGGATTTTTTCCCAATTTAACTTAATGCCGCAGCATACAGTGGACCTACCAATGGCAGTTCACTGGAGGCCCCTAGGCCCTGCATAAACCTCAATTGTAAAATGTCAAGAGTGTATTTAAAAAAGAATGAGTTCTTACACTCATGAGTTTTGCAGTACATTTTAATGATTTAAGCGGTAATGCAGAATTCAAATACAAGGTATAAAGCATCTGATGGACGTGTAGGAAAAAAAAATTGTTTTAGAATCAGTAACTGATAGCAAATTAGCTAGTTGTTGACTTCAGCTACATTGATTCAAATTGGAACTTGGGTAGAAATGAAGATGAATAGGCTGTGGAAAATTTGTCTCAAGTCATGAGAGAAGAGGTGGGAGCGCCACTAAATAGTATGCAGTATTACGTATTTCTGTGATACCGTAGTCCTGATCCCAGTTCACTGTGCCTGTTCAGTTAAACCTGACTGTTAGAAGAGCTGGAATCTGGATAAGGGAGTGCAGATCTACTCCTGTGCCTGCAGAGGTGGAGTTGTTTTTTAAGAACCTGAACCTAAATGAGTAAAACTGAGGCATAACGTCATTAGTACTGCCATAGGATCTGCATCATGACTTCCAGATGAAGCTTTGCATGGTTGAGTTAGCGTAGGTAAACAAACGTGCAGCTCTTTGTACCCTTCCTCTTTGGAAACTTTTTATATAGAAAGTACAGTAGTAGGCACACTGGAGCAGGTGGTGAGGACAGAAAAGTATAGGAGGTAGGGGGCGAAGTCCCCTTGTTATGGCGCTTTTTTGTTCGTTTGTTTTTAGTAGGAGGGTGCTGAAATTAGGCTTAACAAGACAGATTAATAGTCTCTAATAAGGATATTGGGGGAAACTTGCTGCGGAGCAGGGTTTTAATGAGTTGCTTAAAGAAGAGGGGGTTTATTCAGATAGAATACAAATTTGTCTTCTCTGCCTTAGGTTAGTGTGAAGAAATTACTTCAACTGTATCAGACAGGATCCTTGTGTTAAAACCTAGAGGGGCGATGTGCGGATGTTCCCTTGCCCTTTGCCACTATAAAAGGTTATGGAAAATCAGAAATGATTGTTGGATGCTGACCTGAGACAGGAGAGGGACCTCTAGCCAGAGGAATGGAATCATAAGCAAAGACTTTAATCAGTGAACGAAAAGAAATCAGGCTGACCCATTAGTGCTACATACAAGAAGCATTAGTGGGGCTGTTAATGTCCTAATCGTGGTTTCTCTCTGTGGTTCTGAGAATTTCACTGTGGTTCTCACACTTTTATTCTTTACTATCAATATTAATTTCTTTAATGAAACAAGACTCTTGAGTCCTTGAACTTTACTGTGTAATTGATGGGACTGTGTATTCTTACATTAATATGAATCGTTGTTTCCTGTGTACCAAGAGCTACCAGTTGTCAGCTTGATTGATAAGTATCAGATAAGATGTTTATCATAGAACCTTAATGTGTTTTATGCTTGAGGTGTGTTAAGTACTGGAGAGCTTGGAGCAGGTAGTTGTAAGAATCAAGAAGTATAAAGTTAACATAAAATACATCACTGGGTTTGGTAGTTGGCACAAGATAAAGCCCAAATTCAGATTAGGCTTTTAAATTTGAATCTATATTCTTTTTTTCTTTTTGTATCTGTTATGGACTTCAAAGAAATAATGAAAGAATTATTCTAAATAGTAATTAAAATTTTAAAAATGTTTTCAGGTGCAGATTCTGGACAAATATCTGAAGAAACATGGAATTTTCTTCAGTCAATCTATGGTGGAGGTCCAGAAATTATACTCAGACCACCTGTTCCTCCAGTAGAACCTGATATGTTGCAGACAGAGGAGAAGATTGAATTAGAAACTCATGGTCTGTAGCTATTGAGAAAAAGATGAACTTGTAAGGAATCCAGCTTCCTTACAAAATGCCCAAAATACATTCCTAAAAGTTTTATTCTCTTACGTCTGTTGGAGGCACAGCTCACTGGGCATTACATTAACTACAGAATAGTAAGTTGAAATATGTAGTACAATTTGTTTAAATAGAGGCTGTTTCTCTGTTTTGAAAGGCATGTGGCTTGTACATTTTGGACTGTTTGGTCAATGGAAAAAAAATGTAATTTCTGAACTTTTTGGTATAAATCAAAATCCTGTTATATCCTTAGACTTGAAAAATGGGGACAAATTTTAGAGATGTTCAATAACCCTTTTGATTCCTGATTTGGCTTCTGCTATCTACAAACCTTTGCCTGTCTTAATTGTACAGTCTTGACAAGCCTAGGTATATGGGGAGTATATTTTAAATGGATTGCAATCAATGACAAAGAAAAAGGATTTTAATTTCCTAAATGCTCAGGAAAAAAATTCTCACTTATTTTGCACTGTAAGTATATGAAATGGGTAGTATATAACATCCAAATACTTACTGTATTTGAATGGATCAAACATTAGTGTAGATTGAATATTGTTTTAGTCAGCAAATGTCATAACTTATTACCTACTAAATTTTACATCTTCTTATAGTCTTCTGTAACTCTATAAACCTGGCTAGTGTCTGAAATAGTATATGTGACAAAGATCTAGTCTTCTCTAGGGTAATGTTTGAGAGCATGAAGTGTGAAATGTAAAATGATTATGGACATGAGTGATATAAATTTCAGAAATTAAATTGTCTGGTCTCTTGAATTACATTCACAAACATTTCCATTTGAAGGATTTTATTGTATTGTTAAAAATTTTCATTGGCATGATGACCTATAATGTCAGAAGCTGGATAAAATGTATATATTGCAAAACTTTACTGAATGATTCATATTGGAATGCAGAATGGTGCTTGCTCTTGTTTTTGCCTGATATTGTTACCAAATAAGTAGCATTATTCAAGGCTGGATCAATTAAAAAAAAAAAAAAGAAAAATTAAACTGTGGAGGGGAGGGGGGGAAGCTTTCTTAAACGTTTTTCATTTATTACATCAATACAAAAACTTTTGAAGTAATGCTGTGGTACTGCTCTCACACCCATATAACTATATTTCTTGACCGCGTCATGTTTTGGCAATGATGTTGACAGTTCTAGCTCCAAAGTAAGAAAATGCTGACATGTAAAATTATCTAGAAGAATGCTATCTAGTATAAAATCAATCTGGTTTTGAACTTTCTAAAGCATTTAAAGCCATTCTGGTTAAAAAGACACCTATAAGAGTCCTAGAGAAAGTGTCCTCTAACCTTAAGTACTTGCTAATGTGCTGTGTAGGAGGAGTCAGTTCTGTCTGAATGTAAATCCAAGTATTCTCCTCAGCCTACCTGAGAAGAACTAGAGCTAAAAACACAGCAGTGCAAATAAGAGGGGTGAATGGACAGCAGTATGAAGCCAATGATTATGTGGCTGGTACATAAGGAAAACATTTTTCAATTTTAAACTGTATCACAGGTAACTCTTGGCCAGCCTGTTAAGTTTCTGAACTTGTATGTAAGTGTTCTTTAAATTCCAGAGGAGGTCATGGGGCATCAGCAGCTGAGAAGCCTTGCGTGTACATTGGTGTAAATGTAAAGAAACAGTGAGCAGAGACTTTTAATGTCCAACAATGCATTTGGACAACTTTATATTAGTAGATAAGGCAACTTGAAGTTAGTATCAAGTTATCTCTGTATGTACAAGGTAAACAAACACATCAGTTACTACTACAGACTTGTCTTACTGATTAAGGTAAAGTTAACTTGCTTATGAACAGTCAATAGTAACTTGCTGACCTTGGCCTGTGGAAGGCTGTTCTAACTTCCCACCTCCATTTTTTTTGTCCTTTTTTCATATTAGGGCAACTAAACTAAACCTGGATTTATACTGTCTTATTTTAACTTTTTTTTTTTTGCTAAGGTTTTATCTCATTTAAGCTATTCTTAAAGTTCTCTATCATACTAAAGCTAAATAACAGTGAATATATCTGCATGCTATAGGAAGAATTTTTCCTACATGATGTTCTTAATTGGAAACTTAGGAAATATTTTTCTTGGTTAAATCACTGTATGGTGATCAGGTTTACCAATTTATTCAATGTTTTCGTTAATAATCTGGATGGTGGAACAGACTGCCCTTGTAAAACTTGCAAGAGAAAAATGGATTGAGTGTTAAGGACATCAGCTTGTTGGGGGGAATGAAGCAGTTCTGTGCTAAGTATTCTGGGTATTATAGCAGATCAGACTAAGAGTTAAAATCCAGTGATACCAAAACAAAACCTGTTCTGGGCAATACTAACAAAAGCATCAGATGTGAGGCACAGGAGGTAATTATTCTGCTCTACTTGGTGCTGTGCTTGTTGTGAGATCTCATCTGTACTGTTCCAAATTTTGGATGCTATATGGTGATAATTACAAGTTGGGGAGAGGTTATTTCAGAGAAGAGCAACAAGACTCACCATTAAAAACAAAGTTGTTCTCTTGCTTAAAAGAATGCTGAAGATGCAAGACTTCCAATGTGGAAATAATTGCTGGATAATAGTGAACAATTTTTCCTAGATGAGTAGGAATATTTGCCTCAGCTTTAGCAATGGTGACTTGTGCTGGGTTTAGGTAGCCTATTAAAAATCTAGAAATCTTCTAGCAGTTTTGTCAATCCTTTCCATTGGGTGTCTGGGAATCCATAGTCAAACTGTGATGCACATAGATCAGCAACGAGACGCGTTAAGCTAGCAGAGTTGTGAAATGCCTCTGTCACTGCGGTAAAAGGCATCTTCACACTAGAACTGTTTGTCATGCTTTAAAAAAAAAAAAAAAATCCCAAGTTTGCCGGAATGAAATAGATGTGTTTGTGTTTAAGACAGACAGTTCCAAAGGGATGACTGTCTGGCTTTCAGCCCTTTGAGGGCTCTACAAGGGATTTTATGCCACAGAAATGGAAGTAGCCTTTTAAAGTAAGACAGTGTGGAGGACCTCCAGATGGATGGCTTGTGTATGCTGGAGGGAAGGCAACGCCTCAGAGTATGGGTAAAGGGGAAGCCATTACTGTGAAGAGCTGTCTGATTTGCAGCAAAGAAAGAATGCATCTCAGGAAGGGGCTGTGGAAGTTATTTTTTTTCCATAAGCCTTTCACCAGACTATTTGGATTCTTTGTTCATTTGTTTCCAGTTGAGGAGACACAGCAATGTGTTTGGGTGCCAGGGAAGCTGTCATTTCAAGAAAGGAAAAATCCAGTGGAGTCCTTGTTTTAGGCCTGGGAATCTAGATTTGAGCTGTTAAAAGCCTGCTATTCAGTCTGGTAACTTTAATACTCTCTTCTGGAGAAAACTGCCT
The DNA here is from genome assembly GCF_000699145.1 of Aptenodytes forsteri. NCBI lineage: Eukaryota > Metazoa > Chordata > Aves > Sphenisciformes > Spheniscidae > Aptenodytes > Aptenodytes forsteri. The sequence continues at coordinate 1,893,243 of NW_008796165.1, forward strand.
GGAGGGTATGTGGGGGACTTACAGCTCAAAGTTTGATTTTTCTAAATTTTTTAAAGGTTTTTTGCAAGTAGTATAGCTAATTGTTCATCTGAACTCCCAACATCGAGGAGAGTGCTTCAGATACTGTGTGATGTAGCTGAACAGTATAATTGGAAGGAAAAAGATTAGCGGAAGAGCTATTGAATTACTTAGTAGTAAAATAAGGCACTCATATTATGCTTCAGAAGCGAGAGCTCAGTAGTCAGTCTGCTTAATAAAGCAAATAAAACTGACCTGCTTGTTAGCTATAAAATTATTCCATGTTATACTTTCACTGACTTAAAGGCCAGTCTCTTCCTTTCCTGTGACAGGAATGTTAGGAAATGAAGGAAGTTCTGAAGACAATTCTGTGATGCAAATCCATTGTTTAACTTGGGTAGTCCAGAAAGCTGTTTCTGCAAGTATAATCTAAATTAGTCCTGTGTCTAGGGATATATATAGACATATGTATAAATGCACATAATCTATTTCTCCAGTCTCTTAATTGAACTGTGGCTGGAGGCACTACAGTAGTTATTTTTGGTTCTGTGTTGGAATAGTGATCTTGAGTCGATACATTTGATAAAGGTTGTTTTTTATTTTCAAATAGA
>NW_008796165.1:1893916-1903533 GCF_000699145.1 Aptenodytes forsteri
ACTGTGGCTGGGCACTACAGTAGTTATTTTTGGTTCTGTGTTGGAATAGTGATCTTGAGTCGATACATTTGATAAAGGTTTTTTATTTTCAAATAGATAAATGACACCACATTGACTGCTGTTATGGGTATCAGCCTTCCCATCAGTAATGGCCTGAAAGTTTGCTAGGTAAGTTAGAGACTTCATGCACGGTTCAAAAGCTGTATCAAGAGAAGATGAAAAAGGACAAAAGCTATTTTTATTAATTCATATCAGACAAACTCAGAACCGTTTTGATAACTCTGCATATTTTATATGAATACTATTGTCATTGTCAGCTGTTGAGCTGCCTGAATGCAGCAAAAGCTCTTTTTAAGGTATCCTCTAATACCTATTTGACAAAAACTGCTGTAGGATAAGCTTTCAGTGGTGAGACACTACAAACCTGCCAAATCTGAATTCAAGGGAGAACAGCCACACCCATTGTTGCCACATGTCCCTGATAGCGGTAAAGGCATCTTGCATTTGAATTTCACTGCTCTGTCTAGATACCATACTGTGACTTGCAAATCTGCTATATGCAGCTGGGTCAATGGAAGCTAATTTATTTAGGGGTTTTTTATTTAATTAATCTATTTCTTCTCCCTGACGATATCATATTTGATGTGGAAGTTGTAGTCGGTTTAGCTTTGCTTGGGAGTCACATAGTTGTGTGGGAATGTTTACTGTTCTATTGACAGATGGCTGATAGGAATTAACTTCTGACCAAGCTATCCAAGTAGAGATGTCAGAAGATTGGAGCCTACAAGTAGTAGTGAGTTAGTCCCTACTCTGGAGGCTAGATAATAATGTACTGTTAGAAACCTGTCCTTCCAGCAGAGTGCAACACTCAGTGACATCTGAAAGAATTTATATTTAGAGCCTCTTGTAAATTTGTATGGTCCTGTATTTTGGTAAAGAGGGCCACAGAGCAGGGTAATTTCATGTAACTATCTGTTGAGTTAGTTCTGTGAGTTATCCCACACTGAGAGTGGGATATAGCATAAAGTGTTAGAAATATGTTTGGCTATAAAATATATTATGTGGATGAAGCAGTTTTCATTTGTGGCGCAAAAGTTAAATACGCCTATCTAGGCCTGAACTTTTCTTATGAAATCTGGTGTAATTTGATGTGCTATGTTAATGCATTATGTAAGAATCCTGCTTCTCAGATTCAAAACTCATATAGTGATTGGCTTCTTACACAAGATATCCTAGGTTTTCTTAAAAGGACTACTAAAAAGAAGTTTCTTTCAAGTTAGTATTATAGGCATTTATTTATAATGATACTGCTAACATTTGATTATTTTTTTTTATTGATAGATTAGCTTGTTATTCATCATATAACTTCATTTGGAAAACCAAACCTAAGATTTGGAAAATTTACAGGAAAACTTACATATTATCTGCTTAAAGGGGCAAGTGGTTTCTTCGTATTTGCCATACAACTATTTTATACTGAACTAAGAAAATTCTGTTCCATTTATTCTTTTGAATTCCCTGTATACATCTGGCTTAGTGCAGTCTAAGCAGTTTTCTCACTGAAAACCTTTGAGCTCTTCTTTTTGCCCAGGAAATGAGTAAAACAACTAGGCTTTTTCATTCTTCCAAACAGATGGCTTTTCTGGCTTCCCTCTATACTTAAGCCATCCAGAGCTGACAATTAGTAGCAGGAAGCAAAATAAGAGTTCTAGATTTCTGAAGTGTCACAAAGAAAGACAAATCACTTTCAGCATTATTTCACAGAAATTATCTGGTTGCCAACAAACTTGGTTTATATTAGCCTTCAAAAACTTAGCAGATTAGAAAATAGCCTTGTTCAGTAAAAAATTTTAAAAGCACTATTCTCACTAACAGTAAAAAGTATAACTTGTTTTAAACATCTATATATATTATAGAATATATTCAAGAAAACATGTGACTCGTCTTAATAGCTTCAGCCTAGCTTTCAGCTGTTCAACAAGGTGACAAGGCTGTTTCTCCATAAAAAACAGTGTTAACACTGCCACACAATAAGATAAAATGTCATCTGTTTATAATACATTTAATATTACAGATGTTTGCTTACAATAGCAGAGTCATGTTTTTCATGGAAAGCTGATATTATTTATTCTATCACGGAACTTTTCTCTCTTCTAAATGTGTGTCCACTGGGACATGCAGCTAGAAAAAGAAGGTCCGTACCACTGATGTGTCTGATAGGTTTTATGGATTGTTAGTGATACTACATGCCAAGTCACCCGGTGCCAAGTTTCCTTAGAAGGGTCTTTGATGGGTATATGTGTGGACTTAAGAAAATGCAATAGGAACTTGATCACTCAAATAGGCCCTTTATAAGATGAATAAGCAAGAAACTTCTTTTTCCGACTTGTTCAAGATTGAGTTGATTAGTTAAAAGGTAAAATACAGGTTCTGGTTGTTGAAATGAATGGACATGAGGAAATACAGTTGACACTTGACTTACTGATTACATACCATTATGAAATGAACTGTCAGTAAAAAAGTAAAGTTGGAGTAATAGGAATACACTGGTTATTTATGCAGCTTTGATATGCCTTTATGCAATGCTAGTGAATCTCAAATCACTTATTTTCCTTACCAGTCATTTGTTCAGCAGCATGGGAGGTGCAAAAATAAAGCAGTCACCATCCACAAAATGTTTTTCTAATATAAATGAAGTTGAGAAGATTTCATTTTCAGGTATGTTCCTCCTTTCTCATTTGGAACTCACAAAGAACTTACTATACATTAAGAACTTTAGTAAGATCCATTTCTGGAATAACTTGCCACATGAGAAAGTAAATCTTAAAGTACTTTGAGAAGAATAAAGAGGGCAGAGGAGAGAGGAGGTGTTTGATTCTTACAAATAAGAAAAAACTTAGCTCAGAATAAGTTGTCAGCTGTCAAAAATGAAAAAAAAGCAATTTTTTTCTCTTACCTCACAGGACAATGCCAAGACCTTTTCATTTTCATTGTTTGTGAATAGTTTTGCCCAGAAATGAATATTTTTCTAGGTGACTAATTTTGTTCTGTCCTGTGTGTTTTTTAATGTACGTGCTAAAACAAGATGTCCTGGTTACCATGGTGATGCATTGCTTTCCTCCCCCTCCCCCGGGTGTCTGTTAAAATGCCGAACCCAAATGAACAGAGATGCAGCACTTGCTCATGCTGTGAATGCATGTTTGTTTTCACCAATGTGCACACCTTCTCTTTAGGACCAGAAGTAAGATTACTTTGAGATTTTTTGGCTATAACAAAAGAAATGCACTCATACATGCCAAAATTCTAATTGATTGGCAGCTATTAATTCAGTTAGACAATATTTTCAATTAAATTTCTAGTCTAGTACTGAGGTTTTTATATTTAGACTGACCTTACAATTTAACTGTAGAAGCAAGAATTAAGACATTTATTTAGCTATGAACTTTTCTTTGGTGCCCCATCTTGTGAATAATTTTCAGTAAAGGAAATGTACTCTCTCTTACCTTGTTTGTTTGTAGTATAATTAATTTGCTTTCCAGCCAAGCAGGGTAGTGGCGGTAATTTGCCTCTTAAACTAGATCAGTAGCAATCTGAACTTCATGTGTGACCTTGACTTTGCACACTCAAGTGCTGAGGCTAGTCTTCCTGGACTCTTTCTGTAGATACTGAAAAAGATACAGGTAATGGAGGCACTTTCTGGGCTTCTGCTCTGCAAGCCTCCTCCAGAAGATGTTAAGCTTCCTGATCGCGCTGTTAACCTAAATCTGAAAAGTGCCTACCTTCCACTCTGGAGTTGAGCCCTGAACAGGGATCTCTCCTTTTTAAACTGTCAGTGGTGCTGGTGTCCCCTCCTGGGTGATGGCAATTAGGTTTAAATAAAAATTCAATCTTTCATACCCTGTATGAGAGGGCCCTCATCACAGGCTAGGCTTGTCTTTAAAAAACTTTTCTGTTTGGGGGGGGGGAAAAAGTGCCTAAAGGCTAGGCAGAAATGTGCCAGGTCTTATTTTTTTGGATTTAGACACCTACATCTTACTTGAAAACTTATTTGTGTTTTTGTGGTTTATGTTGAACATACTACATGCTGTTCAGTTTGAGTAATAATAGAGCCTGTTATTCTGGTCGAGGGCCTGAAGGAATATGCAAGGTAGTCAAAAGAGTAACAGGAATATTCCATGACCTGACACATCTTTTTACGTAGGTTGTACATAATTGAAAGTATTGATGCAGAACCACCAATACCTGAGAGTGCTCCATACATGTAACAAAGGGAAGTTTCTAAAGGAGAGGGGAAAGGATAAAAGTGATTGTTTGGATAGGAGTTCGTAACACTTGTAAGGGGTAAAACTCCTAGAGTAAGCTAACTCTTAAAGTCAGTGCTGATGTGAACAGTCCAGTCGGGTAACTATTAATATGGACTTCAATTTTTCAGTAGCCTTAGGCAAACACTCCTGTGCCCATATATGTCCAGCTCCTATTCTAATCTTATTTAGTCAAAACTTCCTTGTCTCATACATGTGAAATCTTCCAGAACCTGGAAGTCTCTGGACTGTTGTTTTCTTGAAGTGTGAGTCAAAGTTTATACACTAGAATAATAACCTGCTTAAAATAACTGAAATAAGGCAAATAAAAAAATACAGCTGCTAATATTTTAGACACTGATATTTCAGTTTTGAAATAAGAAACCTCACTCTTGAGCATTAAAAACTAAGAAGGAGAATACATTCTGAAAAACAAGGAGCTTCCTTCTTTGTATACTGCTTTTATGTTTAATGAGTTCCAATCTGGAATATTTTTTTAATAATGCACTACAGTCTAGCTATCATTTCTTACCTGCCTGACTTTGAAGCCTCTATTGAAATTAGAAAAAGCCATGTAAATGGAAATACCTCATGAGCGAGGAGTGGTTATACATTGTACTGAATATAGCCTAATGAATTTAATTATTAAAAATAAGTATCAGACCTACTCAACTGCAAATTTTTAGACCATTTTGGGTTAGATTGCCCCAATTTTAAATATATGGGTATAAAATGGAAATAAACTAATAACTTCCTAAATGTGTTTAACTTTTGTAATTGGCAACTTGCTTTTTCAACATGGAATATGACATCTTTCAGTAACCAAGTCAACTCTGCAGTCATCTGTGTGGATTATAAGACTCCTAAATTGTCTAATGTACATATCTTTTATCAACGACTGGAGATCGTTCTGTTTAATAAATAGCTATAACTTTGATTTCCGAAATCAACAGTGTCACGAAAAAAAGTGTCATAAAAGCAGGCATTCTAAATTTATGGCTGAAGTGGATTTATTTTGAGTAGATATTAGACCAGATGACCACTTACAATCCTGTGCAATTTACCACAATTGCGTATTTTTTTTAGTTATGATTTTAGTAATTTTTCTGTTATTAATTTTGACATGCTGACTTCCACAACTACTGTAAAGTCTTTGTCAGAGTAGTATTTGAAGTAGTGGAAATATTAGTAAAAACATACATTTTGTTACTATATTACTGAGTTGATAATACTGTAAATTTCAATAAAAGTTGTGGCAAAAAGCCTGTACAGTCTCTGATGTGAACCGGCTACTGAAGCCACACCTAAATGAGTCAGTAGGGTATGTCTTCAGGCAGAATTTTTTTTTTCTTTAAAGTTTAGACACAAACCAATTTTGTTTATCTAAAGCTTCAGGTAAAAACATTGAAAATGCTTTTTTGTTGATGATGATCTTAAGGGAAATCTAGCCTTTCTCATGTTTGTTCTTTACATATGGTAGCATGAATGGAAAAAAAAATAATTAGAATTTAGGGCTCTCCAGGGAATACAGCAGGCAGGACTGAGCAGCAAAACAGAGGACCTATAACAAAGAAAACACGAAGTGATTCTGTGTAAGTATGCATATTTAAGCAGAAAATGGTCTTAACACTGTTAAATTTTTTTTTTCTTTTAGCTCAACAAAAATTCCCTTTTATAACTTTATTTTCTGTAACTATCTATTGTTGGAATTTTCTTCTCAACAATGCAAATGCTTTTTCTTTTTTTCTTTCAGAAATATGTAAATACAAAATCCAAAAGGCCACCTATAAAGTACCTACAAACAAAATTATTGAGATGGCAAGATAATTAGTGCAGGGACTTCTGAGTGCTGTGCTGAGCCAACTCGCATCCAGTCCAGGATGGTTTATTAAGTTTGGGCCGTACTGTGGAAGTTGACCCTACTGAACCAAAGCTGGCTTTAGGAAAAGTCTCTCTGCTCTCATCCAGGGCTCACTGTGCAGCTACCCAAGTAATTCCACACAATGAGCCAGTCCAATACAGCTGCCCTCGAGTCAGAACAAATAAGCTTGAGCTGAACTCTCAAGATGAATTCAGCTATAATCTTCCTTGTCCTGCATGCCCTTTTTAAGAGCCAGTGTGGATCTAGAGCTGTAGCCAAGAACATAAGCCCTGTTTGAACTGCAGTGTTGGGTAGCAAGCAGTAATAGCTTGCTAATGTTGTTCTTGGGGCATGGTGTAAAGATTACCAGAGTAGCCGTCACAGAACTAACCTAGATGTCCTTAGGATCAACTTCTCAATTGTGCTGAACTGTGAAGAGTGAACTTTGTTAATCTTTTGTCAGAAAAAAAATCACATTTAATTTGCCCTAATAATAGGAGATGCAATTAAGCTATTTTATGGATTGAGACAGGTAGAAACAGCAATGCTGCCACTGAAAGCATGAGCCATGTAACAGCTTCATCGAAGACGGACGTTGTGGTCTTAGGCAGTTCTCTATGCAAAAACATGAGCTGAGGTTTCAGTGATGTGGAGGGATATAAAACATCTCAGCTCCTGATTTTGTAGAAAGTACCGACTTGGGGGAGGGGGACTGATCTAGTATTTTTTTTAGCTTGTCCCATTGTAACATTCTGAAAAGCCGTCATTAACACCATTTTCCCTTGATCAGAACAGTGGGTTGTTACGGTTTTTTGGTTTTGGGGTTGTTTTGTTTTTGGTTTTTTTTTTTTTACTACCAACATTGATGGGGCCAGAGAAATTGTTATTGCCCTATAAATGAGTAATACTCAAGGCTGCCCATAATAAATGCAGCTGCCAATTATTGGTACAAGATAGATGCTGTAGCACACAGGAAACTGCAGCCACAAGAATTGGGAATGTGATACAATTTGGGTAGTGTATATGAGAAGTGAGGGAGACTGACTGGAAGTGAAAATGTATTGGAGAAAGCAGCGTGGTGCTGCTAGACAGGAGCATATTCCTTTATACTTAGGAATTACTTAAAAGCTGCTGTAGGATACTGTGGGGAAGGGGCTGCAGGATAGATAGCATGGGTGGATGAAAAAGAGATTTTGAACTGTGGGGACAACAGAGTGGATGTAGAGCCCCAGCCAGGCAGCTTCAAACAAAGCAGGTTTCTCCAGGTTTAAATGTAAATTCTCTTGGGCAGAGGTCTTAGTAAACCTGCTTGATCTCAGTCCTTATTACACATGGACTGCTTTTTTCTTCTTTGCATGTTGTTAATTTTCCTCTGGAAGGTTAGCTGAGCCAAACTACCCTGTAGATACACAATGGCTGGATTCAATCCAGGGAAAAGCAGGGGGCATGTAGAGGTGGGGCAAGAGCCTCGGGAGTATCCCTTTCATTAGCAGCAACCATTACCTGAAACATCACACCATTAACAACAGTTGCTCTTTGTTATCATACCATCACTAGACATTACTGCTTCTTGGGCAAGATGGCAGAACATAGTATTTAAGTCCTCCGTAGTGAATTCAAGGCAAGTCCTGGTGTAGGGTGTGGTTAGACAATATAGTTTGACTGGTTTAATCCTGTTGCCAAAAAGTTACTGCTGCCAAAAGAGGATTGTCTTGTTCCTCCCCTCTACTGGCAACACTCTCTTCACCCCCATCTCGCATGCTGGCTCTCTTGTCGGTCTCCACGGTGAGCCAATGCAGCTTATTTTCTAGCTGAAAACTAACACACCAGAAACAGGAACAGTTTCTCGGTGGTTTAGGAAGTCCGACTGGTTTACCATGTGTGTAGATGAGCACCAGAGTGGGCAGCGGGGAAGACAGGGGGGTGGGGGGAAAGACTGCTGCCTCGTGTGTGTCAGCAGGCCATCGGATTAGGTCAGCTCTGTTGCTCAACTGCACCCTTAAATATGGCCATGCGACTTGGGGGGGGAGGAATCAAAACTCAAACCAAAAACCTCACCCTCCAAATTACCCAATCGAATTTGCACTGAAGCAGCTGAGAAGAACCCTCAGTTCTACTGTGAAAGCACTAACACTTGTCTGAAATGCAATGTCATCTTCAGCCACTGCAGCTGTTGAGCTAAGTGAACGTATTTCTAAATGGATTGCAGTTCACAACATCTTAGTGCTTACAGGTGCTCCTGCAGTAACGCAAAAAGCTCCATTCCTCTTTCAGATTCGGGCACACAGACGGAAGACTGCATGAGAACAGTGGCATAGGTTCAAGAAAAAAAAAATTCCTTCCCTCTCTTGTGGGATTTCAGTTTTGAGTCTGATCACAGGAGAAGAGTTCCAAGTCAGCAAGACGCAGGGAAAAGCGCTTGGGAAAGTGGAAAAGCTACTGAGGTTTTCCTGCACGCTGCACGCTTGCAGAATTGAGTGTCTGTATGATTTCAGTTTTGAGTCTGATCACAGGAGAAGAGTTCCAAGTCAGCAAGACGCAGGGAAAAGCGAGAGCTGCTTGGGAAAGTGGAAAAGCTACTGAGGTTTTCCTGCACGCTCTGGCATTGCAGAATTGAGTGTCTGTATGACTAGCCTTGCAATTTGGGCAATTAGGATTTTATTAAATCTGCTTTCTTTACAAAAGTATCAAGTTACCACACAGTAACTACTTTTAAAAGCAATTTAAAATATTCTTCAGCACGTAGTCTTCTATTAGAGAAAACTGTTTTAGCTTAGGATTTTCTAGCAATTTGGAAACTTGTTAATCGTTCTTAAGGGAAAGGGTCTTGAGTTTTATAAGCATTTAACAGAAAACGTCAGTCTTTCGTGTTTCTTGCCTACACGAAGCTCTTCCAGATGCTTTATAACCGTGGTATATCAGGAAAAAAACCATGAGAGGTTACAATTATAGTAAGAGATAGACGGTAGTTCCTCTCCCTCTGTAGGAGTACAGAGGTAAATAATCTATTCGAGCAGACTGCGTGCGTTAAATAGTTAACTCTTTGTGATCACATACACGTTCATTCTCTAGCAGAGAACCACGCGGCTACCAAAAATAAGAGATGTGAAAGCACGACTGGTAAATTTTTAGTCATAATCTGAGGGCTGGAGTACCCTGTGCCTGTTCCTGAGGCACTGCTTGAAGCGAGAACGTCAGGAGAGAGCGCTGGAAATTGTCCAGGAGCCGCGAACAAAACAGCCCCACTTTTGGGGCACAGAACCGGCTGTGGCGGCAGGCGCGGGGGGTTCCAGAGGCAGGAACTGCCTCGTACGACCTGGGAAGCGGCGCTTCCAGTCAGCAGAAAACCGCCCGAGCCCTGCTCCCCATTACCCTTCCTAACCGCAGCAAACCTGCAAGTCACCAGGCGCTGGCCGCCTGCTACCGCTGCCGACGCGGCTCGGCGCCAGAGCAGC
>NW_008796165.1:1904899-1921674 GCF_000699145.1 Aptenodytes forsteri
CCGGGCTTGCGGGCGCTGTTGCTGGCGCCGTCCCGGGGTGGGCGGCGTGCCCCGCAGAGCCCATTGGTGTGCCCCTTGATTGTCCCCCGCTGTCCTGCCGTATCACCTGCTGGACGGGGTGCCCAACTTCACAGCGCTAACTTGGCTGTGCCTCTCACTGCTCCAGTGCTGCTCTCGCAGCTTCCAGTCTGTGTTAACGTCCAGAGGTCCTTTGGCCCTTCCTCCCCATTGGTGTGCCCCTTGATTGTCCCCCGCTGTCCTGCCGTATCACCTGCTGGACGGGGTGCCCAACTTCACAGCGCTAACTTGGCTGTGCCTCTCACTGCTCCAGTGCTGCTCTCGCAGCTTCCAGTCTGTGTTAACGTCCAGAGGTCCTTTGGCCCTTCCTCGACCAACGTGCAGCCTTGGGCCGTGCCCTTGCCCCCCACAAGCACTTCATGGTGTTTTTGCTGTCTCGGCTTGCTTTTCACACCTGTCCCATGCTGTCCCTTCTGTACTCATTCAGGTTTCTGCTGTTGAACCCAAACTGCTCCTGCCCTGTAGGAACGCTGATGGTTAAGGATGCAGGGGTCCACAAAGAAAGATATTTAACATCACAAATCTGATCTCTCCTGAGGCTGCGATACGTGTCCCATTATATCCCAAACTTGTAAAATACATTTCTGTTTTCTCTTGTATTTGGAAAAATAATACCAGTAGTATCCAAGCGTCCCAGCTCAGCAATATCCCCTTTGTCTCTTAGTCCTGATCTCTCTTAAGGGAGAGCATATGGTTCTGCTTCTTCCTTATGGTGTCTTGTATTCCGTCCCTGATTACCCAGGAACACTGGCAGTTTTTGTAGTCTTGGAGTATAACTCTGCATTTTACTAATCTGCCTAAAGGCTGCCACATAACTGATAGTAAATTTTTATAAAATAATATGTTCTTTAGGCTTTCAAGTTCCAAGCTTTGTTTTGGATATTTGTTTGCAGTTATTATTAAACAAATTGTAGTAGCTCTTTAGTGCTTGCACATATATTTGCTTGTTTTCCATTGATATTGTCATTATTACTGTGCTAATAAGATAGTGATCGTTTACTGAGGCTTTTAAGGTGAAGCTCTAAGTATACTCTGTATTTTATATTAAATACTAACTCGTGCAACCTTTTGAGAATATGCTTTTTGGGTGTATTTCTAACCTATGGTTAGATATTATCCTTCCCCCCACCTCCCTCACCCCTAGCTGCTACAAGGACTGGTGATCTAGTAGGGACTGGTAGGTTTGGGGTTAGCAAAATTTGATTCTTTTCATAAGCAAGTATAACTTTTCAGAAAATAAGTTGACAAGTTACTGTTGCAGTTTGTTTTCAAGTATCTTTTACTCTTACTGTTCTGTCTTTCAGATTAATAATATTGGTATTTGCTTAATCAGCAGTGGAAAAAAGTTTCTTTAGGGAAAAAAAGGTGGTGTGTGTTAAACAGTAGGGGAGAAAAATGCAGTTCTTTTAAAGTAAAGAGTATGTGGTAAAATGTTAAAAATAAATAGCTATCAGGTGAAATTTTCATCCAATTGAAGTCACTCATGAAACTCCCATTGCCTTAGAAGGAGTTAGCAGTTAGTAATTTACTTTAACATGTGACTTCTAGCAAGTCATTCAGAACCTGAACAACTTTGGTTGCAGGCTTTCTCCAGCACTGTCGTGCTTACTTCATAAAAACATTTGATGTCTTGAATTTACAGTAAGGCTTTTTGTGAAGGACTGTTATACAGTACAGCCGTGTGTGTCAGTAAGGAGCAGCAGTTATGACCTTAAATTGAAATACTGTTGATAATTTATGTGTCTAGTTATTTAGTCCAATACAGGTAGTTGTTGCAGTTTTCAGTTTTACCTGAAACGATTTTTCCTTTGCATTGCATACTCCAAGTGTATAATTACTAAGAGATAGGCTGTATTAAATAGCTTAGTTACTAAACTATTTAGTCATGAAGTTCAATTGTATGTTTTGTCTAATAATTTTTAACATTTCTGGAAAAAGAGAAATAGCGAATAGGATTTTTGAGCTCAGTGTTATTACAGATTTAATGTGCAAAAATAACTAGATCTCTATTTCACAAAATTTGGGAATGTATCCTAGTATGGGCTTCTGTTCTACAGCTGAACAGCACATGACTGCTCTGATATTTATCAGTGTTTTTAACATACTTATGTAGTGAGATTCCAGCCTGCTGTCCATAGTCTCATACAGAATGAAGGCTTTACTCTCCCAATATTTCCAGGAGACTTAAAGATTTTTTTGTTTCTGCTTCTTCCAGATCATTCTAGGTACTTTGATTAGGTTAACTTCTGGTCAGTAGGAGTTCTCTGGTTGATACAAGGTGGAAAGACTTTTACTCTGCTCTTTTACCACCTTGTTGGATAAGGGAAATAAGAAACGTTTTCTTAATGTTTGTAAAAGTACTCTGGAAGTTGGAACAGAAGTCTTTGCAGCCTGCCCTACTTCCAGTTGTGGGTTTTTTAAATTAGTCTTTCACATTTGAAAAGCTCTCTCAAGTCTTCAGGGCTAATCTATTGGGGTTTGCTTTGTTTTGGTTTTCCCAAAATGGAAGTCTTTGCATTGTGTGGGAACTGATGATACAGGTCTCTCCGGTCATAAAGAACCAGATTTGCAAGAGAGAACTTATTTTTCAAGTATTCAGCACTTGCTTATATCCATAGATTTACATTGCACTCACTGTTCTAGAAATGCAGTACTGTAAGACCTATTGTTCCCTTTCTTTAGGGTTGGTTTAAATGTACTTAGATTATTCCAGACAGATATTTGTAGAACTTGTCCTTAAAAACCTTGAATAAGAAAAATTCTGCCACCTCTGTAGGCGGGAGTGAAGTTGCAGAAAGTGAGAAACTTTCTCACTTCTGTAGTGAGGAAGTTCTTTTTTAGTTTCCAAGTTAAGTGTTCTTTGCTGGAAATCAAGCTGCTGATTATAAGAACTTGCCTCTGGTAAACTTTACACTCTAACACTTAAGGGTTTATTGTTCTAGTTCTAAGAACATTGTAAATATGGTTTCTGCTTCAAAAACTGCCTTGGTTGTAGAAGAACCGTCATGAGAGTTTATTTTGCTTTTGTGAAAACCTTCTTTCTGTTTGAGTAACTTGTAAAACACACTTAAGAAATGCAGAGCTGAACATTAAATAGTGTGTTTTCTTTCTTATTGGACACTGGTTTTCAAACAAAAAGACTTTCAAAAAGATTCTCTGATTAAGTGCAGCTTTGTAGTCAAAATACTCAGTTTTGGTTTTGTAGTGTAGTAGGCTGATAGTTTGTACAGTTTGTGTTCAAAATTTGTGTATTTGTTAACAGTTTGCATTTAACTACTTTCCCTTATACAGATAATTTGTCATACAAGAGTTTTTTATATCTTCAGACAAAAATCTTAGTAGCTTCCCTTACACTAACTGTTCTTTAAAGTTACTTTGATGTTTTGATGCTTATAATGAATTCAGTTAAACATAGAAATACAGAAAGGTCGGCTAGTCCAGTCCTCTGCCCTTTGGAAGTGTACCGAGATCATTCCCTCCTCTTTGTGTTGCTTGTTTCAGCAGCTCATCAACCCATGGTTAAAGTTTTACCTGATACTCAATTTAAATATTTTTGCTTTGCATTAAGCTGATCGCTTTGTGTCTTGTTGCTTCAGAAAACAGTTGATTGTCCTTGTAGCAATGTTTTATCTATTAGATTGCCATTAGCTGCTCTCCATTTTTTCTGGGCTGTTGAACTTCATCATAGGACATAGGAATATGAATGTTGGCAAGATAGACAATTTGATTGTCCAAGATTTTAGAGGTGTTTTTACTAGTTCAGATTTAAATACAGTATTTAAACACAAATATTTGTTTTGATTAGTGGGTACACATGTGCTAGACAAACTAGTGGTAAGAAGGGTAAAAGCTTACCTTTTAGAGAATATGTCAGTAGTAGAGCAGTGGGATTTTGTCAGTCTCTTACAGCTTTGTCGTGAGAAATACCTGATTTGTGTCCCTAAAATGTAGTGATTTGAACTTTGTTTAAAACACTTATTTTAGTTAGAAAATTTGAAAGTCAAAAAGGAAATGGGTGTTCTTGAGAGTTTGCCTGTTGGTACCTAAATGGTAACATCCTCCTTTTTTTGTTGTTTTTGTTTTATTGGGGGGGGGTGGTGTGTATATATGTACATAAGATCTGAATTTTTCAGAGCTAGTGATTTTTTTTTTTAATTGAAATGTCTCTGTATTATCTCTAGTATAGGAAAGGAAAACAGCCCAAATTCAAAATCGGAGGAGCTATGCAACTGGGTTACTGTGCCACATACAAATATATTAAAGGGGGAGGAGAGTGGTAGAGCCTCCCCTGTATATTTGTGTTTGAAAGATACTCTGCCTGCATGGTAGTGTTGAAGTTAGGAATTTTATCTCCACAGCTAAAGAATCTAGAAACACCAAAAATAGATACTGTCAGAGAAGATTTGCCATGCTGGTTAGTTACTTATTAATTAAATGCTTTAAGGACATTTCAAATTGAAGGCATGCATTGAGTGGAATTGTACAGGTGTATTTTCTGAATTTAATCCTGTTTAGTCTTTCAGTTTGTGAGCTGGATGATAGAACAAAGCAGATTTACTAACTGCCTGGACAGTACAAATCTGGGAGGGAATACAAGCATTAGAGTGTGAAATGGTCTTGACAAATTGGATGAATGACCTGAACTATATGGGATGCAGTTCAGTAAAGAGAAACACAAAATAATATGTTTGGGTAGCAACAATGAACATAAATATGAGAAACAACTGGCTGGGCGACAGTTCTGCAAATAAGCAGCTGTATCACAAAATGAACACAAAGGAGTCATGACAGTTGTATAAAAAAAGAGTCATACTGGGATATATGAACAGGATTGTTGTTGCATACAAGATAGGAAATTCTTCTGCAGTATTCAGCGTAAGGCCTCAGATGATGTATGGTCTCCATTTTTGTTACTCTACTTCAAACAGATTTGGACCAATTGAAGAGTATTTAGAGAAGAGTTGCAATAATGACCTTTAAGGAAGGACTGAAAGAATTGCACTTGTTTAGTCTAAAGCAGAGATGGGGAGGCATAATAATAGGCTTCAAATATGGTAAAGATCACTACAGAGAAGAATGTAATAAACTGTTATCTCTAGGTAGGATAAGAAATAATGGTCCTAAAGAGCACAAAAGGAGATCGCGATGTTAGGAAAAACTTTCCAGTACTGTGGGTAGATAAATCACAGGGTTAAATATCTGAGGGAGGTAATGGGATATCTGTTGCTGAAAGTGCTCTAGAAAGGGTTAAATAACCTCCCTTTAGAGGTGATTTAGGTATAGTTGGTCGGTCCTTGGCACAGGAGGTAGGATGACTTGTCAGCATTAGATGTCTCCACATTTTTATGATCTTTGTAATTTGCTGGCCATGATTTAAAAAAACAAAACAAAACTCCATGGTGGAGCAAAAAAAATTAGTGATGTGACAGTTCGTAAGATTTAATTTAAAAAAAAAAATCAAATATATTCATTAAAAGTTTTTTAATAAAGCATTTATTAAAGCCTTCTGTAATGTAATATTGAAAATAACTTTAATAGGGTCTTCATTGTAGATTTAATATCTTTGACTTACCTTTATGTGTTTTTTACGATCCAGTAGAAATAAACTGAGCTAGAGTCAAAGTCTTTCAGGAGACTTCATTGAAGAGAAGCAAAGTTCAAAAGATTAAGCTAGGGAGCCAGGGAATCAGGTGCGTTCCAGGCTCTGAAACAGAGCAAATCATGCAATTTCACCTTCTTTCTGTAAAATAGAGATAACAGTTATTATCTGAGAGATGTATTTTGAGGGATAATCATAACTTACAAAGTATCTTCAGGTTCCTGAAGAGTTTGTTATATAAATATGATGTTATTTAAAATTGGTTTGTGTTCCATGAATTAGAAATACGTTTCAGTCTTTCATGCCTGTTGCTGTGTAATAGCCACAATATGGAAGAGTCTGAATAGAAATGTATCCTTTCTACTACATAGACTAGTTTTAAACAAAATTTCTCCTCTGAGATTTTTTTAGGTGATTTAAAAATACTTGATTAAATTGGAAGAACTAACCTTGACACAAATGAGTTGTTAAAGCTTTTTAGGGTTAAAAATACTGGACAATTTGGTAAAATTGTGTTTTGAACCAAATTCAGTTTAATGAATCATTCTGCACTACTTCTGTTCAAAATCGACTGCCTACATTCCATGTGACCTTGTTGAAGCTTTTCTGATTTTTGAAATTTAACAAAGTTGCCTTGGGCTTAATGGTGACTGAAGGATAGGCTCTGTGTCACTTATGTATGTGCTCTGTAACTAGGAAAAGGGTTAAAGTGAAATAAATTCTATCACATTCTCAACGTTTAAAGAGTGTAGAGGATTTAGATAAAATAATGGTTTCGATCTATTACTGCCTAATTGTAATTAGGCTTTCAGGGCATTTTTCCATCTTACCAATGATATGGGTTAAACTTTATATATACTTTCACTTCACAGAGTGTCATCATTCTGTTTGTTGTAATTGATGGGAAATTGGTCACTAAACCATTGAGAAACAAAGTGTTGGTAACTGACATGGCACTGGTTTTAGATCCTGATGCAATGTTTGCTTACATATAGTTGCAAATGCAGCAGGACGTGGTGGAAGTCAATTCTAACCGTTTCGTATACTTTATTTCAGTTAAATAAATGTGATCTCAGAGCTGTTAATGAGAATCCTCTTTCTAAAAATCAATAAAGGAAGAATGCAAACACTGTTCACTATATTAGAATGGTGTCAGAAAAGGAATCTGTTCCTTTCCTCAAATATTTTAAGTCTTCCAGGGATTTTCCTTATATGTATCACTGCAGTACAGAGGCTTTTTTGTAGAGTATTATAAAGGGGTCACAGTATCTCATGCATCAAGGGCACAAAGGCTTAAGTCTTAGGCAGAGACAGATGCACCTATTCCCTAAGCTCCACCTGAAGAGCTGTAACTGAGAAGAAATTGTCAGACAGAACTGTTTGAAAAATGCTGTTTTAACCTGGAGTTTGGAGAAGCATTTCTTGCAGAGTGGACTGGGGGAGTGTATAGACAGTGACTGACTGAAAGACTTGGAGTGGGAATCTATTAACATTGCAACAGGTGCTGGGGTTTGTTTGCTTGTTTTTTTCTGTTTCCAAGTGTACAAAATTTCTTTGGCAACTTTAAAAATTGTATTTTATTAATCATTCTAAAGTTAGAATATATCGGTATATGTTTTCTCTTCCACCCACTACCTTCTTTTCATTTACTTGTGCTTTCTCTGTACGTGTCTCTGAAAGTCAGAGTGTAACTAGCAGCGAGTTTTACTGGTTAGGTATACATGATTATATTGCTTTTGTTAGTACCTACTCTGCCTAAATTGTCACTTGAAAAGATTTGACAATGTTTTTGTGCTTTGCTATGCTGCCAGCACTGTTCTTTGGGTACTTCCTCAAAAGCTAGGCTTCAGGAGAAAGGAAGCTAACCAGATGTTCTCAGTTCTTTTCAGTCCTCAGTCTGCAAATTTTCTGTTTGTTTTTTTTTTTTAATTTATTTTGCCCTGGAAAAATAGGCAAAATAGAAAGCTACTACAGCTTATGATTTTTTTTTTAAACTAATTTTCTGTTTTTAGCAGGATCGTGGTGTTTATTGCGTCAATTTTGTGTCAATTCTGCTGTATTCTGTTGCATTGCAAAAAATGCAGAAAGGCTGAAAAAATCATTATACACAGTATCATTGTGGAGGCTGCAGTAATGCAATTACTTTTCATATATGCTTGCATAGTTTTAAATCCATCTGTGAGGAAGTGGTTTCTAACAGAACAAAGTGTAGTTAATCTCATTTCTCTTCAGTGAGGTCAGCCGAGAATTTCTCTGGATCGTGTAATTGGGAATCCACGGATCCTTTGTTAAGAGGATTCCTAAGATACTTCAGATAGAAAAGGTTCTTCACATAGCTGCCAAATCACAGCCAGTGCTGAAAAGGACAATGAGAAACATTTATTCTTTGTATGATGTCCTAGTGCAAATAGAGCTTCCCCGTCTCCTGACCCCTCCCACCCCAAAGTGAAGTCTGTCTTTTTCAGTTTTCTTTTCCTACTTTACAGTTCATTTCAAGACTTTTTAGATGCTAAGTCTCACCTCAGTGTGGTTCTTGACATGTAGTTTGAAGGTCTTAGTTGTTGTTGAACCAAAGAGAATTTTGCAAATCCTCAAGAATCCTTTATATTTTGTTATCATAAATGGATTGCTTTATGGAGTACAGTTTGCTGTCAGGACCATTCAAATTCTCCAAGTGTGTAAGTGTAAAGGAACAGATTTCTTGATGTTAAGATCTAGACAGTCTTTTGTTGTTGTTGTTTTATGACTACCCTCAAAAAAGTCCTACACCAACAATATAGGTAATTAATTTTTTGTTAATATTTGTGAATTTCAGTTATGTCACTCATGATCTGAAAATATCCCTGGTTAATTACAGCCCAGAAGTAGTTTCATTGAAACTTCCTATATTGCATGAAGGGTTATTTTTTTTTCTCCTATAGAAATTCTGAATGTAGGGAGGGAATCTTTGCAGGGGTATGGAGGTAAAGGCAGGCCAGTTAATGTCATTTTATCCAGCGTGACTCATGTCTCATCGATTTTCCACTTGAGAGGTAACTGGTGATCAGACCTTTGTGTCCTGCTTTTAGGGTATAGCTCATAATTGAATTTAGTTGCAGTTAGATCAACCGCCTTTTTAAAAAACTCTTGTTAGATTATTGTATGTCTGTATTTACTTGGTCCAAGAAATTCTCCCAAAGAAACCATCCCAAAAGGTCAGGAGATTCTCCATGAGAAACAGGAGAGCTCTAGAGAGGCTTATTGTGTAATATTCTTGGTACCATTTTCAGTTTTGATTCATGTGTCACTATAGCTTTGTTCTATGACTTGTACCAAATAATCATGCGGACGTTTCTTATCCTATCCATTCTGTCAGTAGGCCTGATTTG
This sequence comes from Aptenodytes forsteri, assembly GCF_000699145.1. Classification (NCBI taxonomy): domain Eukaryota; kingdom Metazoa; phylum Chordata; class Aves; order Sphenisciformes; family Spheniscidae; genus Aptenodytes; species Aptenodytes forsteri. Next base: position 1,913,945 of record NW_008796165.1, read on the forward strand.
CAGCAGTGGCATGAGCTAGAATTGAATTCTGTTTGTTTATCCTCCCTTAAATGTGTCCTTTACTACTTGTGGTCTATAGTTACTGCTTCCCTAGTTGGTTAGCTCTTGCTACTGCTTTGAAACAAAAGTTTGCTTTTCTTATAAGTAGAAATTAACTTCTGTTGAAGTCTAGACAAATGTTTCTTTTTGACCTTCACTGGCTACATTTCCCATAATGGAAGATGTCAAAAAGAGCCCAAGGGTTTGAATCAGTAACAAATCAGAATATAGGTGGTCTATTTTTTTTTTTCCTCTGATGCCTTTTCTGTGCCTCAGGTTTTGTCAGTGAAGACTTGGCATCAACTGGATTTCAGTTAAATTTTCAATAGAATTTTAACAGTTTTATATCCAAGTGAACAGTAAAACAGAATGAAAATAAAGATGATGCGATGACCCCTGCTTTGCAGAAGCAGACAGAAAGAACGTTTCCCCCAAGGAGTTCACAGTTCCAGAATAATACAGGTTATAGCTGGGCAATACAGATAGACGGAAACAGTAAGATGGTTGAATTATTTCCCGTGCATCGGTTATAAAATATTTTTATCCTCATCGTGGAAGATTAGAGTTTCACGTTAAAAGAAGTAACTGTGCTTCTTACGCTTACAAAGCGTGAGGGAGAGCCTGAGAGTAAGGCTTCACATTACAGCTAACCTGATCCAACGACTATCTGTCACCAAAATACATAGTTGTGACCCCTGCTTTCCACTGGCACCTGTGCTCATTTGACCATTACAGTAAGCCTGTTTAAGGAGCTAAACCAGCAGAAAAATAATGGCTCTTTTGTAGGGGTTTGTATTTTCTAAATCAGCTCATTGTGAGATCGGATTGAATACTAAAGCAAATGCATGGGAAAAATCAGGATGATGCGCCTGAGAGTTACAGGGGAGTGGGATTGCTCTTTTTTGTAGATTAAATCACTTAACAGTAAAATGAAACCTCACCTGGGAAGTCTTCTTGCAAAATTAAAGAAAGAATGATTGAAGGCTCACCAGAATGTGAATCAACCCTTTGATAAGGAGCAAGATGATAGATGGGTGTGGCTTTGTTTGCTCTATTAGAAAGATATAAGGAAAGTGGTGTCTTGGACAAAGCAATAAACTAAGGAAATGCTCTTTGGAGAAGTATCTAAATGGATCCGAGTGGAGCAGGGAGTAGAGGAAAAGAGCATTGCAGTAATTAGGATGCAAAATGCTGAGATCCTCATGAGAGTTACCCACTTGGGTTAACAGTGGAAGCCTTTCTAAATCAAGCCAACTGCTGAAAGAGGGTTCAGTTGCTAAAGAAGGTGTTTGCCATTGGCTCTTCATAACCTTCATTGTCAATGAATGTGTAACCTTCAACATAGGCTGCTGGACTGGCATAACATACTTCTAATTATGATTCTGCTAACTCACACGTGGATTTATTTCCTTAGTGGCTGTTTAAATACACGGACAGCATAGAGTTGCTCTTCCTCACCACTAAGAGTGAATAAAAAAATGTTTTTAATGTTTTCCTCAACTGAGCAAGGATAATCCAAACTGTATGCATGCAGAACTCCAGGAAGGAGGTAGTGCCCACCTTAGCTGGCACATAATTTAAGAGGGGGATTTTTAGTCAACATAAGCAGGTGGTTTAAATGTTAGAAAGATTATCAGAATTGTTAATTTCGATCAAATACTTAGAGTAGTGATATTTTAATAAAATTCTTTCAGTGATTGCAGAAAAAAACCCCTCTACTCTGATAATAGTCTAGAGATGATACAAATCTGATGACTCTTGATTTCACCACTGTCTTGAGTCAGAGTTGTAGAAGGATCTCACAAAACTGAGCGAATGGGTGGTAAAATAGAAGCAGGAATTCATTTTCAGAAATGTGAAGTAGTGCATGAGAATAAAACAACTTCATGCAAAAAAACCCAACCCTGACTTTAAGTCAGCTATCACTGCTCAAGGAAAGTGTTCTGATAGACATTTCTGTAAAAACATCAACTCGGTTTTCACTAGCTGTCAAAAAAAGTAAATAGTGTTAAGTATTACTAGAAAGGGGTCATAACATAAAACATTACTATTCTATGGTAAAAATCCATGACATACATAGGCCATGCTTTGAATATGATTATCCTGCACTGATCTCTCTGCTAGACTTTAGTACAGAAAAAGGCAACAAGAATAATCAAAGGTTTGGGATAGCTTTTCTATGCAGAACACCAAAGAGAGAAGCCAAATAAAATATCCATTAATTCTGGGAGTGTACAATAAAGGTATGTCCTCAGGTCTGCCATGCCATACATGGTCACTGTATTTCAGTACTTTCTTTGTTTCTAGGTACAGTGAAACTAATGTTTAAACGTACGGGGGGGTTACGTATTTTTTTTTTCTCCTATTATCAAGAAAGGAATGTGTTTAATTGCTTATTGCCCTAGGAGAGATAATATATCATGGAGTTATGAAGGCTTTGTATATTCAAGATATAGCTTAGGGGCTATATTCTTACTGTATTTATTTTTCTTCTTTTATGGCTACAGCATTATGCTGTGGGTAATACAGTTGTTCATAGCGGAATAATTTCATATTTTTATACAGAAATCTTAGATGTTCTCTAAGAGAACTGACAATCAGTTATTTTTTTATAGTATTTTAAAAAAGGTTAAGCAGTTTTATGGTTGGCATGTAAATTACATTTGTCAAGTTAATCCGTACTTAATACTTGATGTCAGCTCTTCAGAGGTACTAAGGAATAAGCGTAGCACTTGGTTTGACATAGCACTGTTAAATTCCTTAGAATTGTTTGAAAAAACTGTGTCTTAGAAAGGGTTGGTAAGGCTTTTTTAGGACATCACTAGCAAACTGTAAGTGATTTATTATTAAAAAAAGCTATGTAGAGTCATCTGCTTGATATCTTTACTCTATAAATGCAAACATGCATATGACAAAGTGAATGAATGTGATTTAAAACTTTGTAACTGCTTTTATTGATTATTTTCAAATTCATACTATAAAGATTCCCAACTGTATCTGTGGCAAACTCGGAAAGCTACTGGTCAAATTGTTTTTGGTCTTGTAAGAAATAAACATCTGGAGTAATCAGATCTCTATAACTGAGTGTTTCAGAGGGATAAAAATCAGAAAAAAATCCATTTTACATTATATTTGTGTAAGTCAATATGTAAGTCCATAGTAAATAACTTAGCCATTTACTCTAAGCTTTATCTAATCTCTTCAAATTAGAAGTTTTTAAATGTGCTGTCACTTGATACAGTATGTGGGCAATCTGGTGTGCATTTCAGAGGCAAAGCCCGTGCTTGTGGAGAGCAAGAACTTAACTGCTAGTGCAGATTTTGTACTGCTGTGATGGGTTAGCCGTTCAGGAAACTGTCTGAACTCTGGCAATCTGCTCATGTTTGCTTAGGATAGGTATGGAAACTATGTAACTCACACTCTCTGACCCAGCTTCTGGCAGCTCCTTCCTGTTGCCTGGATCTGTGATAAAATGTGCTGAAGGTAGACGGTAGCTCTCTTTTCCTTTGTTCTTGTGCTTTGAGAAAGTCTCTAGTGGCTGAACCTGGAATTTTAATAGCCTTTTTATGTTTCTTCAGTCCTTTTACCTGCTGTTATAGGGTAATTGCGAGGAATGGTAGGATGAGCATCTTCTTTTTATTTTTGGAAATAGTTATTACTAAGAATTTTAGATACCATAGCCAGACATATATTTATATAAAAGGTTAAATGTTCTAATTGTTATTTTATTAAAATGTGGTCACAGTTTGCACTGTATTATTGAATTAATAACTGATGAAGTATAAAATCAGTGAAATATTACTGTAGTCATGAGTCCTATCGTCTTGAGACGAAGGGTGAAAGTCAGAGCTGTCAGAAATTACTTCAGTTTCAGAAAATTAAAATGAGAAAAGGCAAGATGCTATTTAAAACCTTGAAGTCTCATATGTTCTATTAGGGTAGATTAAAACTGCAAACATATACCTAGGTTACTAGTACTGAGTGTATCCATTTGAAACATCCATGACATTGTAGTTGAAAAGGCATACTTTGTTTATGCAGTAGCTTTCCACCATTGATAATACCATGGATCTTTTTTTTTTTTTCTTTATTCCTGGAAAAATGTATATACGCAAAGTCATAAAAAGTGAAGCAGAAGGGGTAGCTCTGAGTGAAACACAAAAATTTTATTCTGCCAATAAAAAAAATACAATTGAAAGCAGCAAGGAGAAGGAGTTAAAACTGAAGTTGCTGAGAGAGTTGCATTGGCTATCTAACCTTGCAGCCTTTCCTTTTTGCCAGGTTATGGGTCTTTATACCCATTTGTAAAAATGAAAAATGAGAATTGTCTTTTACAAACACATCAGTGGGATAGCTTGAATGCTAAAAATTTATGGGAGCTCAAGGGAAGACAGGGAAAATTCATGGAAGAGAAATCCATTGAAGTTTAGTAAAAAGATAGAAATCACATATGACTTAAGAGGGACCTGAGCTAAAAATAGTTGGAAGCTGGAAAGGTATTGTATACAGCAGTTCTTCCCTAGCCATCTGCTTATGGCTGCTGTTGGAGACAAAGTACTGACTAGATAGACCTTTGGTCTGAGTCAGTGTGAGGAAAGAGGTTTGAAATTAATAAAGTTTAAAATAATTGATTTGCTTTAAAGTTAGTGAGGAAGAAGTTTTGAAAATGGATAGTCAATTAATGTATAAAGGGAATTGAGTGTATATGTGCATAGGTGACAGGTATGTGCATGTGCTTAGGCGGTAATAGGTAAGTCCCTTTTGCTCTGTATATGTAGTGCAACATCTCAATATCTGGAGCATGGAACAAATTTAGAAAGTGCTTGATAAAGTATTCAGGAAGTGGGAAGGGATAATAGCATTGGAATGAATTTTTCACTTTGTAGGCAGTCTTTCATTTTATGCTTGAACAGTGAACATAGTTTTGAAAGTAAATTTTCTCATGTAGGTGTAGGTAGTCATAAACTGAGTATTGCAAAACAAAATAACCCTGAAGAACAATAATAAAGCAGAATACCTCAGTATTCCTTATATCACAAAGTTGAGTAGAGGAAGCAAAAAGAAAAGCATACAGAGGATAAACTGTAATTGTATTTCAGCAATGTGTTAACAGGTTAATGGTGGGTTTACAGTAACAGTGTAAAATCTCAGAAATGCTTAGAAATGCATTTTAAATTTCTAAAATACGTATATTTAACAAGTTAATAAGATACCTGGAGAAAAAAACAACCTATGCATAGTTGTACTGTGTGCAAAGTTTTACTCTTCTGGCTGAATCTTTCAAGGGAATTAATTTGTGACTTTCAAAGATAAAAAAAAATGTGAATCAGACTGGTCTGAGCTTTTACTGTGCCAAGGGCTGTAGAAACTGCAAAACTGATGAGCAAGCCTGCATCTAGATGAAAAATGTAAGTAGAGCAATCCTAAAGATTATTTATCAGTGGTCACAAGAAAAGCAAAGACCTGTAATTACGGTCGAAAAAAAATACTCTTCTTCTGGGTTTTTTACAGGGTGATAACGGCATTTTATGCCAAAGTGTTCAAGTGAAAAAAATGTTCATATTGAGAAAGTAAGCAGTAACTAAAAGGCTGAGATTTTAAATGTAAATGCAGGCCAAACAGAACTTTCTTTGTATTTCCAGTTAGTACTGTAAGCATAGGCAAGGCAGAACACAGAAACCCCAGGAAATTAAATGCAGCGTATTGTTTATCAGTGAGTGTACTGGCCTACAAAGACTTTCTGAGCAGAGCAAGAGAAGAAAGCGAAATAGCAATCAAGCAAAACAAAATTACACATGATGCAATCATAGTCCTATTTGAAATATATATATATTAGAATAAAAAAGGAAAATAGACTACCATTGTACTGTTAAATCAAGGAAATTCTGGCCAGCTATCCTATCTGGAAGTAGTTGGATGTAGACAGAAGCAGCTAGACAAAGTAATGTATTAGTTGAACTGGGACCACTCTTAAAATAAAGTTTGGGTTTTTTAAATCAAGGCCTCTATTACCAGTAGGTACGCTGTAATTAAAAGGAAAAGGTATACGATAATGTTCATATTGAAAGGTTTTTTTTCTGTGCCCGGAGACAGGACAGCAATCAAACAGAAAGTGGCTGGTCACTGTTACTTTAAGAGCTATTAAAAAATGCAGTTGCTAATGCACTTAAAACACCTTCAGTACTTGCCAGTTGAAACTTCAGGAATCCAAGTAGACTGAAATGTGCATAATGGTCTTTTATTCAGAACACTTAAATACAGACTGAACAAAGAATGAGAACATCGAACTATAGATGGGTATGAAACCTCTCTGCTTAACAAGCTCAGTGTCAGTTACAAAGCAGAATTTGGAAAGAATCTAAGAATAAATTGTAAGACATTGTAAGTGCTGATATCTGCTGTTCTGTCAGGATGCCCAAGTGCTGCGAGAAAATTTCTGTCTGCCTTCAAGTACTCCTGGGGAGACAGGCTCATTCTCCGTGTAGATGATGCTGACATCCAGCTCACAGAACAGGAACGTGCTCAAAACTGCTTTGAAAGACTACCTGCAAAGGCAAAGCTATCATGTACGGCTAAACGTAGCTAGCGGTTGTGTTGTGTATTAGACCAAACAGCAAAAAGAGACAATGAAAATAAACAATATCCTGTATGGAAGGCTGGAAGAAAAAGTAGGCATGGGTCTTTTTGCCACAGATCACTATTTTGAGAACTGCAACAATGTTGAGGTTCTAGCATAGAGGTATAGCAGTGAAACATTTCAACGGCTGTAGTATCTCAGACTGTTTCTGCAGAAAATAGGTATTTCTCTGCTTGCTGTGGGCCAGAGACTTGACTCGGTATAACAAAGTCAGTTGCGCTATACAATTTTATTAATATATCAAAGTCAGTCATAACACAGCCACATGAGCATTTAAAAGAGCTAGGGTTTTTAAAAATAACTGCCAATCAAAAAGCAACATAAGGCAAGTCATTTACGGTTGGACTTGATGATCTTACGGGTCTTTTCCAACCAATTATTCTATGATTCTATGGTAGCAGGCTACTACAGTATTTAAATTCAAGGTTAAAGCATAGTTTGTCTTACAAGCTAGTCCATTGCTTTCTAGAACACGTAGCATATGAGAACACATCTGTTTGGTTACATGGTGAGTGGTGCTACAATTATACCTGCAGTATCAGCTTGTGTGGCAAGGGATGCCTGTAATTTTGGGAGCGTGAAAATGCATCTGTTCAGAAGACGCAGCAGGGCCACAGCATAGCTGTGACAGGCTTCGTTTCTTTTGTTCATAGATGCCAGGATAGTTCTGGATTCCCCGCCACCCCCAGTCTGTCCAGAATGTGTTTTAAGCATTTAGAGCCATAATTTAGATCAACTCTTTAGCTTAGGCAAGAAGACGAGATATCGGGACGGCGAGCAGGATGAACCCCCCGTGAGGAAGCAGTCAATGACCTGCTACGCCACCTGGACGCTCACAAGTCACAAGTGCCGGATGGGATCCACCCGAGAGTGCTGAGGGAGCTGGCGGAGGTGCTCGCCAAGCCGCTCTCCATCATTTATCAGCAGTCCTGGTTAACGGGGGAGGTCCCGGACGACTGGAGGCTTGCCAATGTGACGCCCATCTACAAGAAGGGCCGGAAGGAGGATCCGGGGAACTACAGGCCTGTCAGCCTGACCTCGGTGCCGGGGAAGA
>NW_008796165.1:1922809-1933501 GCF_000699145.1 Aptenodytes forsteri
AGGAAAAATTTCTTTACTGAAAGAGTGGTTAAACATTGGACCAGGCTTCCCAGGGAAGTGGTTGAGTCCCCATCCCTGGAAGTATTTAAAAGACGAGTAGATGAGGCACTTGGGGACATGGTTTAGTGGGCATGGTGGTGTTGGGTTGATGGTTGGACTTGATGATCTTAGGGGTCTTTTCCAACCTTAATGATTCTATGATTCTATGATTCTAAGATGTCCCTCTATTTGTTTACTGTTATCACTGAGTAACATTTGAACCTCTTGGCCAACTTAGCAACCCCCCCTAAATTTAGCTGGGAGTGAAGATCCCAGAAGTGTAAAGAGTTTGCAGCTTTCATGAAAGTTGGAGTCTCCTTTTTAAGGAGGATTGCAGTTTGAGCCCAGCAGTTACCTGCTATACATGGTTTGCTAGCAGTCTAGTCAGTGCATTGTATAGATTGGAACTGGCCACACCATCCTTCAGTTTTGGAGATTGCCAGAGGGACGAACATGAAGTTTTTCAAAATGTTGGAAGTGAGATGGGATGTCTGGCAGAACTGGGTTGCATTTAGGACTATAAAGAGCCAGCCCATAGGATAGCAGTTTTGCTGGTCTGCTTATAGAATAACATGCTTATCTCCTAGATTGAGTCAAAAGTATTATCAGATGGAAAATAAGTGGTTAAGACATTTTTCATTAATGGAGATAACTGGAAAAACATCCTTCCTTCTCACTTTTTTTCTCCCCTCCTTTGGGGACAGAGGGGACATTTTAAATTTTGATGAAAAACTGAGAACAAAAACATTTTAATTCTGATGCAACACTCAAAATATTTTACAGGAAGTGTTGCATGCTTCATGCTCCCGTCTTCCAAACTCTCTGGTTTGGTACTTGCCTTAGTACCCATGCAACAGCACTTCTAAGTACAACCCATGCAGAATACCTGGTTGTGTGTATGTAGTACAGCTCTATCTTGTACGTCAGTGTCTGTCATTATGGTAGCCTTCTGAGGCTTATGTAGCTGATGCTGTAATTTTGCATATAAAGAAGTATATTAGTTGGTATATTTCAGATGCATGCCCTTGACTGAAAATCATCTGGGATAAAAATATATTCTATAAAGTATTTCATACAATATGCACATTACAGTGTATTTCATAGGGTAGCATGTTTGCAATCACTGTTCCGAAAGTAAATCAGACAGAGTAGATATTTCCAGTGTAGTATTCCACACAAATGAACAAACTGGTTTCTCTTGGGGCTTTTAAGAAAGCAAAGGAGCACTGTTTTTCTTTATCAGCTTCCTTTTCATCTGTAAGCTGTTAGCAGGGTTATTAAGTACTTGATGACCCCTTACAATTGCAGCCTACCAGTAGGAAAAAAGAAATGTCTTTTTATGCTTGATATTTTCTGCATATTGCAATAATAACTTCATTAGGAAATAAATCTTTTTTTCCTATTTATTGGTATAAAACTATGTTCTAGCTGTGGTTAAGAGATTAAATACTTTTGGAGTCGATTCTGCTAGAATAACATTTTGATAAATGGTTACTGTAATCAAGTTAGTTTAATTAATTTTGTAATGAGCTTTTCAAGAACCTGTGTAATTTAATGTATCTCAAAGATGTTAGTCACGTGTTTTGGTAATCCTGCACAGGAGATGTTCTTTGGATAACAGCGAAGGTATTTAGCAGCTGAATGGTTTCACATGAAAAGTATATTATAATTTAGAGTGGGACTTTCATCTAGGATGATATAGTGGAGTGGGTAGGTGGGGTGGGAAGGATACAGAGTGATGGCCAATAGGTGAGGTTAAGTGTGATTTTTTTGGAGTGGGACATGAAAGTTATTTGGGTAGTCTGGTTTTAGTTTTCTTGGTAAGTTAATTGTAGCAGACAACAGTTACTTTATTGACTGATTAGTAAGTTCGGTAAGGGTGTTTAGTTAAGGCTACTGTCTTTATTCATGCTAAATGCAGTTTGTATTAAATTATGTCACAGTAATTGATCCTTTTTTTGCATTTTGCTGGTAAGATGAAGCAGTATTAGGTGGTGTGTTGAAGTGTGGAATGTAGTTTATTGTTTGTAGGGCTTTGGTACCACCTTACAAAGTTCACATCTTCACCTTTGGTTCTGGCCACATGATCTCACTCTTGTGCTGCAGCACATTGTCCTTTAATATCACCCACAGGAAAAATTGATCCGTCTGGACCCATCTGAAAAGAAAAAAAAGAAACGGTGATATTTTCATCTCAGACCTATTTGTAGATTCATTTTGTAGTATAGTTCCACAAATATTTGGGTTGACAAAGATAATTGGGATGGGTGTTGTGGTGATGTGTATAGATTAGTTGTGACTAGGTAAGATTCCAGATTCTGTCAGGTCTGCCTGTCTGCTTCTTCCAGTTATTCCCAGTTCCAGTTTCCCTCTTTCACAGTTGTGAGCTTTCTGTCTTCTGGCAGTTCTTCAGGATTTCCAGTCTGCCTCTTTCTCTAGTCAGCATCCACTCACTTTGCTAATGTAGCTGCTCTCCTTACCTATCCATTCGTGTTTAGCATTCCCTGCCTTCATCACAGCTCCACCAGGATTTTTGTTCTCAGGCAAATGCTTCTTTATGCCAAATTCCAATTTCTTACTCCGAAACATGGAGGTAGAAAAACTTCTTGAAGAAAAAGTCAGATGTGTCTTAAGCAGTAAGAGGGTTTAAAAAAAAAATTCCATATTTGTGCAGAAATGAGTAATTATTTTGACTGAGAATTGAGGGGAGAGGCAGCAGGGTAGGAATATCAGCCTGAGGCAGATGCTTCAATGCATGATTTCAGCGCAAACTCTAATTTGGCCAAGATATAAGAAACTGAAAGCAGTTTAGAGTTTGTCTGTAAGGAGAAGAAATTTGGTAGAGTGGTTACTTTTCTAGAGTTCTGCTGTACAGTTACACTTGTATAATTCATATTTAGTTTTAGATGTAGTAACTTTGCAACCTTATCTTGGAATGTCTGGGAAAAGGGGTGATGCCTCTATCGTACCCATCCTCCCAATAAATTTCCTCATGTAAGTAGCCCAGAAGAGTGAGAAATATCAGTGTAGTCAGCCATTTTGATAACTCGCTGCTGACTGGAAGGGATACAAAGGAAGAGATGTGCATTGGTAGTGACTGTCATATAACTTGCTGGTTTGACCTTTTTCTTTATTTTGTGGTTTTAGAGAAAGAGGGGTCAATGTAAGACAATGATGGAGAGAAGGAGGTTAAGCTTTTGTTTGTTTTCACACATCCTATCATTTAAGTACCAGGTTCAGCTTACTTGCTTACTCTTCCATTACATTTTTTTTCCCAGAAAGAACTAGAAACAATTTTTCCATAAGAAGATTCTTTCTAAAGATTTTTTTTTTTTCCCTCTTACGTAAGAATAGGTTTGTCTGGCCTGGTGAACCCGTCTATTTTAAGGAAGAAAATTAGCATATTGAGCTATCTGTTCCGGTTCTTTGCCAGTTTTCGTTTTTTGGTAAAGCGTGTACCTGTTAGTTTGGAGTGGTACAACTTTTAAAAACTGTTGATAATTTTTTCCTACTATTCTAAATTTTTTTTTCTTTATTTTCTTTATTTCATCTTGCTATCCTTATATATAAGATAAAGTAAATATAAGTACTCCCATGCTCACAAACTGTATTTTGACCATATGTAATATAATGTTACTGTGACAGAGATGGCTGAAATCTCAGAGTAATTCCAGACCATGGAGCCTCGTAACATTTATTTTTATTTCTATTGCGTTTAAACTTTCATTATAGCTTTAAGCTGCTTATTGTTATATATTATTTCAAGTAAGATCTTTGTAATGTCTTTTGGTGGGTGTTATTTCTGTCATTTGAAAGTACTGCTTATTTTGATGTAATGTAAAATCAGTAAAATATAGTGCTTTCTCCAGAAAACTAATTTCTTGCTAATGTAGTTATGCTAAGCTCAGTATGTGTGGGAAGAGATGCTGGCATAGTCTAGATGTGATAGACTGGTGAATATAATTTGTTAAATGGAATTCATCCCTAATTTAGTAATACCACTTTGCTAGGAAGTGATATGCTTTATATGTGGAGATAAACCAAAGTCCTGATAATCTGATGTCTGTGCAGGTTTTCTTCTGTTCAAAGATGCTAATTTTTTGTCTTGGGCAAATACTTCTGTAAGGGGATTCATTCTGTTTACGTAAATACCTTCTGCAATTTTATACAATAAACTTTCCATTTTAAAAAATGTACTGTTTTAAATAACATACTAATGCTCTGCAGAGAATTTAAGAATTGCTATTTTATACCACAGAGATACACCGGTTTTACTTATTAGTTTACGTTATCTATGAATATTCTTTTGAGATATGTACTTAAGCAGTACTATGCATGCTTAAAATGTATGCAGTCTAATTGGTTTTTTTCTATGTCACTGAAATAGTGTGATCTGGAGTGTATAGCTGATAAGAAAGATAATGGTGTAATGATCAGGATGTCTCTAGGCAATCAGAACACAAAAGCTTATTCAAGATACCTTTGGTGTAATTCTCTGTGGAAAATGCAAAACCAGAAGATGTAAGTTTGCGCCCCCCGCCAAGGGCCGTAGCATGAAGCATATACAGGGTTCTGCTAACAATTAAAGATTGTGTGCATGCATGCTTAGTGTATGGATGCAGTAATTGGTTAAAAATTTATGACATGCTCGTAATAGAAGGTAATGACAAACAGGAGATTCATGATAAATGTTATGCTTTTTCTTTGTTAAACCACTGTAATGTAGAAGACTGAGTTACAGATACAGGATAGCATGAAGCATATACAGGGTTCTACTAACAATTAAAGATTGTGTGCATGCATGCTTAGTGTATGGATGCAGTAATTGGTTAAAAATTTATGACATGCTCGTAATAGAAGGTAATGACAAACAGGAGATTCATGATAAATGTTATGCTTTTTCTTTGTTAAACCACTGTAATGTAGAAGACTGAGTTACAGATACAGGGTCATGTCAAACTCAGGTTTTGTCAACTCTGATTCTTGGGAGAAGTGGAATTTAGAAAGAGGCTTGAGAAAAGCCAATTTTGGCCGTCGGTTTCATATCTGCACTGAAATAGACCAGTAGCAAGTTAGTCCCTAGTGGACTGCTATTTCCTAAAATGTAAATAGTGGCCAGCGGCTCAGAGTGGTTTCTGAGAGATTCTGAAAGAAACAGACAATGTTCATAGGTTCAGAAATATGGCCGACTTTGCTATAGTCTTATGTAAAAGTCACAGTTATTTTAATAGAGTTATATTAAGTGCATTATAATAGCAGTCTAGAAAATCATTAGGTCAATGGAAGCAGGATTTCAAAATTAAAGAAATAGTTTGGGATGAGATATAGAATAATTGAGTGTACGTTGGCTCAAACTAGCTAAATTATGCACAGTCTTATACTCTCAAATCATACCATATTATTGTCATTGATGCAGATTTGTTTTGATTTGTTTTCTTTCCCAGAAAATGTTGTGCTTTTTGGTATTAGAAAGATGTGTGTAAAAGTGATGTTTCTTCTGAAGTGTTACAATTTGAAAAAGATAATGTAAAATCTGACACAGATTTTTAAAAGAATGTACAATGTTTTTAAAAAAGGAACGTATGTTAAGGACTCACAAGTTCTGATGACAGAAATAAGTATGATCAAAGAGTCTTAGGACTGAAATAAAACATTCTGCAATATTCCTTTCAGCCAGAGGCAGGCAAGGTCCCACAGACCTAGAGCAGAAAGAAAATGAAACAGGAGAGGGCAATTATGTACGTGTCACATTTGCTCTTCTGTACGGTAACTGCACCAATTACAGATACTGTTTCTGAAGTAATTTTGGGATTTACTGCAGCATGGAACTAGGGAGTGAGTGGTACTGCTATCAGGTATCCACAGTTTCAATATCTGAACACTGGAAAAAGTTTTAGTCTTTATCACCATGCAGTATTACAGAGCATGAGTGGAAACTGATTATTAGATGAGACTTGGAAGAACAGGAAGAGAATGGATTATTTCTCTTCATATAAGATGATGATTCATTATACTCTAGATGAGATGAACAAATTATTCTCTTTCCTAGGATTGAATTGTTGTGGAAGGCTGTAGCTATTGTCCATTTTCATAAAACACTGATATCAAACAACTTTTGGAGACTTTCCTGTTGCAAGAGTCTCTTCCCCCCTTCCTCCCCAAATACACGATTTTTTTGTTTGTTTAATGTTGTATGTAATGTTAATATATCCATCATAAGTACCATATATATAAAAAACACCACCACACAATTTTAGTAGAGGCTTTTGTTGCTTTGCTGCTTTCAGGTCCTGTATGCTGATACACCCAGTATGTTCATATATTGACCTCTTTTCTATTTCTTTTCTAGCTTAGGGCCACATTGAACATACTTTTAACTGTGTACATGTTTCTTAATTCTTGGGGTTCCTTTAAACGATCGACTTGTTTCCCAGATACCCAGTACTGGCTTAACCCAGTGAAGAAATTGGTTATTCTGCATATTTGGGAAGGAGTTTCCTCATTCTGCTGTCTTCAACTGTTGGTTTCCATCTCTATGTAAATTTTTTTCCTCTGTTGCTAGAGGTTTTCACACACACAGTTCAACATTCACTAGCTTTGCTAAATAGGCTTCTGGTTAAGTTAAATAAAAATTCTAGCATGATTATATGACTATGGTGTATATCAATAGAGTCTGCCTAAACCTATGTAATACTTTAAGGGTTCTCAAATGCTAAAATGCATACCCTGAAACTCCATCCTATGCTGTCATTAATTTCTTGTTTGTATGTAAGATGTATCGACAATTTCTGTAAGCAGTCAAACTCTGAAGAAGTTCCATACTGATTAATGTATGACCATTCCCTATAAGGTTTCAGGATCAACACTCACTCGCTGACTTCTTACACAGGTCCTTCCCCACAAGAGACAAATTTAGGTCCCTTTCTTACTTCAAAGCTTTGTCTCTGTCTGCGTTACATTCTACTTTCACCTGTAACTTCTTCGTTTTTAATGGGCTTTGCAAACCAGACCATGCTGTTAGCTGATTCTTTCTCTTCAGACTTTGAGTCTTTATTGCAATATTCTCTTTCTTAAATGTTGATGTGGTTCCCTGAAGAATGGCTTAGACCTAAAAGCATATTCAGTTTCCCTTGCACTCCTTATTCCAACTCATAAATATCTTCTACAATGAGTGGTGCCCAAAACATTAAATTACTCTTCCACTGAATTTCTCTGCTATGGAAGATGTGGTTGTTCTGGGTGGAAAAAGTCATTCTAATTGGTTATGAAATGTAAAGAAATAATAGTTTCTTTTCAAGATAATTTTTCCAAGGAAATGTCTGGGATAATTTATTTAATTGTTCACTTAGTAAGCTCTTGTGAATGTTGTTTTCTAGTTTTTAAGCAGTAATTAAGGTGCAGTCATTTCAGTGTATCCTGATTAAAGTTTCCTAATTTTTTTTAATTTTTTTTTTTCCCCCCAGATACTGCTACTAAACAAAAAATCCTGACTAGGTAAAACTTTTTTTCCCCTCCTTGGTTTCTCCTCTTGTGATATTTACACATTCTTTTTGCTGTTTCTAAAATGCTCTTGCTCTCCCCAAAGGCGACTAGGCACAGCAGGGGTTGTGTCTTTCTGCTGTGAGTAAAATAGGGTTGTTTTAGGGGAAAGAAAATTAGGGGAGATAAAGTGTACAAATCTGAGGAAAGACTGACATTACTATTTTAGCCGTTCCTGAAACAACTTATGTGAATGTTCTTTACTTATGGACTGGTAAAATAATTAAAAATTTTGAGATTAGACCTCCTTCTGATTGACTCACTGTTACATTTTGTTTCAGGCTTTTTTCTGTATTTTGTATTTTACCAAAGTTACTGAGCTGCGGGATTTTTGTTGGGGTATGTTGTTTGGTTTTTGCAAAAACCTGTCAAAATCTCTCTTTACTTTTAGTATCTACATATGTGTCTTTCCTGTCAGTTAAAGGGATCTATAGGAAAGGCAACGATACAGGTTTAAGTAACTGAGAGCGTACCAGAATATTAAAAACAGAGGAAGCTTGATGGCGAGGGGGGCAGGGGGACACAGGCTGAAGTCACTTGATATTGGAGCTCTTTATGTAGTTCATCTCTCACTGTTTCTGGTTCCATTCCTGGTATAGCTAAGTAGCAACTGTTCCTTTTTGTTCATTCCTTTCGGTCATTTCTCTCTTGCATTTTAAAGTGTTTTTCCTTGCCTTCTTGTTTTTCCATTCTTTATTTGTCTTTTATTATGACTGTTCTCTGCTGTTTGTTAAATTAAGAAATTCCACTGAATAATTGAAATCTAATTTGATTTAGTTATCCATATAATAGAATTTATGATAATTCATGTAACATCACTGTAGAAATATCTTTCATTATTGAATTTCACTGTAACTAGACATAATTAATGTCTTCTCCTCTTATTTGGCTCAGTTTATATTTTGAATTGCCAACTTAATGTGGAATTCGCTTTCTGCTCTTACCAGTATGAAATTGTAAGTAGACTGAAAGTAAGACAATTTTCAAAGGCTTTGGACTTAATATAATCTAAATATAATAACTGTGTAGAAAGAAAAATGTGGAGAAACCTGTCAGCTTGTATTTCGCATCATGGTTTCTGAATTGTCAATGTGAAAATAAGTTCACTTTTATGAAGTCAACAGAATATGAAGAAAGATTCAGTAATCACTATTCTATAGTGATTTATGGTGCCTCCATAGTACTAGATTTTCTTAAAGTAAATGTGATTCCTGGTATATTTTTTCAAGTAATAGCTGTTGGGCATTGGCACTGGTGCCCAAACTCTGGAGACAACTGAAACCATTGTGAGGCTTATGGGTCCATAGATTTATTTCTGTCTTTCAATATCGAAATTGGTTCATTTCCCCTATAAACAAGGTAGCATACATTGTTTTCCTTGGGTGAAGAATAGGTTTAATGTGAACTCTGGAAAACATTTCACTCCTATTGTGTAGATGAAGGTTATTCAGGGATTTGGAGCCAATGCAAGTTTTGAGTTCTGCTCAGTTGATTAAAATTCAATAGCAGAAATAATTGTTTTTCATTGTGTATCTAATTATAAAATATATTTGACAATGCATTTCATAATTCATTAGTTGTAGTAATATCTTTCACCTCTTGTTTTCTTGTATCTCTTCAAATATCTTCTGAGGTTTGAACACCCTAACACGTGACTGTTGTGAATTCATTTGCTTGCACATCTTTAGTGTCATACATTGAATCACTCAAAAATAACCAAGAAAGATATTTTATATTTGAAACCTGAATTAGCATTTGTCGTGGTTTAACCTGGCCAGCAGCTAAGCACCACACAGCCGTTCGCTCACTCCCCCCTAGTGGGATGGGGAAGAGAATTGGAAAAAAAGGTAATATTCGTGGGTTGAGATAAAGACAATTTAATAGGACAGAAAAGGAAGAGAAAATAATAATAATGATAAAAGAATATACAAAGCAAGTGATGCATAATGCAGTTGCTCGCCACCTGCTGACCAATGCCCAGCCAGTTCATGATCAGCAGCTGCGCCCCCCCTGGCCAACCCCCCACAGTTGTTTTTTTTTTTTTGTTCAGCATGACGTCATATGGTATGGAATATCCCTTTGGCCAGTTGGGGTCAGCTGTCCTGCCTGTGTCCCCTCCCACCTTCTTGTGCACCTCCAGCCTCCTCACTGGCAGGGCAGTATGAGAAGCTGCAAAAATTCTCATCCTAAATCCAAAACACAGCACTGTACCAGCTACTAGGAAGAAAATTAACTCTATCCCAGCCAAAACCAGGATAGCACTTCACGTTCTTAATTACTTCATAGCATACTGTTCTTTATGTCGGACACTTGTAAAATTGATAATTGCTTCTTAAAAAAGCTGTTACTCTTTATACATCCTGTTGCATTCTTCTTGATTTTTAATGAAATAATTTAAATGTTTTCCTGATGCCTTTGTCTTTTTCTCAACAGTTTTCAAAATCTTGTTAATGTGATGGCGTAAACTAGTAAAAAGATGTTTGGATTACATCATGGATATCAGCAACAGTGATTGATATTATTCAAGTGGCACAGTGAGAGTCTGCTGTATGAAATGTCAGAAGTTTATATTTCTTCTAGTTTTGCAATGGTAAGTTTTTTACAATTTGTATTAAGTAAATAACAACTTTTTAACTTGTTATGTAAGGTGTATTTCTTTAGAAGGTAACATACCAGCAAATCAGTAAAGATTTCTGTCTTACAGAATATTTCTAATGTCTGTCAAGTTCAGCACTAATTACCCACCAAAGTGTACATCGGAATTTGGTTTAATTTATTTTATTGGTATCCATTTGAAATGTCAGTTACTCATCCTTAACGTGTGCTAGCCTTAATTAGAACAACCTAGGTGAAACGGAATATCTAAATGATCCTGGTTTTCATGTTTGGGTTCAACCCCAAATGAAATCACCCTTCAGAAGGTATTGAGCTGGTTAACGGGGGAGGTCCCGGACGACTGGAGGCTTGCCAATGTGACACCCATCTACAAGAAGGGACGGAAGGAGGATCCGGGGAACTACAGGCCTGTCAGCCTGACCTCGGTGCTGGGGAAGATTATGGAGCGGTTCATCTTGAGGGCGCTCACAAGGCATGAGCGGGACAACCAGGGGATCA
>NW_008796165.1:1934513-1963560 GCF_000699145.1 Aptenodytes forsteri
TCTTTACTGAAAGAGTGGTTAAACTTTGGAACAGGGAAGTGGTTGAGTCCCCATCCCTGGAAGTATTTAAAAGATGTGTAGATGTGATGCTTAGGGACATGGTTTAGTGAGTATGGTGGTGTTGGGTTGACGGTTGGACTCGATGATCCTAGAGGTCTTTTCCAACCTTAATGATTCTATGATTCTGTGAGCTTGACTGTAAAAGGGGGGAATATACAGGCAAGTTTATCCATGTGGAAAATAGGTATAAACAACCATTATAGACAACGCAGTTACATGTTTTTTTTCCTCTCTTCAACTCAACTACTGATGTTTTGCCCATTTGCTGTTTGTCGTATTATTTGTATTTTTTCTTAAGACAGAGTTCATTGGACATCTCACGCTTTGTCCTGCGTTGTTACTTTTAAATGGACAGAATGGAAGTTAGTACGATAGCAGTTCTTTACCTTTATCTCCAGGAATACAAACAGTGCACCTTTCTAGGCATTCATGTAAGGCAGTGGGAATGCCTAACAAGCAGGAGGGTTGTAGCAGCACAAATACAGTGCAGTTTTGAGAACATTTGAAACTTCACTTTGTAATTGCCTTTTTCTTCATTACACAAAATGATGTGCTGTCTTATACAGTTGTATCTAGAGCTATACCAAGCAATACTTTTAGGATACATTACTTTCATTAAGAAATACTACTTGCATTATGAATACCTAAACAGACCATAGTAATTACTGTTAATTGTCAAACAGAATTGTATTGCTTAAGAGGTGTACTGGTCTTGTCCTGTTCTCTCTTTTCTGTTCTAGGACCATGTGACACCTAAATAGTAGATTTGTGAGAATTTATGCTCTTTTTTTTATTTTTGCTTTCCTTTGCTGAAGATGGAAAACACATATTGAAAAAATTTTCCTCCATTTGTCATTTTCAGCCTTTCTAAATAACATGTAAAAGGTTTGATTCCATATTTAAAACTTAAGTCTTCACATCATATGTCAGTTGAACAGGTTTGTGTAATCTGGAATTTGGGTAGATGGAAAAGGGAAGGTATGCCATTATGTACAAATGTGAATCTATTCATTATCAAGTATATTATGACAGGTTTGTGGTGATAGGCAGTTTGACACATTGAATTTTTAAAGATGAAATGAATTGAAGGGCAAGACTTGAACTGATTTCTATTAAAAATGTTATTTTGAGATTGGGCAAGTCAAGTACTCCTACATTTCACCCTGAAATCTGAAATACAGACACTCAAACTGGATGTTTTAAACTTAGCTTTGAGTCTGAATTTACTTAAATCTGATGTAGGTGATGATTCATCTCACCAACTGTATGAAAAGTTTAAAAATGGAGAAGGCTTGGGAAACAGCCTTCTAGTACCTCAGAGGAGATTACTGAGAAGGTAAAACCAGGCTTTTTGTTGACGTAAATGATGCAAAAATAGGGGAGGCCCCACCTGGGTCTAAGAAAAAATATTTTCACTACAAAGCCAATTAAACACTGGAACAGGTTGCCCAGAGAAGTTGTGGAATATCTGTACTTGGAGGTTTTCAAGACCCAGCTGGACAATGTCCCGTGTAACTAAATCTGAATTTAGTCTTGATGTTCATTTGAGCAGGAGGTTGGACTAGATTGCCTCCCAAAGTCCTTTCCAACTTGAATGATTTTATGATTCTGATTCAGGCATTTTGTTTTAGTTCATTTTTACTATTAATGACTGTAACTGTTTTTTACTGGTGTGATTTTTATTTTTTTTTCCCAATCCCCTGGTAGATTAGAATTGCAATTCTGTTTTGTTATTCATGAGCGATTTGTTTTTGTTTTAAGCAACAGGTGAGCAAGCAAATACAATTTTAATGGTTTCCTCCTTAATATGTGAAACCATATAACTGGAAACTGTGGGATATTAAGAATGTGATTTGATACCTCTCATTTGACCAGACAAACTTAAATAACAATACCAATACATTATATCATATGTACAATACATAATAATAGTGTATTTTAGTAACTGGAGCCTAACTGGAACATTCCAGCCTTACATAAGGCATAAATACGTACAACATTGACACACAAGTACTAAAGCCAGAACAACTGCAAATACCAAGTCAGCTACTTTGTAGCTTAGATAGAAAACTTTTTTAATGCCCTGAGGAAATACCGCAGAAAGAAGTGATATTAATACATTGCATAGACATATTCAGTTTTACATTAGGTACATTTGTGACAATATATTCTTCAGTTTTGCTATTTCTGTAGGTGTTTTTAAAATATTTTTTCTGACTGTTTTGTTTACATTTTTTTGAAGGTTTCCCAATGAGTGGATCATGATGAACACACTTTAGGGACTTGCCATAGTATGGCTGCTTCTCGATCTACTCGTGTTACAAGATCTACAGTGGGTTTAAATGGTTTGGATGAAAACTTTTGTGGTAGAACATTAAGAAACCGTAGTATTGCTCATCCAGAGGAAGTTTCACCCCATCCTCAAATACGGTCAAGGTCACCAAAGAAGAGGCCAGAGTCTGTGCAAACTCAGAAGGGAAGTAACGGTGGAAGAACTACTGATTTGAAACAACAGAGTGCTCGGGAATCATGGGTGAGCCCTAGAAAGAGAGGGCTGTCTACTTCGGAAAAAGATAATGTTGATAAACAAACTGTGGAAAATTGTGAAAAAAAACAAGCAGAACCTGTTTCACCAGTTTTGAAAAGAATTAAACGCTGTCTACGTTCAGAGGCACCCAACAGTTCAGAAGAAGACTTGCCTACTAAAACAGAGAAGGAATCATTGGAGCATAAAAGCTTAGTGTCGGACAATGATGCAGTCTCCACAGGGACTAAGCGAGCTTGTCGATGTCTTATATTGGATGATTGTGACAAAAGGGAAGTTAAAAAGGTGAATGTTTGTGCAGAAGGATTTAATAATTCTGCAATAGTTGACGAGATTGCAGGTTATCAGACTGTTAATGGAGTTGGTGAGAGAGACTCAAATTCTCTTAACTGTGATGACTGTCAGCTTGATGGGAACACTAAGCAACACAGTGCTGGTTCCTGTATGCCCAAGGACAAAACAGTAGCAGAAAATGGAAACTCATTTGCCCATTCTTCGTTGTTGCTTAATAGCAGCAAGGAGGACAGTGTTGTAGACCATTATGTGCCTTGCACAAACTCTCAAGAACAGGTAAAGTTAGAGGACCACAAAATAATAAATGACTGCTTGCCTGAGGAGCATGCTAATCAGGCAGATGAGCCAGCTACAGGGTCCTTTTCTGAAATCCAGTCGTCTTTGTTAAGGGATTCGGAGGAGGAGGTAGATGTTGTAGGAGATAGTAGTGCCTCTAAGGAACAGTGTGCTGAAAACACCAATAACAACCCGAATACTCATCATGACAGTGCATCAATCTCAGGTGAACCTGAACCACATTCTTCAGTGCTGGACTGTGTTTCAGCTCAAATGACATCTATGTCGGAACTTCAAGAACACAGATATACATTGAGAACTTCACCACGAAGGGCTGCCCCTGCCAGAAGTAGCCCTACTAAAAATAACTCTCCTTGTAGAGAAAACGGACAGGTTGAGGAAAATAATCTTAGTCCCACTGAAAAGAATGTACCTGTAGGTATTAATAATATCAATGGATCTCCCAAAAAGTCTGAAGAAATTAAACAAAATGAAAAAGAGAGAAATTGTAATACGGGAGATCATGGGAGTGATGGACTAAGAAAGCCACTTTCTGAGGCTAGGCTTGTTGCTGGATATGTACCATCTGCCAAAGAGAGTGCCAACATCCACACTGCAGAGGATGATGAGGAAGAGCCTGATGTGTATTACTTTGAATCAGATCATGTGGCATTGAAACACAACAAAGAGTATGTGTAACTATGGTAACCATGAATTCTGCTTTTGTTTCTTACCAAAAATATATAAATTAATACATATTTAAAGTACTTTCACAAAAATTTAAGTGCTTTATAATTTTCATGCTCTTCAGTCTTCATTTTTCTTCCTTGTTTCTACCCCAAACAAAATTAAACTCTATTTAATATGCAGTATGGTACAGCAATGTGGTTTATACATTTCTAGCAATATGAATTCTTTAGACAGAAATTGTTTCATTGGTTTTTTTTTAAACACATCTGTTATTTCTTTTCTCTAAAAAACTAGCTGGAAACAAAACCAAAGGAATTACAACTCTTAATTGGAGTTCAGTTATTTATCAGCGTATCCAATAGGCACAGCACATACAGCTTACAAAATCACCATTCTATTGTACATAGAACTTAAGGTTAGATACCTATTTTCAGAGTGTCATGGGAAAGACTTACCATTATTGTGTTAAGGAAGATAAACTGATCAAATGCAGCAATTTGAGAACTTTCTCCAGAGTAAATTATGTCTACATTGCTGTTTATATTCATTAAATGTAAATATATACATGTTCTAATTATTATGAAAATCACCATTCTGTTGTACATAGAACTTAAGGTTAGATACCTATTTTCAGAGTGTCATGGGAAAGACTTACCATTATTGTGTTAAGGAAGATAAACTGATCAAATGCAGCAATTTGAGAACTTTCTCCAGAGTAAATTATGTCTACATTGCTGTTTATATTCATTAAATGTAAATATATACATGTTCTAATTATTATTAGGAAAGAGCACTAACTTTTTATATTTATCATCTGAATGTTTGTAAGTAGAACTGTGGTAATCTTAAATTTGTGGTAACTGTGAAAGAGATTCTTGAAACAAAAGGGCAATTTTCTCAGTGAAGAAAGCTTACATGGAGAAAATTTGTCTTCAAATGATAGATCGGGCCACAGTTTTTATTGCACAGTCTTTGTAACGCTGTTTTGACTTCTGTGTTTTGCTGTTTAGTAGATGGTCTACATTTTGTTGTGAGTACTGAAAGGCCAAACGCAGATGATCTTCAGTTTGCCTCATATGAAGAGTTAAACCACTGCTAGTAGTTTCTGTAAATAATCACAGCACAATTATTATGAATATGGGGCACAAGGCACAGATGATTGTTTAATCCAGCAGAAGTTTGACTGGGTTTTTTGGTGTTAGAGTTGCATTATTTTTATAATGAAATTTTGTTCAATATTGGATATGAATAAATTATTTTAATCAGAGAAAATTGTGAATTAGAGCATGGTTCAGACAAACTATGATTTCAAAATAATGATCAAATACCTGCAGCTTCAGCCATCAGCCCAAAGTGTATGGACACTTTTCCTGGAAGACAGAGAAAAGATTGCTGTTTCCTAAATTGTAAATGGGAAAAATGGACTGTTTCTTTTGACATTTTTTGGATGTTTTTGTATCTGTATGTAGGGTGACTTTACTAGTTATGTTAGTACAGAGATACATTAGCAATTTATCTTTTTTTTTTTGGTGTTTATTAGGAAAAGAATGATAAAATTTGTATCAGATTTTTAGATGTAGCCTCAATTTTTGCTTCTTTGAAATTAAACATGTATGAAATGAACAGTTTTTAAAAATCAAAATCTGCAATTGAATGTAAATAAAAATAAAAAGTAATTTTTTCTATTCTTACAATTAAACACAGATCTAAATTAAATTGTTCTTGAAAAATTTCAGGAACATGCCCTAGTGTTAATTTTTGAATATACAGAATTGCTCTGAAGATATGACTAGTTGTTGTTCAGATTGGCAGCCTGTTTGTGAGAGCTTGTTGGGGAGCTTTTGAAATTGCAACTAGGACTTGGTAGCTTGCTACTAACTTGCTGCCTGAATGCAGAATTCCAAAAGAAATTGCTGTTATTTTTATCCTGTCTTATATTTTACTGATTTTTGGTGGCAAAAAAAGTCAAAGCTAGAATTCTCTTCTAGATCAAGAAAGAATAATTTCTACTTTTCAGAAGGGAAGCATTCTACTGAAGGTAGTGTTAGCTGGATTTTTTTTTCCCTTTCAAACAATGTTGATATAATTGGAAAGTTATGGACAGTCTTTTTTTTGTTGTTGTTGTTTATATTTGCAAGAAAACAAATCTAGTATTCTGATGGTTCCTCATGATAATAGGATCCTTCTAAAGAACTTAAGTCTGTGTTCTGATATTTGAGTGCAGTTGTCCTTTACCCGGAACTTCATAGTTCAAGAGTTAATCAAATACAGTGCACTACATCCTTTTTCAAATTTTAAAAATACCAGAGTTCATTATAGGATACTCCTAATTCATGTGTTTTTGAATAGTGTCTTAACTATACCCTTGTTTAATCTCATTTGGTGCTTATTTTCTAAAATGTTAAACTTAAAAAAAAAAAAACCCAACAGGTTTTAGCAGAAATGTTTTCCCTGATTAGTCAGATGCAAAGAATTCCAGGGTTCCCGTGCTGTCAGGTAAAGGCTATTCGCTTTGTCTGTGATATTTCTGGCTGAGCAAAGTATGCTGGTCTTCTGCTTATCAGACCTTCAAATGGTACACAGCTTTGTTTTTCTGTCCGTCATCAGTTTGTGATTAAACTTGTCTTTATGGGGTCTTCTGCATCAGACCTTCAAATGGTACACAGCTTTGTTTTTCTGTCCGTCATCAGTTTGTGATTAAAAACGTCTTTATGGATGATTTTTTCTCTGTTTTATATTTCTATTCTCTCCTAAAAGCAAATTCAGAGAGAAATTAGCATCTTGGCTAGGTTGAGGAGGCAGATTTCTCCAAGGCGGCATTAATATCATTCTTTGGATGTTGCACAGCAGGAAAAAGCTATATTCCTCTGTGTTGCAGAAGCAATTTGATATATATGTAAACTTTATTATTTCTTGTTATATTACACAGCTTGATGACATACACATTCATACAGCTGATTTTCACTCTTCAAGAAATTATTGTAACATTGATAAAATACGAATATACTGAAACTTTCAACAGCTGTTGATAAGACTTGCTATAAGAAAAACAAATGTATATTGTGGTATTTTTGTATGAATTTTGTTGCTTTTTGAATGTTGTCATGTTTAAACAACATTCATATATTCGTATATTTCTCAGAAAACTGAATGATATCATAGGAAAAATAATCATCACAGAAAACGAATTATGGAATATTATTATTCAGAGAGAAGGCTTAAATGATGGATGTTCCACAACCTCTTTAATAAAATAGATCCCTCCTACAAAGACAGATCCGAGATCTCTAAACAGAAATTTTATTGCAACATAGACATTCATGTAGATAATAACAGACTGATCTAGGGGGTTGTATAATTGTAAAGTATGGTTAATGTTAATTTTTCTGTTATTACACACGCATTTTGAATTTTTGTGTATTATAATTCCTCTCAGAAAAATATGGTTGGATGCATATTTGAGAATTTTGCTTATATGTTCTAGCTCAGAAACCTTTGCATTTTCTCTTGAGATATTTTCATCAAAATTGAAGTTGTTGATTTAAATCTTTTTACACCGCTTAATTTTATATGCTGTGCTCAGTGTTTTGCATATGTCTTTCCTCAGGAGTTTCTCATCTCTCTTTGCTGTATCTTTTTATATTTAATTCTTTCTTACAATGCAGTAGCTTACTTTAATTTTCTATCTTATGCAATATTTTATTCTCAGTGTTTCATTTAGTGCCCTTTTTTCTTTTTTTCTTCTTCCTCTTTACTTACTCTCTTTGGAGATTTGCAATGTTTGGCAGGTATTAGGTTGCATGGGGGAAAATTTTTGTTTAACACTTCGCTCAGTTCTAGATGAAAATGTAATTGAGGAATTGAGTTTTCATGCGCATATAATGCATTATACAGTGTATTTCTAGGAGCCTGTAAATTGTGATTAGCTTTATAGGGACCACTTAGGCCTGTAGGTAAGCCCACTGAAATGTAAGAATTACACATGAGCACTTGCCTACAGGCATTCAGTTGCAGGAGTTGGGATCGTGCGTTTATTCAGTAAATAGATATTTTCCTATATCTTTGGTTTCATTTATTACTTTATAATAGTTAAAATCATCATAGCTGTACTGACATTTAAACTGAAGACAGATTAAAATGAAATATTGTAATACATCTCTTAAAACCCAGTCTTGTGAATTCTTACTTGCTGTGGGTTGTATTGTTGCAGAGGCCTTGGAAAGACAGAGGACCATGTAGGATCGTACAATTAGATTTAATATTTAATTGACAATTCATAGGAATACTGTTAATGTCTTTGGATGCGCTTTTAATATTATATGAATGTGAGAAAGAAAAGCAGCATATGTGGCATTCCCTGTGGTACAGGTTTTGTATTTTGTTAAGTCACAAATGTTTCTGCCTAATGAATCAGATTAAAACAGTTCTCTATAAAAGTTCATCTTACTGCACTTGGTTTGTTAGAATAGGGTCTGGTGCACCTTGCCATACTGTAGCAGTCTTTTTCACTAAGGTGAACTTCTAATTTTAGCTGCACCATGTTTTTTCCTTAACTGGATGACAATTAGTATTAAAAATTAAACTACTTCTCATTAATGTATTTTAAGATAAAATCTCCATGTCTATCTTCATATATATTGGGCAAGAATAAAAATATTACATCAGTTTTGTAATTTATCCCCATATATTCAGATACATGTCTCAGAATTAAGGTCAAATTTATCACACAGTATGGATTTATTTTAATGTACAGATAAGTTAGGTAATCTATCATTCCTTCGTAGTGATGTCGTAGCTATGAGTAGCTAATACTATAGAATAAATTATCCTCCTATATTATTTTTAAGGACACCTTTGTCTTTGTCTCATTTTCCTGTGAGACATACAGTTTTAGTCTGAGGAGACTTTGTTACGTTATTTCATCTCAAGGAATAAAGGGAATTGGTATAAGTGAAGTAAATCAAGTTACTTTTTGTAGTAGCAGTTATAATCCATACTGGGGTCAAGAATGTTACGAGACAGCAACTGTTTTGCAAATATGTAACCTCTGAGAAGTACTTCATAGAATATATCATCAACATAGAAGAATTGATGATGTATACATTTTTAGTGTTGAAGAATAATAGAAGTTAATAATTTTTTTAAAAAGCATATATGCCATATATATTAGATTACAATGTGTTTTAATTCATCCTTTGTTCCACACAAGCGTGGAGTGGCATACAGTGATGTTTTTCTTAAACTACCTATTAATGTAAAAATTAAACACACGGAAAATTGGTACTTTTTCAGAGAGTAGTTTCTATTGTCTGGTAGATTGGTCTGTGTTCTTAGTAAGTAACAAAAAAATAAATCAGCCTTAAGGGAGAAATCTCATTTCATGTAGAAGTTGAATGCTGCAACTAGTTCATCTGCAAAATAGAAATATAACAGAAATCAATTAGAAACTTCTAATATGAGTTTCTGATCAACTGCAGTTTGGTATTGCAGATAATTGTGTTATTAAAACATGTTGTGATAGTGTAATGGGCATACAACCACATTTAGTAATTAAATCCTCATTTTATTTTACACCAGCTTAAAATATTAAATATTTTGAGAATTGTATACTGCCAGCATTATTACCTAAGTAACAGAGTTCTTAATTTGCAAGAGATGATGCCTTGGGCATGTGCTGCATCTCCTTTTCTCTCTCTAGTAATAGGCTTACTCTAGGAGCCATTAAATGTCAAGTACATTTGTCAAATTCGTTTTTCTTTCTCTGAACATAGTTATTGTGCTGTCAACCACAGCACAATCGTAGTGAACAGCACTATCAAACACAGTGCAATCCTCATTTAAATAATGCATCCCCTGGAAAACAAAGCTTGACTTCTTTTGGATTTGTGTCCTTGAATTCTCTTCTCTCCTGATTTGCCTGATGCCTGCTTTTCTTTTTCTGCCTATGCTCTCACCTCTCAGTCCTCTGTTGCAGCATCCTGTCCTGGAAGAGAGAGCTTGAGCTCTCCAGTGCAGAGCTGCTTCCCTGCTGGCTGACTTGGTAGTGTGTATGGATGTGTGTGCTCAAGGATTGACCAGAGAATGTGAAGAGTAACGGTTGAATTCTGCTTGCCTTTTTCTTGTGGGGACAGTAGTTATGGTCTCTTCCCCTGCCCAAACTGCCAGTTTTTAGCGAACATACAGGAACTCAACTTGTCTTTCCAACTTCTTTGATCAACATGGATCAAAAATCATGGGGGAAAAGTGCACAGATTTTAAAAAAAAATAAACACAAACTTACTATTTTAATACAGAAAAGATAGAAACTTATTTTCCCACCTGTTCATTTGGAATGCGTACCATTTCTAAGGATCCTCATTAGTAAATTCATCTAAACTGGAAACTTAAGTATTAGTTAATAAAAATGGTTTTGAGGTGTAGGAAATACTAGTTGAAAAAAAAAACCAAATGCCGTAGGAAATTCATGGTCCTGATTTCAAAAAAGAGAGACAAAACCAAGAAAAGATGGGGTAGTAACGTACTCGCCCCACAGAGCTGTGTGGAGAATAAGGCTCTGGCTGTGTTTTTGGCTATGCACATAAGGGACACTTAACAAAAGCAGAAGTGGTAAAGTGTGGTTATACCAGTTATACCAATGTAATGTATGTCTGGTGGGACAAGGAATAGATTATGTTAACATAATTGCCTACTTGGTAGGCACGTACAAGTACTTCACTAAAATATTAGTAAGTATAGTGATGCCACCAGGAAAACAAGAACATAGTGACTGGCATATGCTGTGAGAGTGTGGGTATCTTTTCAGTTTTAACTAACCTAGCTTGAAATGGTAACTCCATTACCAGTCTTAAGTATTTGTTTTGGTGTTACATGAAGTTTTGACAGCATCTCCATCATGAACTACAAAACTGACTGTTAGTATCTTTTAGAAAGGAATTGTACAAGCAGTATGTATTAATGCTTGTTTTAGTCTCAGCAATAAGTTCTAATCAAGATAGGTGTTTCTTTGGTACTAGAAAGTACTTCTGAGAGGAGGAAAGATCCTACTTTTTGGTTTCCTTTAAATTTTGTTCTTGGTAGGAATAACCAGCTGATTTTTTGTTTTTCATTATTGCACATCTTTATTTTGCTTTGCATAGTTCAAGGTGAAGATGTGCTGCTGTTTTGTGTAAGAAGCTTTGAAAGTTTTATGCTTCATAAGCCAAGGACCAACTGTATTTGTCCATGGTTTATTATCATAGTGAATACTAATAAAAATATACATTTTATGCATTTTCTTCCTTATTTCTAACTTTTCTTCCCCTTCTTTACCCAAAAAAGATTGAGTGAATAATTCTTTTTATTGCTGTTAAAACATTCAGCTTCTGTTGATTGCATATCATGTTCTTGTAATCCAGTTATAGTCTTCAGATATTACTGTAACAGAATACTTGAGGGAATATGTTAATTTGTTCCTACAGCAAGAATATACACCTGAATAATAGGAAGGGTTTCTTCCTTGGGTTTTAGTGAAAACCTGCATAACCTAATGTAGAGTGAGTTGAAGGAGTCCAGTAATCACTGTTGTCAACTATCTCAGATTTTTTTGTTCAGAGGATTTCTGTACAGTTGGGTCAGTTTCATGGTAACATGGGTTCCTCCTATTTTGTCTCTGGAAGAAAGCCCCTTCTGAATGGTTGCTTTCCCCAACATCTTTTTAGATAATGTCTGAGTGGAGATACTGGAGGAATCTGTGTGGCATTATTCTCTCAGTAAAGGAGTTGGGACCATTCTCATTAGAGATGATGAGAAGGGAGGAGAAAGAGTTGGAGGTGTGCTGACAGTCTTTCTTTCTGTGCCCCTTGTGAGGAAAACAATTCTACTGCCATTTCCTCATGTCACTCCAAACCTTGAAAATAGAGGAATGACAGGGACCTATATCTTCTTCCCTACTAAATGTCACTGTCCTGCAGGTAAATACTTTCAAAAGTGCTGTTAAAGAAAGATCAAAAGGCTATATTAAAATGTGTTAACTGGGGGAGGACTGATGGATGATGTTTTAACCTTTCATGTTGACAAGACTGAAACAAGTTACATGTTTGTTCAGAGGCACAGAGACCTAATTGCCACTAAAAATTTTGAAAACTTGCTGGAAATGTGGATATGTGATAAAGGTGCTTTTGTACAGCTAATATTAAATCCCAACGAGTGTGGTGGATAGCTCTCAACAAGAATGAAGCCTATAGAAGTATATAAGTGGGCGTTCTGTTTCTGGGGCAGAGTTAAGGATTTAAGAAAGAAAGGGACATCATAAGTTCATAAACAATAAAATACTGTTCAGATGCTTGAAATACGAAGTGTGGAGCTGTGAAAGTTAGAAGAAAGGTGAAATTAGAGCGGAAAATGGTTCTTTTGCATCCCGGTAAAAGATTGCAGTAGGGTTTTCTGTTTTGGTTTAGGGTTTGTTGGGTTTTTTTAAATGTCCTTAAAAAAAAAAAAGTGCTTTTTGGTTTACTTCTGTTTTGTTTTAAATAGGTGTGTATTATAGCCTGAGGCTGACATTCAGAAATGGTGATTTTTGTTCTGTTACTGGCATGGTAGACTTGGAGAAGCCACTTAATGTATACAAGTCCTGACAGGAGTTGATATATGCCGTTATTGATTATGCCCTTAAACTCTTTTCTGTTTCTGAAGGGAGGTCAAAGAAGGGCCACTCTTCATCAGTAACTTCTGCTTCCTCGTTGCTGTCGTGTGTGTTCTACAAGTCTAGCATTGAATCCCAGCACTCTTCCCTAGTGCAGCAACAGATTTTTTAAAAATCTCAGATGCGCATCAGAATAATTTGCGAGAAACTCTGCAGTGTCAAAATTACTGTGTCATGACACTGGCAAAGATTTCAGGCCAAGCTTAAAAGCTGGGAGCATTATCTGATATTTCTGAACTGAAACAAACAAACAAACCCCAAACAAAACACAACACTCACTTCTTTGAAATGAGAAGATTGTTTGATCTGACTTGCAGATTTCTCCAGGAAGCCAGTCTCTTACTGCCTGGGGTTTCCCTTTTCCTACAGTAATTTGCAGTCTTATAACATGTTTAATGACCAATATTTTCTTAGCTTAGCATCTAATAAGGGTTTGGGTTTTTTCTGAATCGCTGTTAGTAAACCAAAATCCAGAGTGATAAATGACTCCAGGTATAGGAGAGCAGGTTTTAATCTGCACTTTGCTAGAGTGCCAGTAGATGGCAATAAAACAAAGACTTGCTCAAATCCTCCTGATTACTGATACGTACCGATTTTGTGTCACAGCTCTTGGAAACACAAAAATGAAGTTTGTTTTAAGGTAGATACTTTTTTCTACAGATATTTTAGCCATGTTTTGTTATGAGAAGTGTATACTCCTTCATTTAAAACAAATCCTACCTGCACAAAAAAAATTTCAAATATAAAATTTAAATTATGGCATACATGTTTTTACCTTCTAATCCCCAAAATTGATGTTACTGTACTTTTTATCATATTGTGAACTATATTCACACAACTGTAGAAGTGCAGTTAGTTTTGGGAGTGGAAAGTGATGACCACTAGCTGCACAGCATTTTATCAGTCAAGAGAGGATAAGTCATTTCTTTTTAATTAGGTATCAAAGTACACGTCTTTGCAAGGTACTAAGTGATGACTGTAAGGCAAGTATAGTTGACAAAGTCACTTTTTTTATTTCAAGTAGTTTCTGTGAGCATCCAGACAATAAATTACAGGGAACTCTGTATGCTGATTTTATTACATATAGTACAAATAATTTCTTGCTACAGTTTTCCATTGTTAATAAGTGTCACCTTTGTCACCTGCTAGCTTGATAAAACTATTTTATGTATTTTAGACTTTTTAAAAAATACTGAATAGAGTTGCATTAGTGATCTAACAATGATAAATATTTAAATAAGGGAGAAAAATTATCATTGTGATAACAATGCAAGTGTTTTAGATCTGTGGTTCATGCTAAAAGCAAGTAATAAACATTTAGCTGTGTGTTTGTAAGATTGTCTGAATACTATGTGAAGCTTCGAGGTGAAGTTGCGTGAGTTTATATATATAAGTAAATGTGAGAATGCTCATTATATCATTACTTCAGAGGTGATTATGTAAGGTTGAAAAAGATGAAGTAAGGACTAAACTTTGGACTGGCAAGGACCTCCTTCCATTTATTTTCATTTGAGGGGGAGAATAGAAGTAATACTGCTGTTTCCAAGTCTCTAGCTTAAAAGGTGAGAAAATACATTATGATTATGTTGGAATATTAGATAAGGGAAGTTCAACGAATAGTGCACAGTAGTGTTTGGAGATACCTCTTGCTAATTTCAAGTTTGTGTGTAAGTTTACTTTGGATAAAGATACTTAAGATGAAATTTCATCTTTTTTATGGATAAGACCAATGGCAGAAAATTTCCGCATGTGTTCTTAAATGTTTGAGCATTAAGACTTTGTAGGGGGCTTGTTTTTAGAGGAGGCTTGGCATTTTTGTGGTGTTTGGCGAATGTTACCAACAGCCACTTCTGTGTCTGCCCCTTACATTGTCCAACAGGACAAAACTGATGCTTCACATTTATTTACCACAATTTAACTGAAAAGCTTCACTTACTTATTTTATTCCATCCACTAATTTTAATTAACTACCTAAAAGTTAAAATCTTCTTTTTGTAGTATCTGTTTCTCACATCACTCATTCACTTAAGGTTTAAAGTACAGTACGTTCTTCTCTTGAAGGGAGAAGAAACCTTCAGAAACCACGGAGGCACTAGTCTCTGTGACTGAATGACTCTTACTGTAATACTGAAATGAATTAATTTAAAAATGCTGAATGATGTGGTGTCTTGTACAGGCTAGTGTCAAGTCATTTAGTATAAAAAATAAGAGTAAACTTAAGAAACATGCTATTCTTAATACAGATAGACTCCAAATATATATAGTGCTTTCTAAAGCTCGTTCTTAGTTCCTGATGCAAAGAAAATAAAATCTGTGATGTAACTCTGGGTACTTAGATCTGGAAATGTAAACAGTGTTATCACAGGATGGAAAGAATGGGGGGAAAAAAGCATCTTGAAAGTAGATCTCAGAAAACTGGATCAAAATGGAAATGGGTCTCATTAAGGTACTAGCTACGCTATTTTCAAGCTTTATCACAGACAAGAGAGGAGGCTGCTGTGTCCCTAATCACTATTAGAACAAGGTTCATGGAAATGAATAGTTTAATTACTAGTTGCTTATGGCAGGACTTCCAGAAATATGGCTCTGCTATGTGATAATTATTTTATGGAGCAATCCAAAAGAGTGAAGTAGTTATCCCTGCAGCAGAACAACTGAATCAGCAGGAATCCCTGCTGATCAGTATCAATCCTTAAGAAGTGGCTTTCCTTTTTAAAATATTGGTCCCTCAAAAACCCATTATAATCAAGGTTTTTCACCATCAGTTTCTGTACTATACTGAATTGTTCAAGTGTTCGTCTGGAAGATTCCTGGCAATTAATATGATTTAAGAAATTACAAGAGTGTTTCAGTACTGGGATTGTGGAAACACGGAATTACATTCTGTAGAATGGAAGTTTTCCTACAAAGAAAACTGCTTCGGGTTTTGTATGTGCTAACAATTTAGTAACCAAAACTGAGAAAAGTAGGGGATATGACTGAGTTTACTCAAATTATGCATCTTTAGTTGTATGAGTTTGTTTTGTTTTGGCAGAGGATGTGAGAGAATTTTCCTTGGTAATTCCTCACAGATCTTTCAGAGAAAATTATACTGTAGCTAGATAATTTAGAGATGGTTGCTCTGTGATTGCCTCACTGAAGGATGGAGCTAGTTTTGCAGCGGACTAGTGAGCAAGGTTCCAGTTACTTTCTCTTTACCATCATTAGGCTTTTTCAGTTTTGGAGAATGTTGGCGCAACTGCAGGAGGTAGTTTGAATCATAATTCTTGTGCTTATTTACAAAGAACCTTGGAAGATGGATAGTAAAATTGTCAGGCGCTTTTTTTAAAATAGTCTTGGAAATTATGCGAATGGTGTCTTTGGCTTAATGCGGCAGAAGTATTATGTTACTGTTTGAGACAAAGAAGCCAGAACAGACAGAGATTTCAAGAAAGTTTTCAAAGTGTGCGTTATTTGGCTTACTGCTTTTCCAGAGAAATACTTGGCTTTATTACAGTCATGCAGGGCCTGAGAACTAAAAGCCTGTACAAACCTGTGAAAACAGTAGTGGTTCAAAACTTAAAAGAACGTATGCAGACATATTGTAATGTGATGGGTTAAAAAGTCGTGTTGGAATTTAAAAGGACGTGCAATGGTTTGGAGAGAATACAGTACTGCAGCAAATCTGAAGTACCTGAACATGGAATATGCAAACTGTGTATTTCAGGATTAGTATTTTCAATTTTTTCTTGGCAATGTAAGACCCCAAAATGCACATTTTCATGCATTTCAATACTTCTGATATTCACTTGATAAAATTGCACTGTTATTCCTGGGCTTCAGAATATATTCATTCATAAAAACTGAATATGGAAGTTAAATAGCTCCAAGTTAATACATTTGTTTAGCAGAGGTACAAAAAAGTGCCAGGAAATCTTTTTGTCTGAACAGTTTGCTCAAACCCCCCTTTTTCTGTCTTGAATTATTTCATGATAATAGTGCTATATAGCCACAGATCAACATCACATGGCATGTTTTTGAATGATCCTGAAATTCTTGTAATATTTTACGTGTTTCCATGAAGACCAGAGGTATCGCTTCTGAACCATTTATCTTCAAGTCCGTGATTACTTCAGTGAGGTCACATGAATGTTTTAAAGAGGGAAGTAATTGGAGTTCAATATTCTTGCTTTGTTTGTTATTTCTCCCCAAGTGTAATTTCTTCTCTTTCCATTCAGACTTAATTATTTAAGGCCACCTCATTAAGATGATTTCTTCCCCCACTTTACACATGTGAATCATCATTAAATTAGCACTTCATCTAAATCGCCAACACTTGGTTGCTTTTTTTCTTCTATGTATGTAAATGTTTTAAATGAAATGATTATTTTCTTTCAATTTCATTTAGAAAAGCAATCACTTAAATACAATTTGAATAAATGAGGTAAAATGGCTCAACGAAAGAAAGGCAAGTATTTATTTAACATCTTAGAAGCAAATTTTTGTGTATGCTACTGAGCCTCTGTTACCGTGACTAGAGTTAACTCCAGAGTCTTGTATAGAAGTTTTGACACCTGCTGATAGAAAAAGGCTTTCTGTTGTCCAGGTTAAATCATCTCCCCAGATACCATTAAGCTCTTCTGTGTTGTTACAGCTGCATCTACATCAAACATGTTAGCAGCCTGCCTGTGTTTCATTTCTCTGGAGGGTGCAAGGCAGGCTTCTGCATAAGCAGTGCTGTCAGCCCACCTGACCATGGCCAGAGGTTGCCCAGCACAAAACTAGGCAGTAATCAGATACTATCTGTAAAAACTAAGTAAAGATCTTAATTCTACATATGGTGATTCCTGTAAGCCTGTAACAATCTGAACTGCGGTATTGTCTCAGGCCAATTTTGAGGTGCCTTCACTGTTTTCGTAAGGTATTTCTGGTTTGGTTTTCGCCTGTTCAAGAATAGCCCCATTAATTATCTTGCTTTATGTGAAGTTATTTTGTTTAGAAGAAGCTGGAGCACTTTCCCAGTAGTGAAAATATTCTACTACTGTTCCAATATTAATGGCCTATTTAACAGGCACTGTAGGTCTTATTTGCATGTAAACCTGAATATGTGCAGACAAATTTAAATAATAATAAATCCATAACAGAATTGTATCCTACTGTTTTTAAACAAGCTCAGTATTTTAAACTTCAGAACGTATGGCTATATTTTATGTTTTCAAATATTATATTTGGGTGGAAAGAAAATCACCCTTTTTCATGGGGAGGCAGCAGTTTAATGTCTAGGTAGAAACTTAACTATTTGATGGTATAAAGTCTGTATTTTGCCTTGAGGCTGTTTACTCCCCTCCACTTAAAGCTTTACCCACTTACCAGTGCAGTCAATTGAAAACTTGCATTAGCTCAGTAACCTCTGGATCTTTTCTGAAATACCCATGGAATTCATTGTGTTAGGCTTGTCTTTGTTTTAGCAATAAGAGAACAGAAAGAAAATTTACTGAAATAGTGTAGTAGTGAATAGATCTTACCTGATTTTAGTATACGTTAGGTTGCGTTTTGCGCTGAACTAAAATACAGTTGTATTAAATGTCAGAAAACATTTTCATGAAAAAAGTTAAGTTGATACATAGTAATTTGCAACAACAGGGGCCATGAGTAACTACATGATTCAGAAGCTGAAGTGGACAACTGTAACTATAAAGCCAATAAAATGTATTAAATGTCATTACCTATTTTTTAAAGGCTGTGTTACAATATTGTATGATTTCCTGACTCTGAGTTAGCTTTATAGAAAACAGTTTGGGAAGCATACATTATTTGGTACAGGTATGATAGTCACCTCAGTGACTCTCAAATGTATCTGTTAAATAAAAAAACCAAATTTGTGTGTGCATCTGGGACGGCAGGTTTGAGGGAATGCTGACACTTTCATTCAACTTCTGTATTCTTAGAGGAATATCTTTTGTATGTATTTGTTTTGCAAATTACATATTCCTTGGTTTATTGTTACGTAATTGTTTTGTAAATGATTCTGGTATTCTGCTCGAAGTTGAGGCTTATATGAAATGTTTAGATACAGTTTCTAAGTCATTCCTGTCCACCCTGTGGGTGGTTGAGCAAAATGTTAAGATTCTGTGGTAGTTATTTGTATTGGGGTAGAAGGAAGCTGATTTTGAAGTGGAAGAGAAACTAGGTCATTTTGTTTGGCTTTTTTTTTTAGCTTTGTAAGCAAAGCTTGTTGGTCATAGCTATTGAGAATATGAATAGCTTGTCCCTGATACCATATTGTTTTACCTAGTATAGAATTTACATTTAAAGGCAATCACTGGGGGTTTTAAATATATATATTTTAACGGATTTATATAAATTAATCTACTACTTAAAATAGATTTGATATAATTTTTTATCTAATTCAGTAAAA
Source organism: Aptenodytes forsteri (assembly GCF_000699145.1). Taxonomy (NCBI): domain Eukaryota; kingdom Metazoa; phylum Chordata; class Aves; order Sphenisciformes; family Spheniscidae; genus Aptenodytes; species Aptenodytes forsteri. The sequence continues at coordinate 1,953,456 of NW_008796165.1, forward strand.
ATGTCTATGAACTGTTTCAGATAAGCTATGAAATCTGGTAGATACTAGTAGATAATCATGGCTAGTATTTAGATTGGGGGGTGTCACTTCTAAGACAAATTTAGTGAGATGTTTTCCTTTGTCTCTGTAGTTATCAGAGACTGTTACAGACGATTGCTGTACTCGAGGCTCAACGTACTCAAGCAGTTCAAGACCTTGAAAGTTTAGGCAGACACCAGAGAGAAGCACTGAAAGATCCTATTGGATTTGTGGAAAGACTCCAGAAGAAGGTATTTCAATGGGCTTTTCTTAAGTCTTACTCAGAAAGTTTTTTTAATAACTAGTAATTAATCGTCTATAGAAATCAGAAAGTTCTATATATACTTGCGTAAACATTATGAGTTTAAAATCCTTTCTATGTTGAGCAAAAATGGCCCTTCGCTTATTAAATCTGTAAGACGTAGGTCTTCAATGATTTTATTAGATATGCTTTCTTTCCTTTTTTTGGTATGTAGAAATGTAATCTTTAAATTTGTAATTGTAATGTAGGTATTTTAAGACAACCTGAAATCTATACGTGACTGGAAGTACTGCATAGTAAGGCATCAGATCAAGAATTCATAACTTTTCTCATTAGAGAAATTAAATGTTGTGCTATAAGTGAATTTGGTAGGGTACTTTTTAAAGAGCAGGAAATGTAGTTCATAGCCTAAAACCAAAATGAATGCTAGAAAACATACCTGAGTTCTGGATAACATAATATTGTCTGATGGAGGAGAATTAATTTTGATAAGGAAACACTTTCTTTTCAAGCTTTAAAAAAAAATTGTAGTAACAGGGATACTAAAAAAATGTTTTAAAGCTTGAATACTTTCTTACTGCCACGTCTACCAGTGACAAACACGCTTGACCTTCTAGTCTGGTAGCAACATGTTGTGTTTCAGTGAAGAATGAAGTGGGTATTTTATGGTGCTCTTTTCCTAGGTTTGTAGAGACCTAGGTTTAAAGAGAGGTCTGAGGTAAGCCCATTGGTTTCAGTAGTTGTCTTTCCATTAAATTTTGAGCTGAGTTAATAGCGTGCATGATGTAGTAGTGTTGCATTTGATAATCGTTTTATGGGGAAATACTAATGCTAGTTGGAAGTATCTGGTGTATTTTTGTCTCCAAACCAAAGGAATGATACTCTTAAGATTGACCTTTAAATAAAGTGGTGAGCTTTTCAACAGTTGTGTTCTAGGCAGAAGACAGCAAAATCAGTGTAAAATATACATTGATTTCTTTGATAGGAGGAGTTTAGGTTTATCAGATGATAAAACTCCAAGTCCTATCGTTTTTTGTGTTAAGAAAGGTACAGATCCTGGGCAAACAGTATGTTTAAACAAAATAAAAGACAGATAGACAGTAACAGGATATTGAAGTCAGAAACACCTGATTTCAACTGTGAAATACGCGCTTTAAAGTTTTATGCTCAGTAAGCCATCATTGACCGTGCCGCTGCATATTTTACATGCACTGTTGTGTATTATTCTTGGAAGATATCTTCTCCTTAAAAAGACTGTGTGCTGCATGACGCTTTAAAAATTCTGATTTTGAATTCTGCTGTTAGCTAAAAATCAGTATCAGGTTTCATAACTTTTCAGGATTCGTAGGTTTTTGTTTGGGTATCAGCGATTGCGTTAAATATTGCTTTTTTTTTTTTTCAGGTTGATATGGGTCTTCCATATCCTCAGAGAGTTGTTCAGCTCCCTGAGATTGCCTGGGACCAATACACCACTAGCCTTGGAAACTTTGAGAGAGAATTCAAAAACCGAAAACGTAACAGTAGGAGAGTGAAGCTGATTTTTGACAAAGGTAAAAGGAAAGTGGGCATACGTTACAAGAAAGAAATGACCAGTGTGGTGGTTTAATAATTCCTTTTTTGTGTTGCTTACAGTAGGTATACCTGCTGCAAGACCAAAAAGTCCTTTGGATCCCAAGAAGGATGGAGAGTCTATTTCATACTCTGTCTTGCCTTTAAGTGATGGTCCAGAAGGTTCTACAAACAGTCGTCCACAGGTAGTTGTTACAAAAGGAAAGATAAAATTTTACAAAATTTACTTTTGAAATTTTTTCTTTTTTGATATGGGTATGTGGGTAATCAAATGTTAAAGTTGATGATGGCATTTCATTCATGTACTCAAATCAGAGAACTTATTTTTGGTTTAGGCAAATTTTATTTCAAATTTTCATGCGTTTATTTGGTTTGGTTTTGGTTTTACTTGGGTAGGAAAAGGGTTAAAATCAAGTTATCCTAATTGTACTTTTTCTAAACACATATTCCATTTTATATACTGTATTTGAGCAGATGATAAGGGGACGACTTTGCGATGAGACCAAACCTGAAACTTTTAACCAGCTGTGGACTGTAGAGGAACAGGTAATGGGAAACTTCCATTTTGTAGCTGTGGTAACATACATGAGAATAAAAGCAAATTGTGTAATAATGTTTAAAGCATTTAGAAGTTCAGAGTCACATGTATGTAGATAGTCATCTTTTGACAACTCATACCTCTTACTAGGAAAATGTATTTATTTTTTTTCTCCTGTTGATTTAGAAAAAACTTGAGCAATTGCTTCTGAAATATCCACCAGAGGAAGTAGAGTCCCGACGGTGGCAGAAGATAGCTGATGAACTGGGAAATAGAACAGCAAAGCAGGTAACAAGTAAAACACTTGGAGAAGTAATCCCTTTTGATTTAGAAAAAACTTGAGCAATTGCTTCTGAAATATCCACCAGAGGAAGTAGAGTCCCGACGGTGGCAGAAGATAGCTGATGAACTGGGAAATAGAACAGCAAAGCAGGTAACAAGTAAAACACTTGGAGAAGTAATCCCTTTCCTTCACTACTTTTTTTTTTTTTTTTTTTTTAAAGAAAAAACTTTTAGGAAGCACAGGTAAGTGTTGAAGAGAAACCTGGATACAACCTCTTAAGTAATTTATTTCTAATTTGACATTTTTTTCTGTTAAAAAAAAACAATTCATAAACTGAGGAATTAAAAAAGAGGGTTTATTTTTATAATGTTCATAATTAAAGCAATAAAACTTATTTTTCTAGAAAAAAGATTTGACTGTTTGGGATTGTTTGAGTGGTTGTGCTGGGGGAGGAGGGATGGCACTGCAACCTAGCAGTTGATACAGATTCACAGAAGATTTATTTGTAGGTGTATTTTTTTTTTTTAAATAGCAATCAATAAAATCCAGCATCTTTTCAGTAATCACTTTTTCTTAAAAATGTAACAGCAGGACCTGCATTTCCCTAATAACAATGCAACTCTTGCTCTCGATCTCAAATACGGAATTTTAAAAGTGCCCCAAAGCCCACGACAAAGCTCCCAGACCTAGTTGTTCATTAGATTTTGACAGCATGCATTTAATTCTATATAGCAAGTATAGTGACACCAACTGTTCTCAGATTGAGTTACATTGGAGTGCTGAATTTCCTGCACCTCAATACTGTAGAATGGGCAGACATTTTAATACTCGCAGACAGAAGAATTAGTTCTGTACTGGGGCCAAGATCCACAAAAGGACACAGATGTGGAGACACCGAGTGTTTCTGCATCTGACTTGTTGGGGTTTTTCCCCTAAAATGACATAATTTCTCCATTTTGACCAGAAGTAAAAAATGCTGAGGTTCTGTGTTCACAGTATTTTAATTTCTCCTATTTCAGTTGTACGCTTTCAGGTAAAAGTATGCTTAAGTATTTCAGTATACAAGATTACCTCATCACTGATCGTATCTATACTTACAGGTATATTTCTCCATATCTGAAAAAATGAAAATATATGCTTACTTATTTCATAAATAAAATGTAGAAGTACTTTCTGTATGCTAACTATGCATACTTTATCTGTCATTGTTAAGAAAGAATAAGTTTAGCTTCAGCAGGTAACAAACTACTAAAATTCTTTCCTTTCTATCACAATTTTTGCTAGATTTCCTGTGTACTTTTAAACAAGGGTAGTTTTTTTTTCTCTGAAAGCCTTCGAAGTGTCTGGAAATACTACCAGTGCAGCATTGCATGATAGGTAATGGTTAGAGTAGCTGTCGCAAAGTAGAAAATGGGGGTTTCTTGTCCTTGTACCAATGTAGCAATGCTGGCAAAACTTTGAAGTGAAGGCCTGTTACATTTCGTTTGACATTTAATTGTCGCATGTTGTTTTTTCTAGGTTGCCAGTAGAGTGCAAAAATATTTTATTAAACTGACTAAAGCTGGTATTCCAGTTCCAGGAAGAACTCCAAACTTATATTTATACTCCAAAAAGGTGAGACAATATTACAGCAGAAATTCTGTATTTCTGTTTGCATTTACGTGCAAATTGGGTCTAAACCATTAATACTTTTGATTTAAGTCTTGATTAGTGCTTTCTTACTAACTAGTTCCACCTTGCATGATGCATTTCTTACTTATTAAAGTAATTCTTTTCTTTTGCCATTAGCACTGTCGAGTGAGTTGGGTGTTATCCTAGTTTCACATCAACATCTGTTAACTACCTCTCTATCAGATAATCTCGGGGACAAGAAGTGTCAGAAAAGAGAACATAGCAGTCAGATTGCAGGCTGAACCAACAGGGTTGAATGATTGGTCTTGGGGTACTTTTTCCTCATTTGTAAGCTTACTGTAATTGATCTAGAAGAGCATAATGAGAACCCTGTTGGAAGAAGATAAGGAGCCCTGTAATTCATATTGCACAGTCATCTTCTAATTAACAAAAACAAAGAAAATTATGCATAACTGAGCATACTGAACTAGCACAAGCATAGGCTTAAGACTGAAATGTCATGTCTTATTTTGATTTGCAACATACATGACCATTAAAATAGAATGGTCATATAAATGACCATTAAAATGCGGTGTTTCTCCTGATCTTGGAATGGATGAGAAAAGAACGTGGTCCCGAGAAATCTTCTTAATTTGCAAAGTAAAAGACTCTAGATTTCTGTGCAGACTGGTCATATATTTTGATTTAAATAATATAGTACTCTTGGGTACTAATGAGGACCCTAGACATTTGAAAAGGGCAGTCTCAGGTTTTGTGGGGGTTTTGATTGTTGTGTTTCTTTTTTTGTTACCATTGTGTTTGCAGAAGTTCTTTAAAACCTGTTACAATGGCATTTTGTAGAGTAACATTTCTTTTTTGCATCCAGGTGTCCGTGATGTTTTCTGATTAAGAATAGAGTAAGCCTTACAGTGATTCTGCAAAAAGGCAAATTTGCAGATTTAGTCCCTTGAAAGTTTGGGAACAAAAGTTACTGCCAGAGGGGCCTGATAGAAAGATCTACCACAGCTCATCTCTAATGATTTAAAATGTTACACACACCCAGTTGTCTCCTAGTATTCTCTGAAGTTACTGCAACAATGTATCAGAGGCTTTCCAGTTTACCATCCATCATGGTAATGCCATTTTACTTTCATCAGGAATTTAATCTACTATTCTGCTCTATAAATAGAGGCAGGGAAGGTACAGGCATGACTCTGTCTGGCGCCTTGTCTATTGGAAAAGCACTTTCTGGCAGAAGAACCAAAAAAACAGCTGGAAATGTTGGTACCTTAAATACTGTGGTGAGATTCATCCGTTAGAACTCTAAATTACTTGTACAGTTTACCATACTGTGGGGCTAATTTCAAAAGGGGTTGAAAATTTAGTTTTGAAAATTATAATCCTTTGAGTTCTTTATGTCACCTTACCATTTTAAATGGCCTTAGTCACATGTCTCCTCTTCTTTCCTCTTAGTTTTGTTTGGAAAGACTGTTATTACAGAATGTGAGCAATGCTGCCAGGCAGCAGATCACTGTATTTGATAAATAGTGGGAATATTTAATCAGTACGTGTGTGACATTTTAACCATATTTTTCACTAATTTGAACAGTGAACACAGCATAACCAAGAGTGAAATATATTTTTTATAAAATTCTTAACATTCTCATACTACAATGGTAATGCTACCATCCTACAGATTTTTCTTAAGCTTATATGTAGAACAAATCTAATACTTACGTCTGTTTTCACAGTATGATTCATACCCTTATTACCAAGTCATAAGAGTAAGGTCATTGTGCCCTGGTTTGTATTAAGGTAGCATCTCTATTTTATATTTGTATCCCACGTAAGAAATACAGCAGATGAAAAGATCAAACAAATAGCGTATGTGGGGGAATTGAGCTCTCAGTCTGCTAATATAGCTGTCTACTTAGAGCACAGATTGACAGCACTGTACCAGGCTGTAGCTATTCTGAAGTCTCCAATGGAGATAACATAATGTGGCAGAAAGGAAATGCACAGGGTATTGGAAGCCTGGGTCATGCTTATGCTGTGCTCATCCTTATTTTGATATTGAGTATACACATACACTGTAAACTGCGGTATCTGCTTTATTGCCAATAATAGAAGTATGAAAATTGGATGCTGATACTTAAAGCACATATCTATGGGAGAATAAAAACCATAGATATATATAATGTAAATAATTGTGTCAAAAGGGATGCTTCACGAGAAGGTACTTGCATTTCTCCATGGGGATTGCCCAGGATGCTTTTTTAAAATGGTTACTGGGGAGGTGAGAAGCCTATTCAGTTCTTGAACATCTTGTTGAAGTTACTGCGTATATCTCCTCATATGGCATAATGTCTCTTCTGATAAGTGATACAGGAAATTAAACAGGATGCATCAGTTTATTTTCCTGTATAACCATCATCTGCTACTGGTGAAAATAAAACTGAATCAGAGATTTAGGACTCTAGTATTCAGTTCTTCAATTATGGCTTATCATTTTCAATTTAATGCTTATATAATATCATTCGTGCACCTGCTTTTAAGCTTAATCCAGAAGATATATTTCCCACAGGAAAAATGATTTTTTAACTGTCTGCTTTTATGTAGTATTTAGTTCATTCTTTACCAGAAGTAGAATCATATTAAAAAGAGAATTCAAATCCTCCATTAAATTCCTAGGTCATAACTGTATGCATAACAGTGCTACTATTTAAGTGTAGACACAGTTTTCCTTTCTTGATTTCCAGATCTAGTATTGAATGCAGATCTGTTTTCTGTTAACAGAAAATTTAAATCACTGTGTCAGCTCAAGCTGAAATACCGTCTTACCTTATAAATGGAAGTATTTGGGGGGGGGGTTGAAATCTTAAAGGGAACCAGAAAAGCAGCAAAACACAGGAAGTCAGTGATCATAAGGCAGAAGGTGGAAAAATTCAACACAATGGATAGTACATTAGTCTTAGAACAAAATGTTTGGTTTTATTCTATGCACTGTAATTGTTCTGCAGATCTGACGTCCCAGCTTCCAATCGTTACTACAGACTTAATCTCTTCCCTTAAGAGCGAATGGGGCTAGTCTCAATTCCTTGTTATAGTTCTGTCTGTATAGCTACATTCCATCTAAGATAATTTGTGTGATTTTTGCCTTTACTTTTTAAACTGTGCAGAATGGTAAAATGATGCTAGATCCCTCTTTAGAGGTTGAATCCATCTTTAGACATAAATGGTTGTATTATAGTATTACCGGTTTGTAACTGACTTAGAAGAACCTTTGGGATAAAACGCCTTGTGTAAGAAGAGAAAGTATTAACTATTGTAAATATTCCTTATGCTTTATCTGTATGACAGAAGCTAGACACAGTGTAAGACAATCCTCTCTTACGATTATTAAAAAAAGCACTTTTCATACTTCTGGATTTTGATTCACACTGTTTTCTTTAAATTGAGGAATGTAAGATTTGACATTTAAGATGTCAAAATGCTGGTCTGGAAAGTAGCTAAGTAAAAAGTTGAGTCGGTTTCATGCGCCCTAAATTCTTCTTTTTTGATATTTAATATTCTTCCATGGGGAATAAGTAATAGGGTCTGAGTGCCTTTAAGTAATCTTATTTTAAAACTGTGGTGCATTCTACACCTTCAGACAGCATTAAAGTTGAAAGGTTTTAGATATACACTAATGGAGTAATTTATCTCATCTAACATTTTTTAGGTTCCTTTTCCAGTCAGTGGCAATGAAAAAGAACCTTCAGAGAGCAATTCTTTCTAACTCTTAGAAACTTCTTTTATGGCAGAATGAATTGCGTTTTCTCTCCCTGGACTAGGAAAGAAATCTGGACAATTAGAGTAGACTTAAATTTTTCAAAGGCACAAATTAATACAAGAAGTTGATGAGAAGTGTCAAGCGTGGACTGGTCTTTTGGATCTTGGACCTGTGCAAAACTACTTCTTTGTTTAGTCTTGCACTCGCACCACTCATGACTCTTGGAAGTCTTTTAATATGTTTGCACTTTGGTTCTCAGTCTTCAAAATTGTAACAGCTTTATTTTCTGTTTTTCTATTGTTGTCTGTCTTATTTATTTAGATGGTCGGGTTTTTATGGTAAGGGCTCTTTCTTACTGGGTTCTTACCAAAGAAGTGTTGCACTGTTCATCTGATTTCACTTGTTATGGGGGAGAAAAACTCCAGCTGTATGAGGCTTTGATAGAGAGGTTTAACTAAAAATAATTGGAAAGATGATAGACTCTTTAGTGCAAAAGAGCAAATTTCTGGCAAGGTTTTATTGATGAGGATTACTTAAATAATAACCAAGGAATGTTTCTTAAAATATATCATTTTTTCACTGTAGTCATCAAGTAGACGGCAGCATCCTTTAAATAAACATCTTTTCAAACCTTCAACTTTCATGACATCTCATGAACCTCCAGTTTATATGGATGAAGATGATGACAGATCCAGTTTTCACAGCCATATGGATACTGCAGCAGAGGAGGAAGTATCGGTATGTCATTTAAATCAGTCAGAGAATAGCTTGCTTACTGTCATTTTAACCTTGTTTAATGAATAATATGAGGATTAAGCGTCTTTGCCATAAACTAAATATCATCAAGTAAGTATTAAATTGAGGTAAGATTCATAAGCCATTTTGAATTATAAACACATCATTAATATAAAGGCCCCCAATTACAGAAAATTTAGACCAAATCAGAAAGGAAGTATGTAAAAGAAGTAATAAACAGTTTTGTCCTGAAACAGCGCTAAAAGGTTTTAGTTGCATATTTTCAAAAAGTGATCTGACATGAGATCAGTTTGAAAATCAAATGAACTATATAGTTATGATTCTGGTTAAAGATGTGTTGTATTAGAAAAGTTACATAGAGCCCTGATAAAATTTGAATGCTGTTGGCATCATTGCTTTTTGTCTTCCTTCACTGCCTGAATTAATTACGGATTTTTTAAAAATCTGCTTCAAAGTGTGAACTAACAGACTGAGTTGTCAACCAGCAAACATATGTGTTCTTAGAGGCAAATTCTAGTAGACATCCTAACCCATTGTATTATTGCATCATGTAGTGTTCCACTTTCCTAATTTATCACATGTGATGATACTACAGGAATTTAGACATGCGTCTTTCCCACTTCCGTATAGAGGGACTATGTCCTACCACTAGGATGCTGGGCAAGATTCACAGCTGGTGTGAGTCACTGTGGCTTTACTGTGCTTAGACTGAAGAACCGGACTTGTTAAATTTTTTTTTTTTTTTTTTTTGGTGAGCCTAGTGACATCTTTTGTGTGAAAAGCTTGTTGCATAACAGAAGTATTAAGGCCACCCAGTATAAGTCCATTCATTTTCTTTATTGACTTTTTTACATGCACTACATAATCTTCCTTAAATTATTAAATTTGCTCATCTATTACTCAGTCTTAAATCACATCTTCACTCATGTTCTGTATTCTCTCTCTGATGGTCTTTTGGTTCATCTACAGACATTCCTGATAACTTTGCGTATTCCAATAAGAACCTTAAAAGGCCTGGAAAGAAAAATACATATTAGAAGAGATGCAGATTACTATTATTTATCTCAATGGAACTGTTTTTGAGCAAACAGTATTTCATTCTGTATTGTTTTTAAATACATATTTTCTAACTGTTCCTCGTATTTTCCTAAAACAATTTGGTTTTGCTATGGTGTCCTAACTCTAATAAATATATGCACCATATATTAACTGGGATTTATTTTAATTTGGGTAGAAGTTGCTGGTTTACTTTTTTGCAGTGTTAATGATGGACTTGTGCCCCCCCCTTTTTTTTTT
>NW_008796165.1:1963585-1972972 GCF_000699145.1 Aptenodytes forsteri
AATCTTTTCTTTCTTCACTAGTGCAGCATTTCCAGATGGATATATTTCTGGCTTGCAGTAATGTAGAAAGACACAGGTGAGCTCAGTTACCAAAAAGATCCCCATTATCAGTGCAAAACAGAAGCAATTTGGAAGGAAAAAAAAGATCATTAACTATATTCAAAACGAACGTACAGGATTCTGTTCTAACGTTAAAAGTCAGGTCTCTTAGTGACAGTGATTGTCTTGGAGAAAAATAATTTGCATCAGCATGGAGAAGAAGAGATTCAGTGTAGCAAGAAAATTACAGGAAAGGTTTTCTTTGAGTTCTTTACAATGGAAGTACCAGGTGCTTTTCCCCTGTAAAGATAAAAGATTTTGCCTGGATATTACCAGTCAGCTTGACTGGCACAATCATTCCTGAAAAATTGTTTTAGTATAAATAAGTTATTCCCAAGTGAAGACCCTCTATTCCCAACAGAGTGAGTTTACTTTTCAGTTACGAGTACTTCATTTTGTGAGTAGTCTAATTATTCTAGAATACAACTACTTACTATTGCAGAATGAAGTGTCCACACAGGGAGCTATTATAGTGTAGTTTATTCAATATACAGTTATTTTGTGCCAGGCAGTTTTTCTCAGAAAAACTTTTGAGATTTGCATGGAAGCTGAACTCCTGTTTTATATTAAGAGAATGTAATTTATCACCACACAATTTAATCATGTCATTTAACCTTGATTTTTCTGAACATTTGCAGTCTAGCCCTTTATATAGGTTCATAATTACAATTAAATAATTGATAAGGCCTTTAGAAATTTAACACTAAAGAGCAAGCCTCTTTCCTTCAACTCCTTTAATAAACTTAATAGTACAGATTCTTTAATCTTCATGGATTCGTAAAAAGAAATTGAAATTATGTGTGTAGGCTACATTAGAAGAATTTTGATTACTATCTTGTAGTTGTTTTCCATAGCTGAACGTTCCTATCGGTATAGGATCTGAAAACTGCTCTACGTCAATAAAGACTTGTCATCTTTGAAAACAGCTGACATCTACCAAGTACAGCTGCTACAATTAAATAGCCATTTTGAAACAGGCATCTGAATTAGAATGAGAGCTTCTGTCTTCTCATAACATAGAGGTCCTCAACCTTTGTTGAAGAAAATTGGATGAGAAAAAACGGAAATGATGTGTTTCTTAAAAAAGAGAGAACCATTTGTTACAAATCTCTGTCAAAGTTGTATGCACCAGCCTGTAGGGGGACAAACTTTTTCATAATTTAGGAAAAATAGCAATCTATTTTCTGAAGCTATTAGGAGGTAGCATGAAGTAAAGGGATGAAGGAGTTGGATAACTCTGAAACTTCTACTCTTCCAGTCATGGAATGATGCTTTTTGTCACTTTTCTTACAGTTAATACTGTTACAATTGACTGTCTTCAAATAAAAAAATACGTATAATGGAAGCTTGGTACTGTCTTGATTTATGGTCTTTTAAAAATCTGAGTTTATGCAAAAATTCTTAAAACTGTAAAAAGTTTTTGGGTGTCCTTTGTTTTTAATATTTTCACAGCTTCGAAAGTACTTCAGAACAGTGATTGTAACTATCCTTAGAATAGTATTATTTCATACTATTCCACAGAATAGTAAAGAGAAAGATCAATTAACTTGATAAAACTGACCTGAAATTTCAGTTCTGAAGTATAATATCTGTTGACGTGTATTTAAAGCTAAAATAAACTAGCTTTGTCTTAAACAAAAGCTGAGTCTTCTACTGCAGCTGCCATTTTGCCCACAATGTATGGACAAGTGGATTATACGTGAATTGCGGTTAGGCATCTAAGATGAGAAAAAAACTAGGAATTAAAGTTAAGCACTGCTCTCTTCTTTATGCTACAGCTAAGCTCTTCACCGGAAGAAACTTGTTTGTAGGATAGTGTTTTTTTGTTTTAATGCAAATAATAAAGTATAAATAATACAAAATAAAATGTAAGTTAGCTGTATGTGCTGTTTTGTGCTATGTTTTTAAAAATAATTTCCCAGTATGTTTCTTAGAATATATTGCTAGCATTTTCTCAAAGGTAGTTAATCATACATAGTGATTTATGGAATATATGTCTTACTAGTTATCATATTCCTAAAGTAAAGAATGTTTCTCATTTATTTTTAACCATGAACAGGATGAAGAGAGTATTCCAATAACGTATCGAGAGTTACCTGAATACAAAGAACTGTTAGAGTTTAAAAAACTGAAGAAACAGAAACTCCAGCAGATGCATGCGGAAAGTGGATTTGTGCAGCATGTGGGATTCAAGGTGAGTTTAAGAGGTGTTCTTCTGTTACTCAGTGGATTGTAAAAGTTTTCAAAGGTAACATGGTTTGGATTTCCTAAAAAGGCTTTGTTCAATATAACAAGTTTGGTTCCTTAGTTCTTGTTCAATGTGTCTGTTTTCTCTCATCTTCTTTAATAAAAACAACCCAAGTAATTCACTCTTTCCGATAGCTCAGGTTTCACTGAATACTGATATTGTATGAAAATTAATAAGCATACTGTCTTTTCCTCATTCATATTATGAAAATACAGCTCTAGAGCCAGGTTAAATCATTGTAGAATTCCATTTGACACTACACTCTGTTTTGACAATGATTCATTGATGATAATTCTCTGATTAGGAATTTGGAGTCATTTTGCCTCCACCTGAGGCCAAAGAAGGGACAAACATTTTTCATGAGAACAGTAACAGATTAATAATTCTTTTGTTTTGTAGCAACTTCCTATCAAGTAATAAGTCGCAGAAGTTGAAGCAAGGACATGAAACAATAGTTATGTGAAATTAAGAAAATAAACATTAAGTTAAACTAAAGTGTTGTCCCAGTATCAACCATTAATAGGCAACATGAAAGAAAGGGCATTCTCTACACTGTATTTTCTGGTTTGCAAGGGATTTTCTGTGTAACTGGTTGCTATGTTGGAACAGTTTTTTCACGTTGTTTAGTGTTATGCGGCTAGATTTATTTTCTAATACCCATTTATATGAGAATGCAAAGATATTCAGTTTAAAGTTCATTTCAAAATGACTGGAAAATTAAGACAGCCTCGTTAGTTCCATTTCCCCCCCCCCCCCCCCCAAGTTAACATGGTGTGTTTGGTTTGGGGGGTTTTTTTCCCCCCCCCCCAAGTTAACATGGTGTGTTTGGTTTGGGGGGTTGGGGGTTCTTGTGGGGTTTTTTTTATTGTGTTTTTTTGTTTGTTTGGTTTTGGTTTTTAAGTTAGTGTTTTCTTTCCCAAAATTCAAAACTTCGATCAGGCAGACCAGACTTCTAGGTAACAAACTAGTTGCTTTTTCTACATAAAATTACTCTGAAAAGTAAATTGGCATTATGCAGTGTCAAGCATTCAAAGTTTGAAAGTTTCCTTGCAATCTGAATTTCATTTTGTTACGCATTATAGTAAGCTATGAAACTACATGATTATATACTATTTTCCCTCAGGAGCGCTGCCTCGCTCAGTGCACGGGCTGGACAGAGCTCATCTAATAAGCAATCATTCAGAACACTTTTGGTTCTGCGCGACCTTTCAGCCCATTTACTACACATTATTCAAACTCTGCTTTGAATATTGAATTATTGAATTCCTTGTGGGCTTTTTATGGCTTTCATTGCTATAATATCAGTGCACTTTGCAAATACCTTTTCTTTTCCTTAGGAAATGAAAGGCATGGTATTTCTGTTTCACAGGGGAAAGAGAGGGAAGCTGGAGCACAGAGATTCAGGTCAAGGGTTTCCACTATCTTGGTTCTTTAATTGAGATAACTGGAACCAATTTTTATTTTTTATTTTTTTTAAAGTATTTAGCATTATACTGAACTTGATATTTTCAAAGAACAGCTCTGAGTATGCTTAGTTCCTCCTCATTATCAGCCCTCAAAACTCTGAAAGCCACCTGTGGAAGGAAGGGATACAGCTGTGACAAATCTGTGAAGTGTAAGGTGTTTGTAACCCTGAGTGGATTAGCTATGGCTGGGAACGAGCTGCTCTGCGAGTGAGTTTCACAGATGCTGTGAGAGAACTTCAGGTTCTGAAGGAGGATGAGCTATGGGAGCACAGGCTTGTTTCCCACGTTTCTTTTTCCTTTTCAATCCTGTCACTGCAGCACTCTTCAGAGTTTAGATTTTTGAAAAGTTCTCCTTGCCTTGAAGTCCCATGTTCCAGGTTTCCTTTTTTTATCAAGTATCTTTGCATTTCTGCCCCTCTTCTCTACCATTGTGAATTTTTCATCCAGTCTTGATGTTTTGTTTGTACTTTGTTTCCTCCTCTTCATGGCACGCTGTTCTTGCACTTAGCTGCTGTTGTGTTGTCCCTGATTCTTCTCAGGGGATTAGTTCTTGTCTTCTTGCTCAGCTTTAGTTTTAGACTTCTGTTCCCTTCCCTGAATATGTTGTCCCACTTCCTTACCAGCCACCTGGCTTTTAGTTCCAGCCCACCTATAATGTGTTACTATGTTTCCTGAGTCTGAAAGTGCATCAGTCTGATCCATGGTGTCGTGATCTGCAGCCCATCAACAGCCTCCCAACGGCTCTACTGGTCTAGTCTCACTGCTTTCTTCTGCCATGGAAAGTGAATCTGTACTTAGACATTTCATATGGTTGGACTTAAGCTATAGAAACATCACGTTCATGTATTGTGTTGCAGCAGTTCTTACAGCCATGTGAGGATAAGCAGTGACTGCAGGCAGGACTAGGTCTGCTTTTGTTGAGCAGGAGGATAATGTCAACATGGAGCATTTGGAGAGTGGGAAGCAAAGTGAGAGAAAGATTGATCAATCCTCAGGGCTCTGGAGGGCCTCTCCTAGAGTATGAGGACTTCTTTATCCATGAATATGTTATGGTCTGTGATGAGAAGGATTCAGCTGTGTGGGCTAGTAGTAATCGACCTACATACATGCCTTTCTATATGGTGTATTGGTGTATACTGTTACTGACATAAGTGATTACAGTTGCTGTTTTTTCAATGCTCTTCCATCTGCTTCACAGTGTGATAACTGCGGAATTGAACCTATCCAGGGTGTCCGGTGGCACTGCCAAGACTGCCCTCAAGAAATGTCCTTGGATTTCTGTGATTCTTGTTCTGACTGGTGAGCAGCATACGCTTCTACTTGTTATTTGTAATTAGCTTGAATATCCCTATGTGGCTTAATTGCTGTGTATGTTGGAAATCTTCGCTCCAGCATAGGACACATCTCCTGTGTTGGGTGAAGTGGAAGATACTTTAGGATATATTTGTGGGAGATATATTTTGTAAGCGTGTTCTGGATGTATAATTTTTTTTTTCTTAATACAGTGGACAGATAGGTTTGGTACTGTTAAATAGTGGGGGAAATTATATTTTATGAATCTGTTAATATGATCACTGTTTCTGAAAGTTAAGGAAAGTTAAGATAAGGAAAATATTTGACTTTTAATCTGTTATCTTTTTCTTTCCCTTGCAGTCTGCATGAAACAGAGATTCATAAGGAAGATCATCAGTTAGAACCTATTTACAGAGCAGAGACATTTTTAGACAGAGACTACTGCATGTCCCAGGGCACCAGTTACAATTATCTTGACCCAAACTACTTTCCAGCAAATAGATGACATGGGAAGCAGATCTACCATCTTGGGCTTACTATCCTCTTTGAAAAATAACAATGGCACCATTGTTAATTCTGTGCACATTTTGGAAAGACTCTGCTTTCCCTGAAATGTCGCTCACAGCATGACAGCTTCCTGGGTGTACTTGTCAAACTACAGCTTTGAGCTGTCATGGTTCTAGATCACTGAACAGCAGCTGAACATTCCTAGTGTGCAGAAGGTTTCACTGGGAGACTTTTCTTTCACCACATTAGTCATTTTTAGGTGGTGAATCTAAACACAAAAGAAAAACATACAAAAGGGTGAGCCAGAAATGAGAGCACACATTAAAGATAGAGTAAATTCCAAAGGCTTTGAAGAACTTGGTTATAATGAGATCCAGAGGAGATGAAGTATTTATATAAAAACAGTTTAGTAGCTTGCAGTTTTGTTGTGAAATAGTTTTCAGCACAGTAACTGACTTCTTTAGGCAAGGTTTTAACCAATGACAGTGTTTGCTTCTAGGATGTACTCTAAAAAATACTCACTGTCTCAGCGATGGTTGGTTACAGGCCTTTATTAAATCGGAGCTGCTTAATCACATTGACTTTCAATTTTTTTAATTTTTTTCTTTTTTTTTTTTTTGTTTTTTTAAAACCACGATGAACTCTATTTACCAACAGTGAAGCACTACAGGGGGCAACTGTGGCATTGCTTCCTTAACCAGCTCATGGTGTGTGAATGTTATAAAATTGTCACTCAGATATATTTTTTAAATGTAATGTTATATAAGATGATCATGTGATGTGTACAAAATATGGTGAAAAGTGCCAGTGGTAGTAACTGTGTAAAGTCTCTAATACTCAACATTAACTCCTTCAAAATAAAATACACAGCCTTCTGCCTCTGTATTTGGAGTTGTTAGTGCAACTCATCTTTTTGTTTTTTTTTTTAAAACCACGATGAACTCTATTTACCAACAGTGAAGCACTACAGGGGGCAACTGTGGCATTGCTTCCTTAACCAGCTCATGGTGTGTGAATGTTATAAAATTGTCACTCAGATATATTTTTTAAATGTAATGTTATATAAGATGATCATGTGATGTGTACAAAATATGGTGAAAAGTGCCAGTGGTAGTAACTGTGTAAAGTCTCTAATACTCAACATTAACTCCTTCAAAATAAAATACACAGCCTTCTGCCTCTGTATTTGGAGTTGTTAGTGCAACTCATCAAAGAAAACTGCCTAATATAAATCATATATATGGTAATAATTTTTCCTCTTTTGTAGTCTGCACAAGATCCATGAAAGATTGTATTTTTATTACTATTTAAACAGTGATTAAATTTAGCCTGAGCAGTGAGCAAGGGTTCACATGCATTCTTTTATACTGCTGGATTTTGTTGTGCATCATTTAAAACATTTTGTATGTTTCTTCTTATCTGTGTATACAGTATGTTCTTAAATAATGTTCAATTGTCAGGAGAACTGTGAGAAATAAACTATGTGGATACAGTCTGTTTATATATAGAATGCTTACTGTGACTTCCTTTCTGTGTAGTTCTGACTTTTTAATCAAGATGGAAAACATTAAAAGGACATTTTAATACGTCATACAAATATTCACTATGCAGACCTGCAAGATGCCCAGCGCCTTCCTCTGCTGTTAATTTCAGTGGGAACTGATGGTGCTCTGCGCCTACTAAAATATGCTTTGCCTTTTGCAGGATTAGCATTCTAGATTTCTCATATTTTACTTACAAACTGTTCTTTTTCAGATTGCAGAAAATTCAGATTTTAGTAGCCTTGGTACACTGTATACCATTGTCTGAGAAGCTTTGTAATTATTGTGACATATTTTAGTTAATATATTTTCTATTGAAATGTATAGCTTGTGATTCAGAAACACTTGATTATTTTATAACTGTAATAGACTTCCAGTTGCTTTGAAACTTGAATACTCAGAGTCATTAGCTAGAAAAGAACTAATTTGACTTTAAAAGATGGCAATAAGAAGGATAATTGGCTGGCTGCACCTAATAACTTTAATTATAAACTGATCAGTATTAAGTTTTGCAATAAATTCATGTGTAGTTATTTTTTGCTTCAGAAAAAAAGAATTTTAAGCATTTAATCTATTTAGAAGGTAATACAGTACAGTTACTAAAACACTGAGCAAGTATCATATGTAAACATATCTCAAGTATCTAGTATACTTAGATAAATTTAATAAACCTTAAAAAAATACAACACAAATTCACATGATGTATTTTAGTTTTTAATTGGAAAAGATACTGCTCTGAGAGGCTCTCTAATACAATAAAAAATGTGCTTTCCACATCATTCACACTGTTTATAGGAAGCTAGAGTTGATGAAGGTGTATTATCAGGGAGAGAATCTGTGGTAATCTTTGCTTTCTGTTGATATCCTGAAAAAACTACTGGAAGAAAATAGCAGAAATACACTCGTGAAAATATGATTAAGTGCAAATATTCAGTCATCAGTTTAGCATAGCTTGGGAAGAACAAAAAGCCATGGTATAATTTGAATGAGATTTGAAGCAGAAGGAGAATTTCAAGTCTGAATCACCCAAGAAAGAAGTGTCTTGGATAAGTCCTCTTTTTATTGAATATGTATAAATATTTATATTTCCATATGCATGCATATACAGCTATTTCTCTTGCATACATTATGAACATATGCAAATAGATCTCTAATGCACATACACCCAACCAAGCATGGGAATTTTTTTTTGTTCCACAGAAAAGACCAGAAGAAGCAGAAAGAAAAATTCAACTGAAACTGTATGTTAAATAATTTTTGTAATCTGATTTTAACAAAAAAAAAAAAAGCAGCTGATTGTTGCCTTTTGTTCCCATCCCGCACAAATATGATACTCCACATTTTTTAACTTATATTGTAATTAGAAGTAATAAAAAATACTGCAGACAACCTATCCAGATGAATTTGCAACTTCATGGTAACTCCAGAATGTTTTACTTTTTCTTTTGGAAAAATACTACACCAGACAGCTGCCAGTGCTTCAAGGCTGGGTTTAGAGAAACCGGCCTTCTCAAGCTGATGCATTATGAGAGTCGCTCGCTTAAAGCTGTTGTACTGCAGACGTTACTGGTTACTTAATGGCACTGGTCTGGAGCTGGAGAAGCACGTCCTAGAGCATCAGAGGTAAAATGTAGGCTATAAAAGGACCCAGGAAAGACGGAACATCCAGGATATGAAGGATAAGACCGTATCTAAAACAGTCCCTTAAAAAAATAATTGAATTAGCATTCACAGGGCAAATGCCAAGGAAGAAAAAGAAAACAGAAGACTGCCCTGAATGGAGAAAAGACATACTACTCTGTAAGCATGCTGATTTGAGCTATATTTTCAAGTCATGTACTGTGCTTTAAAAAGGATTAAACCCACATATACTGTAACAGAAATCATTACTCCTCATTTTTGTACGTTTTATTTGTATTATGTCTTCATTACAAGAAAGGTAACTTTAAAAATACAAATCTGCCGCATAAAGTACAACTTTGACAGTAAGAGCAATCATGCAACCCACTTCAACTGTGAATTCATCCAGTAGTTCCAGTAAGAGGATGCAATTACTTTACAGGAATGTCAAACAAGCTTTTATTTAGCTATCAATACCAAAGAAACTCCACAATATTTTGGTTAACATAATGGAAATACAAAATGATTTTTACAGACTTTTTTGCAGATACTACAGATAAATGGCTTACTAAAGATGCAAGCAATATGAATCAAATAACCCCTGACGTTTTCC
>NW_008796165.1:1973002-1990963 GCF_000699145.1 Aptenodytes forsteri
TTTTGGCAATGCCGGTGTAAGACAACAGAGGATGATCTGAATTTTGTATTTGAAATGCTGCCAAAGTATGATTTAAAGACATCTTCATACATTCTGGCTCATAGTCAACTTTATATGTAGACTTTAATTAATATAGTAAACCTGCTGTTAATATGGATAATTACTGGATTGCACATTTACTTATACAATCAATATTCACCTCGGCTGGCAAAACTGGGAAGTTGTCATTTACAATATCCTACGATTTGCAGCAGAAGACAAGGCTGTCTCAAAAATGGTGTCTGCTCCACGATAATGGATTGACAGACTTCCACAATATTCAACTGTATCTTCAATTAATTCTTCTGCTTCTTCTTGTAATAGTGTTCTGGGGACGTGTGAAAATTTTATTTTAGCTTCTAGCTTGACTAATTCCAGCTGTCTTACAGCTGCACGTAACAGAGAACAGATTTTAGTCACTAAAACCCAAGAACTAGCTAAGTGATACTACAAGAATTAATACTGTTAATTAAAAGAAAATAATAACCAATGGGAAACTTGTATGCAGTAATCTTAAAGTTAATATGCTAAATGGTGACTGATGTGGTTGAAGAGCTCACTGCTGGCCAGGCGCTGTTTGACTTCCAATCAAATGTGTGCGATCATGAAATACAAACCAGAGCTGCTGTTCACCATGCTGCTTTTAACCCGGGAAGAGCAAACAACCAATAAAACAATATATAGTTCTTAGTGTAGAGTTAGCATACAGACCACTTTCTACTGAGTGTATTGTCAGAACAGAGAAAAAAGATTTCACCTAAAATAACATACCACATGCACAAATTCCAGATACCTCTCAAGAAAGCAGTATTGCTTTGAGCAGCATTTTAACCATGACTGTCTAGTGCACGTGAGGTGAGGCCGTGTACACGCCATTACTGCGCTTCTGTTGAAGAAGAAAATGCTTCCTCTTCCTTTTTCAGAAAAGAGTCAATTGTCTTGCAGACTTCCAGAAAAACATCCTCCTGTGTTCCTTCTGCATCAACCTGTGAAGCAGGCAAAAAACATCAGTTTTGATTAAATTACAAAGAATTATCTCAGAATCTAAACACTGGCACAAAAAACTGGTCCAATATAAAATAAAAGTTGTTCTGTTTCATGTTATAAGCATACTAACGTAGAGGAACAGCTTCCATAAACCAAATTATTCACTGTGTTTCCACAGATTTATGTGAGAAGATTCTGTAGGCTCCATCGTCTGGAGCAAAGTACATTAATCAAATGTCCTGGGATGTATCAAAAATGTACAAAATGAAATGGGAGCTTAAGCTCTTTCTCCAAAGTACTCATGTTTTAAAGTAAAATTACAGTTTTGATATACAGAACAGTTTCCAAAGATTTTTAGAAACTATTTTAATATTTAATACCCTCCAAAGTAAACCTAATAGAATAACTTTGATATCATCCTATTAATGCGACTTGTTAATTTGTTTCTTGTCATCTAAAGTGTCAGAGTACGTAATGCTGTGACTGACCTAAAAGCTTTCAAACGGCAGTAACTTAGCGAGGTTGTGTTTCTGCGCATTTGTATTTGCCAGCTTCGTGAATTGCCTCTGGTTTTACGACAACCTTTGGGCAACGCATGTTTTACAGTGGCACTGGTTTTGTTGTACGAGAACTCACTTTCATTGAAGAAATTTTTTTCTTTAACACCCTGAAGATTCTGTTTTGGCCAGAGGTTGTCCAGGCTGTTCAGGTTTTTTTTCGTGACTGGACTTCAACAAAAACAAGACCACTTTATTCTCCTATGCTGAGGAAGAGAGCGCTGCATTTTAGCAAAGAGGAATGATGTTTGTAGCCAGTAATACTTCTGTGTGTTCCCTAGAAAACGTAACGTAGCACCGAACTTTTCTGAGCGATGAGTTTCATGTCCATCCCATGCAGTGAGTGTCATGCAGGTCATCACTTGAGGAAGGAGAGCTGTCTTTTGCCTTAACAGTAGTGACAAAGAAGCTTTCATGCTGGCTGTGTGCACCATGCAGATTGCATCTGATGATTATTCAGTTCCTCTCAAATGCCTGGTGAGAGCCTCGATTCTCTCCTCAAACGCAAGCTTCCTCTCTGCTTCTCCATGCTTAAGCCTTTCATGCACGCATGCCATGGAGTTTGCGCACATTTAACTGGACCCATGACAACTTTGCTAAAGCCTGTTCTTCTGAACTACGTGCTACGTTTTCACCTCCAAGTTGCTGACTAGGATGCCAGACAATTGTAACGTTTGAAGGGGACATTCCTGACCATCCTACTTTCTGCCACCTCTTTGTTCTGCAGGAGAATAAAAGGAATTTCAAACTCCAAAAAATGTATTTTTGAAATAGGCCATGAAATTCTTCTCAGATACGGTGTTGGCTTGCAGCCAGCTCCTGTACAGTCTGACTGCACTCAATGTACATTTAAGTCCCTCGGTGCTAAATCTTGTGTGGGAGTCAGCAGCTGCTCCTTGCAGAGATCCAGCAAGGGATTGCATTCACGCTCCGTAGCTTGGTTTCGCTCTTGGTGGCATCCACAGATGCTGCGAAGTTTGGTCCCTTGTTGCATCCTGTCGGAAGTGCTGGCACTCCCAGCCAGTCTACCTCCACACACAGCAGTTCCAGCACTGGAAAGGACCAGCCTGGCCAACCTTTAAGGAGCCATGCCTGACTGGGTTCAGTCCCCTTGGACGCACCGCAAGGGTATCTTCCAGTCTGAGCTGAACTACCCTCTCCCCTCCTGGCAGGCTTTCAGCAGCACGGTTCTCTTGCTTCCCTTGCTCTCTGTCACGCTGGCGTTTGCTGACATTGCTGCTTGATGTAATGCTGAAGTACGCACATGCTGGAATAGTTTGCGAAGCAGCAGGTGGTGCCTTAGAAAGGTCAGTTCTCAAACAAGGGCTGCATGTCTTTCAGAAGCTTTCTATGCCACAGAAACAAAGGGTTTAGGAGGGGGTTACTTACTAGTAGCAAAGAGAAAAGGGGAATGGTGAACAATTCTGGACCAAATGCCTACCTTCTCCACTTACTAATAAAACTAGCAACTCCCATCTCAGCTGCTATAAAGCAGCTTGTTTTGTCTGTCTCAACTGCCAAGACACCTATTTTCATATGGCTATCCCACGGGAAATATACTTCACACAGGGTGAAGGCCACAGCCGTTTCAAAGCTCTCTTGTCTTAATATGTATTTTTATTATCTCTTTATTCCATAAATACATCTGCACTGGATAACCGATCTAACCTAATCAGCACAGCTGATATTGCCATTGGCTTTTCGGCGACCTCTTCTAGAACTGGGACTGATACTCAGGTCTAGATCTAGGCAGTTGCGATAAAGAATTAGGTTTGTGAGCATGGAAATTGCCACCCTTTATGACTGGCTGGAATGCTGCCTTCCTAACAGTCACAGCAAAATATGGAAGAGTGTGACTAATGACAGCCCCAGTGCTTCCCGTGCTGGCCCCCTAAATAACAAAGGTCCAGTTCCTAAAACTAACTTAAAGTCGTGGCACAAAACTAACTTACTGTAACAATAATTCACAGCTAGTACCACAGTAATTCAATGACACTCTCTGCAGCTCCAGGAGAGAAAACTGTGTATATCTCTTTCTCAGATTATAACAAACCTCATAAATTAGGACTGTTTTCAAGGTTATTCAAGGCTACCATCTTCCCATAAAAGCAAGATCCAGATACAGTTTTCCATAGTGTTTCCAGTTTTGAAATGCCACTATGGCTTTAGGTAACTTCAAATACAGAGAAATTTAATGAGCTCATATGAAAACTGACAGGAGTAATCATCTTCATAGTACAATGTTGCTCCTTTTGACATTAAAATTAGCCAATTAAATTTTCTGTCATAAAATCTCCATTTGTCATAGTTTTTGGGATTTAGAACCCTAGATGTATACTGCCACTAAGAAAAGCCCAATTGTCTGTAGAGAGGATGACTGAGGACCACCGTTTTCAGAAAGACAGACTGAGACTCTGGAATAAACTCACTAGTTAGAAGCTTCTTATTGAAGGTCAGTCAAGTTCAGCTGTATGTCACTAAGATTTATATCTTTGTCATTAAAAAGAGTGTTAAAAACCTCTCTGAGACAGTGCAGTACCTGGTTCTCAGAGCAATGGATCAAGCTGTCTGGAAATCCAGTGGAAACACCCTGCCCCAATACCTATTCACATTTGGCATGAATTTACCATTGTGTTTTACCTACAATCCCCTGCTAATGTTTCTGATGTACCTTTCTAGACCGGTGTCTCATCTAATGGGTCACAAGCCAGCAAGGGGGGTGACATAGAAACACTCGTTCCTTTGTTCCCCACCTACTTACCTACCAGGGTTAATGATTCTCTGACAACCTTTCAAAAGATGGAAATAAATACATGCCTGCTATCACTATTACCACTGATTATCCCTTCTCTAAAGGGAAAAGTACACATTTGCCCCTCCCCAGAGAAACTTCTAACAGGGGATCAGCATGAGAAGGCTCAGAAGTGGAAGATCATGAGAGGGTGGATGGTCACTCGCTCTTTCATAATGGCTACGGAAAATGTTTGTAATAAGAATCTAGTAACTACTGCTTACCCAGCATGTGACTTCAACTGATTATAGAAAGAAACAGTAGAACAACATGGTGAAAAAAGAAGAAAGAAAAAGAAAAAGAAAAAAAAAGAAAAAGAAAAAGAAAAAGCATTTTGGTTGAACTTTGTAGGCTAACCTTCCATAGCACGTGGTCTGCAACAGTGAAGGTTTTTGGACATCCTTGAAAATCCTCTGCTCTGGACTGCCTACCTTATTTGTTTACTCATGACCCTTTTCCTCAGATGACTTTGAGTAGGGAACTTGTATTTAAGACACCTACTAGGTGTCTTGCGTTAGCTAGGTAGGATCAGTTTTGCCTTGCTTGACTACCAATGCATTGCTCTTCTCCATTACTTATTACCCTCCTACATACTGTCACTTGAAAAAAGCTTTAAAGGATGAGTCAGATATTAAAAACAATCAGGTTTTTTTCTCCCTTTCTTCTCAACTGACAGAGGGCCATATATTCAAAGGTATTTACATTTAGCCACATTAAAACACAAGTAGGTGCCTACTAAATTTTCAGACGCCCTTTTCTGTCCAGCTGCCTTGGAAATCACTGAGAAATAAATTTAAAAACAACAGTATCTACCTGCTTACTACAGCTACCATAGTGCATTTCATTTCATTTCATTCATCTGAAACATCTGATTCCCACAGAATCAGGCAGCTTGCAACTGTTTTGTGAGTAGTGCTTTCAGTCCTTGCACTTCCAGTAGGAGGTCTTTGTTAAAAAGCACCAGCTTGCTGTCCTTAGCGGCAGGTGGGTGTTCTGTAACTGACTATAATAGAAATTATGGAATATTGAACTATATGCCCAAAACATGATCTTTTAAAAAATAATTGGAAAATTTCTAACTTATTGTTACAACTACTTTACCTTCCAGAACACAATTTAGAAAATTAATGCCTTAGCAGAAAAGTGAGCAGAGGACACTGTCATTCTTTGCCCTTCATTCTTCAGTCAGTTTATCTTCCCTTGTAAATATATCACCGTGAGTTACATCACAGTTCATCTCAGCTGGGTGGCTGGAAAGATCACCATTATTTATTCCTGTCAGGTTCACAGATGTTCCATCTGCACCCAAATTCTCCACCCTTTGTGCACACCTCATGCTTCCACTGCTGAGCAGAAACACTGACAGGTAATCGTGGTCAAAGGGAAATTTCAAACAGAGTCCTGATCTTTTGGCAGCTTCATCAGGTCACTGTTCTTGTTCAGAAGTCAGTGGAATGGAAAAATGTTCAATTTCCAAATATCATATTAGTTATTTATGAATGCATCTATGCACAATAATTCTAGGTTTAGAGAAGGTCATAAAATTCTCATTGATTAAAATGGGAATGCTGTAACAACCATGTAACTTTGTCTCTTCTGTGCAAGCAAAGCAAAGAGAGAATTCCTAATGACTGCAGAGGAAGCTAGGTCAGACTTGAGTTTTTCTGTCTCTACTGTGTTCATTAGGCTCCTTCCATCCATGCTGTAACACCCGTTCCAATGCAGAGAATGAGAAAGCTCATTTGACAATGTAGTCTCAAGCACACCTTGATATGGCACGACAGATCAGTTCCTCCTCCACTGAGTACTCATCCAACATCTAATTCCCACACCAGACCTTCTGCTGGTCCTATGCCCAGGAATGAATTTTACATTTGCATATTTAATGTGCCTGTTTCAGCACTGAAAACTTTTAGGCTGGATAGGACAAGTTAAAACACATAGCACCGTTGCCATGTGCTGTTCCCAATCTGTGGAAAACTTTGCCCAGCCCTAAATACACTTAAAATGGAGAAATCCGATAATACCAATATGCCAACCCTATTTTCTTGTTAAACAAGTCTATTTCACAATTCTGATTTTCTTTTCTGTGGCAAAGCAGGGACTGGGTGCTATAGTTCAGCCCTACAAGACATGATCACTTATACAATTAAACACTATTTCACCTACAATTATTAGTGGTGCTTAGTCACACATTGCAGTAAGCTGGCTAGAAAAGGTTAATGCTGAATTTTCATGGCAGTTAGGTGGGATTTAGACTCTAACATTCCTCTTAAAATCTCAGCATCCACTCCTCTGAATTATTAAGAAAGTGCACGGCTGGCATCTCAAGGGACATAAAGCTCACATGGGCCTTCCACTGAAGAACTGCTTCTGTTGAAAAAACAAGCCCGGGCAGGAATAACTTTCCAGAAGGCAGCAACTAAAGATTCTTTTAGACCCTTCTTCTCTTTCTCTCTTAAATAGCTTCTCTTCAGACGCTTTGACCATCACTTATCCTGGGATCACAGACTGACCTGGATCTGCAAACAGCACCTTCAGGTAAGACATCACTTCCCTGAAGCTATTGGATCCAACCAGCTTTGCCTGAGAAAAAGAGTGCACAAGCCTCTGGCCTGTATTTACATGAAGGACCATGGATTATTTATAAAAAAATCCATGAATGTAGATGAGATCATTTATTTTAAGGGGTCTTCAAATCAACACTTGTAAATTAACTTTGGTGGCTTTGCCTGAAATGGATTAGGAAACATATACACAGTTCTTTCAGCGAGCAGAATTATAGAGGCAGCAGCATCTTAATTGGAACATTAACATCTTCAGCCAGCTCTGGTCAATGCTGGAGAGTAATAAAGCCCACTTAGGAATGAACAGATTCCCAAAGCTGGAAACGTGTGGTGTTATAATTAAAATCATTAAAAATATTTTAAAAATATTAAAATATTAAAAATATTAAACATGTTAGACTGCATCTAGGTAAAGTCTAAGTCTTCCATGTATGTGTATGATATTACAAATAACAAAATATCAAAAAAAAAGAACTATTTTAGCCTTGCCCACAAAAAAAAAATTGCAGTCAGAAGTGTTACTGATATTTTTTCTGCTTTCCACCTGAATTTCCTTTCTTCATTCAGAGAACATCAGAGTGGCTGCTAATGTCAATGCTCAGCAGTCTGTAAAATACGTTGCTATAAATAAGAACCTAACCCCGTGTCCTGGGAATTGCAAACTTCCCCTTTACTCTCTGCTTTCTTCAACACATGCAGCCTAAACATATTCACCACTAAAATAGTTTTAAAACTGTAAACCTAAATGTCTATTTTCTCTTAATTTCCCACATAGCTAACAGTTACACATTTTGCGTTATCTAATTCTCTTTGTTTCAAAACAGCTGTTGACCAAGTCTTAACTGTTTTTTCTTTGTCTTTATTCTTCAGATTGTTGAGCCAAATAATGTATAGGTTTGCAAGATGTGCATTTACAGGTTAATAATACAGCTTGGAAAGAACCTCAGTGGGTCATCTAGTCCAGCTTCCTGCTCAAAGCAGGACTGGGCACTGGAAGGATGCCACTACGCCAGGCACTACGCTCAAGTTGCGTCGTTGACCAAGTCAGACTGTGTGATTGAACTCTTTGAGTTCACTTATCCAGGAAAATTGCCTAGAAAAATTTCCTAAACAAGCATTCCTTCCAGAAAAGATATTACTTTGTTTCACAGTATTAAGTGTATTTCCAAAACTGAACGTTCTTTTTTTTATTCCAGCACTGTCCACTGCAGAACTGATAGGGAATATTTGGATCAGAATAGCTATTGAAGTCAATTGCCCTGCGCAAAAAAGTGCTCAGACCTACTTTTCCACTTTAGGTCCAAAGTAAACTTTAAAATAGATTCCCACAACTGTTCAACAGCACTTGGTTAAAAAAATCACTTCTCTCACCCCTGAACAATGAAACGTTAACATGCTGCTTGTATGAAAACTACATTTGCTTCTGCTCCTTGCTGTACAGGCACCAGGGCTGCAGGCTTGTACCCGAGGCTGGCTGAAGGTGACAAGGATAGCCTGGGAGGATTAATTTTAAAAGCCTACCTCTGCTGAGTATTTTGACAGTGTTCTCTAAATGCTGATAAAGAACTGAACATGTAATTATCTACATCATAAGGGTTGGGGAGGGGGCATCTCCCTACTTTACTTAAATCCATAATGGAATCACATCTTTAATAGCCGATGTGTATTTTATCAGTTTAGTAAAAAGCGGATGAGGTAGACATTTCAATACACAGTACCTGTGTTCAAGAAAAACAGAACACGTTTTTCAACCTTAAAAGGACATTTTACATGATAATGTTTATAAAGCTGATTTTACAGAGCTTTCATACCCAATAGTTCCATCCAGAAGATGGAAGTACGTTGAACACCTACATTCATCAGAAGCAAGTACAGACACTGTACAGACATTGTAGGAAAAACAGTGTAAACGCTGTTCAAGCAATGCACGAGTATTTTCTAACTTGCAAACACACAATGTCAGTTCCCCCAGAAACTAATGATAAAAGAGTGCAAAGCACATACCCAGTTCTGACCCATAGACTAGGCAAGTCCCTTAAGGAGCTAATGAGCTATAAGCTTTCAAGAAAAGACTGCATGTTTTGCCACTGCATAGGTTGCACAGGAGATGGAGCAGAAACTTGCAGCAGAAGTATTAAGGAAGGGCAAGGAGAGCCCATATCAAGTGAAATAAGGCAGACCATGAATGCAAAATCTGTGTGAAAGTATTTAGTGTAGTTTCATTCTCTTTGGGGCTGTCACTTCCCTGATGTTTCAAAAAGGGAAACACTGCGGTAGGCACAGTTCACTGGAATAAGATCTCAGAGATACAGAGCTCTGTTTTCCTTTGCATCATCTCACTGTGTTGGTGTATTGTACCGAATTCTTCATTAGACACATCCTTGCAATGTTGGCAAGGTAGCTCGTCAAAGACAATACAAAGAAAACTAGATAATCATTCTTAAGCTTAAAAAAGAAAAGTGATTGGGGATTTTTTTGTGTGTGCCACTCTACAGTTTGCCTTCTGTGCACTTAGTGTGGGGTTGGCAAAGGACGTAAATCAGGACTCTCCCTTTGAGTATCATTTTCCTCAGGACTACGTCATTTACTCTGTTCTCAGGTCAGGATATGGGTGCATAAATTAGCTGCATGTTTCTCCTTTGGGAACTTTGCAGAGGAGAAAGGTTTGGGACATGTGAATTGCATGTTTGCTACAGCCTCTAGAAAAAAGCTCCCATAATATTTCCAGAAACTGTTACTGGATTCTTTCTCTTTTAGGACAAGAAGGATCAGTAGGACTAGATCTTTCAGTAGCTGAACATAAGAGATAGTTTGCCACAATGGAGCAGAGAAATATATAAAAAGAAATATAAACATCCCATATGAATGAGTTTACAGATGTGCCAGCAAAGTTAATTGCACTGATGGAATTTTTCTTGATTCTCTGTAAAGTATCGATTAGCAAATAAAAAGAATGCTTTAAATATCACATCCTCAGCAGGTGTCAACTGAGGTAATTAATTGAAATTAATACAACTATGTCATTTGTTCCAGCAGAAAGATCTTTCTTGTGTGCAGGTCTCTCTTATTTCAGGATATACACTGTCAGTTTTGTAAATTTAACTAAAGGGCTTTGGATTAACATAATCTTTCACCCTAACTCTGAAAGCCCTTACAGAGAAATAAATCCTAATACTTAAAGAAAAGCGTTCCAGCATTCATGTTTAATAAGAGATTCTATACAGATGAGGTAGTGATTCAGGATAAGTTCTCAGACTCAGGATAAATTTTTAATCTTTCAAATCTTTTTTATTCCTTCAAATTGTACTGTGGAACTCAGAAGTTTGTAGAAGTTGCAAACAAACCAGGGAAGCGTAAGATGAGAACAAACTGGAAAGCGCAGAAACTAATACAGTTCATAAATCATGTCGTGTCAGTATTTTCCAAATATTGCTCATATAATGGAAGTAAAAAGCAATAATTTAATTCAAAAGGTCAAGCAATTTACCTTGCATAACTGTGTCTTCCTTTCATAGTATGCGATCACAGGTTTTGATGCTTGGTAATAGCTTTCGATTCCTTCCTTGATGGTTCCGGCGTTACCAGAGTGCTGACTGCTCTGATTTCTCATCAGAAGGCGACTGCTCATGGTTTCTGCAGAGCAGTCCAGGCAGAACACAAGTTTTGGTTCCCCAATCTAGAGACAAAGAAAACCACTAAGTATTCAAACCAATGGCCTGCTAAAACTGATTTTGTTTGGGTAACTTTAAAAAGAAATGCTACTGAAAGAGTCATCAAGGAATTTATTAGCAAGTTACTTTCCTATTTGCCTATGCAGAAATTATGCTTATTAACAAACACCTCTTATCCTAGCATCACTTAGAGATCCCAGTATTTAGGATCAAGGCTGTGCTTGAATGGGCTCTACACATACAGAGAAAAAGAGACATGATCTGAAAAATTCTGGCTACTTGGACTGAAGATCGTCAGTTTGTTCATTATTTGCAATTGTTTGATAAAAGCTTGATGCAAACAGCACTGGACTCAGGGAATGCTTGACAGTTATTGTTTTAGCCTTTTCTTTGTTCAATCTGTGAAGAGTATATTTTCATTCAGGGAGTGGTAAACTGTAGCTTAGAATTTCAAGAGGCAATAGAAGGAAACGTCCAAATTAAAGTGTGCCCACTTGAAATGGAATGAGTAGCAACAGACAGGCTCAGCGACACCATCGAAGGCTTGTTATTGGACGTGTTCACAGGAATACACCCTGTGAATTACTTTATGTCACACACTATTTTAGGTCAATATTTGCAGCGTAACTCTACATCACTAGTACCCACGGCATAAAGGAAGGATGTGATATATTTCTCTGCATTTTCAAATTGGTGAGTAATTTCCGAATTCTATGAGAAGCCCACCACTTAGTGCTTTTTGGCTAGTGCCAAACTAGTCATAAGGGAGAGTCTGCCCTTTTCTATAAACAAAATAAATATGGATTTATTTATTTTTATTCCCAGGCCTTGGCAAAGATAGTAAATAATTGTCTCTATCTACATTTGGTAGTAGATATTGCAGTACTTTATGGGTGAAAAAGAACTGGCAAGATAGAGCAAAATGTTCCTTATAATATTTTAGGGGAGAGCCAAAAGTTCTAAACACAAATCCCCATCGTTCTTTCCCCGAGATGCTGAAAAATATGTGTGACATTTAGCATAAACCTTGCAATATGCTCTGTCATGCACCCTGCTCCAGCACAGCGCTCTCTGACACAAGGTTTTGTCTGAGCAACAACTGTTGGGCTGAGTCTAAAGGGATAAACTCCACTCAGCCACGTAAAATAAAAGTGTTACAGGATCAGAGAAAAGCAATGTGATAATTTTTCCATGCAGTTAGGTATTAAATCCTTCAGTGATGCTCTCAGGCTTTTTCTCATTCCTTCCCTTTCTAGCAGGGAATTGGAGAACACCTTTTAGGAAAGAGTGAGAATTCTCGAGAAAAGACGACTGTTCTTCACACTAGTGACCATGATAAATCCATGCTTTTACCATGGCTACAGCAAAGAAAATCTAAATGACTGATACATGGAAATTGCCATTGCTACCTTTGTCGACAGCCCTTAAAGGAAGAAATATTCTAAAGTTAAAGACTTCATGCTAGGCCCTCTGCATTTGACTGAGGATGTCTGGATTATGTTGACCTTTCTACTGCCTTAATGACTTTCTAAGAGACAGCTGAAGCCAAGGGATTATGTCGGACAGTTCAATGACAGGCTTTTATCTATGCATTTTTTCCACACAGCTCAGAAAACATTAATGCTATTAGCAGCAGCAGTATTGAGTTTGGGGATTAAAAAAGCCAACAAGGCAGTTTTAGCAGTGCAAGAGACTTAGATCGAGAAGTTAAAAAAGATGCGGGCTTAATCAATGATTAAAACAAACGTCCTTTTTGTATAATTGGACTAGGTTAGTGAGAAGTTATTTCCTCCCAGCTCCACATGAGAAATTCCATGGTCTGTTCTAAATTATGATACAATAAATGAGGAATGATTCCTTTAGTCAGTTATAGTCCTATCATCACCTTACAATGAGGATATGAAGGAGTCTACTGACTGGTAGGGTCAGGTAACAGTACCGTGTTTGACAGACCGGGTCTGACTTGCTTTTGTAAAATCTATGTGGTTCTCTTAAAAGTTTCAATGTTGCTATTCTCTGGAATTCAAAATGTTACAGAAATGTCATTCTTTTGAGTTAAAAATTGCAAAAAGTAAAAGTAATGCCCCTATCAGATATTACAGCAATTTTTACTACTGTTTCTTTTTAAATTACTGTTTTCCTGACACAATTTAGCTTAAATTATGCATGCTGTAGGGACATCTGCAGGAAGCCAAACACGTCTAATGTATTGGGTCTTTTCTCTGTCTTATTGGGTATCTTCCACCTGGTGATGTGGAACTTAACTTACTTATAATTTAATATTGTTTTCTACTTCTCACCTAGCAGAAAGACCGAGGAGGGAACAGAGGCATGTGCTTCTCTAGAATTATGGCTAGGGAAAAGTACAATTATATCATAGCAAGGAATTGGGCAAAACTGGCTGGAGAATAAGCCGTTTCTACGTAGCTAATTCTATTTAGGGCTGTCAAGCTTTTAAGTATAAGCACTATTCCCGATGTCTTCCAAATAGAACAGCTCTTTGTTAACAGTTACAATGCTTTTTACACATCATGTAGATATGTAGCATTATTCATTTGCACTTTGCCGCCATTAATTAATAACGCCTGATGTCCACCTCTTTTCATTCAATTATAATGTAGGAAGAACCTCATCGCCCTTTAGAAAGGACTGCAAAGCATTATCTCAGTAATGACTCATTCAAAAAAACTTCACAGACTTACTGAGCAGCTTACAGCCGGCCAAGTTCACCCTGTGGAAACTGAAGTGGATACGTGGATACAACAGGGATGACTTAGCACATTTAAAATTATCACTCGGGATCCTTCTATTTTAATCCAACTGTCAAAGGCAGCCCAGGACTACAGGATCTTTTGCTGCTACAGTGTCTACAGGAACTGAAAGGGGCTTTGCTTTTGCACTGGATGCATCAAGACTTGTTTGCCTGGCAATGCCTCAGTCCAGGACACTCCAACCTCTAAGTCCTACTTTATAGCATACACCAGTGTTCACAAGACGTGACACATATGCCTGCCAGAAAAGCAGCACTGCTGAAATAGTTCCTCTTTCTGCAAAAAATGAAAGAAATCTCCAGTGTCTTTTTAATAGTCTGTGGCATTTTAGTAAAGGAACTAATAGATCAACATTTCTGTGAATGGCTTCTATAGCAAATCCTATGGCCCATTATTTTGTCCAGCTTCTGATGCCTAAGTCTTGTAGGCTTTTGTGGTAATCAACTAAATAAAGCAGCTAAAGTTGCAGGGAGAAAACAAATGATTCATTAAAGTTCTATTACCTTTCAAACTTGTATAGGACATTTGTGGAGTGTAATATGATAAAATATATACTTAACTATTTCCCCTAGTTCACCACTTTTCTTCTAAACTCTGGCAAATTCATTCATAGGGCTTATATAGAGTATTTTTTGCAGCTTGAGAAATGTACAGCTGAGACTTCTCAGTAGGTCTTAGCACATACTGAGGAAATCGGTAACGCTCTGAACTGCCACGCAGTCACTTGCAAAACGCTCTTTTTATGGCTATGCCACCTGTTACTCATCATGAAAATTTAATCTGTGTTTTGCTGTTTCAAAGTGGCAGCAAGCTTTAGCAGAGCCGGCTCAATGGTATTAACTGTGAAGATACATGCTTTCGTGAACCTACATTAAATAGTGCTTGACGAGATTTGCATGAGAAGTATAGCAGCCATCCACTAGAATTAGAAAACGGGTTCTAAAAATGGTGCTTTCCACTAAATGTGAATTGTTCCTGGTTTATATTAGATTTGGTATTACAGAGTCTGTGTAGGTGAGGGCAGAAGCTGGAGCTGCTATATTGATGGGGTGCCAAAGTTTCAGTGATCAGCAGCACAACGCTGTTGGATTGGCTCTTTACACGTCCCTATTGCAATCAGCTAAAGATGGGGACCCAAGCAGCATCAGAAGTACAGTCATATCTTAATACGAGTTATAACAGCATTACAATTATACGGTCACCTTGCTCTCAAACTCTTCTGCTTCTTTCAGCTCCCGGGGATACCCATCGATCAGGAATCCTTTTGTGTCCCCTAACTTGGAAACCATGGCTTCCTTCAGTAGCTCTAGGACAATACCCTGCATTGGAAAGAAAGGGAGTTACTTGGTTAATTAATAAGAAAGACTGATACCTTTGTTTGTTACACTGACTTTAGTCCTACGCCCTTGAGAACTGCCTTGTTTTGCTAAAAGCAGGTCCTGTGAATGCAGGTGTTTTTCTTGTCCTGCAGGTAGCAGGGCACCCTACTTTTTCTTCTCTCAGGACCAGCTATGCTACACTAATCTAGTGTTGCAACCCATCCACGAGTTCCCACTGTCCTCTAGATAGCTGGGAACATTTCATAGTTTCAAAGTTAATGTTAATACCTGTGAAACTCTGGAGTACTGCTGCAGTATTTTCCAATCTGATTGCATTTTGCTATGTCATTGATATAATTATATTACATGGAAAGTGATAAGAGACCCATCTGACCAAACACACCGAAGAGCAAAGCAATCAAAATCAAGCCTCAGCACAGCTTTTAGTTTCCCCTGAGCAGCACTTCCCAGTATCTTTCATTAACAAATGCAACCTACGATCTAGCTGCACTTGCTGAAGACCCACCAAGAGTTGGGGCTGCAGACCTGCCACATAAAAGGCAAGTCCAGCTGAGAACAACACATTCTGTCCTCATAGTCTCCATTAAACTGCAGTCTAGCTACTCTGGGATGTCAGCCAGCTCTGCAGGGAACTGCCGCAGGTATTGTAAAATAGAATAGCTGCCAGGAGGACCAGCTCTGAATCTGAAATGTGAAGCTATAAAATGGACATAAGGTTTCTGTTTCCCGTACTTGTTCTTACATTTTGCAATGCATAGTGCAGCATCTGTCTTACTGTACTTCATGACTAATTTGTTGCCTATGTGAGTCTGAAATGTAAAGAAATACTGGCATAGAAAGGGGGAAGAAGTGTCACAGATCTGGCAATGAGGAAACTTCTCCCTCAAGTTGCGGATGAATTTTACTTAAATGGGAATCATCAGCTCTAGTCTCCTATTTCCACCCTTTTAGACAATCTACCACTACCTTTGTTTAACCATTAGGACCCCAAATAAAACCGTCGCTTACGCCAGGCACGGGTTCATCACATTCCATGATGTCTTTGATCAATTTACTTCTCTCTGATAATGACGATAACTCATTTTGGAGAAGGTCACCAGTGGACAGGTGAGTAAATCCATATTTCTTGGCTAACTGTTCACATTGGCTACCTTTGCCAGAGCCAGGGCCACCTTTGTGAGGGAAAAATATCTAGAATTAGAAAAGAATAAAGATCTGCCTTTTCTCAAACTATAGCAGCCAAGAAAATGGGAGGAAATTGATGAGACTGCCTATTTTGCAATTTTTTTTTTTGCAAAGACAATCTATACAGTAGAACAAGTTACATACTTCCCTTCCGACACACTACACTGCTGACTCAAAAATGTGTACCAAAGTTGAAGGAGTCGCAACGGTGTGGAATCTCTTGCGGAAGAGAACCTGTTCCTAAAACACCATTACCATGTAAAGGAAAAACATGAAACAGACAGCCAGTGGGGAAGGGTATTTGAGTCAGTATATGTTCAGCTTGATAGCTGCAACAAATACTAGCTTCCTTGCGAGGGAAACGTTTTGCCCCCATTTATGGAATGGAAACATATAGGCAAAGAGATGGTGAAACCTGCCTCTGTTATGTGGGATGCACACAGATGTACAGTAACTAAACCCTTTTGCACTGTGGTAAACGTAAAAGCAAAATTTCACTGTGCTTGCGCCCTTTCCCTTTGAGCTGGAAAGCTCTCACGTGCTGGTATGTCCGCCGATAACTGAGAGCCAGGTACTGAAGCTGCTAAACGCTGACGAAGGCTCGGTCATGCCACTCCCTGCAGCTGCGGTACTGGCTTGTTCTTCATGCATGCTGCAGGGAAGTGTAAGAGGAAAGTGCTCAGCAATGAAGGGCACGTGGAGACCTTGCCACCACCCGCTCCTCTACATCCACAAGTGTACTCAGTCACGAGCTAGAAAACCGTATCTGAACCAGTCCCAGAGTCAAACAACCAGGGGGATGAAGGGCAATCTCAGCTGACAGGGCACTCAGGTGAAGCTGCTCAAGTGATTTTTCCACGGGCTGAAGGGAAGGCACCTGTGGCCGGTCCCCCAGCTCACATCTCCCGGGGGCCCGTGGGGAGACAGAGAGGGTGGGAAGGGCGAGGAGGGGGGGGAGGGGAGGGGAGGGGAGGGGAGGGGAAGGGAAGGGAAGGGAAGGGAAGGGAAGGGAAGGGAAGGGACGAGACTCAGGTGAATGCTGTAGGTGTCCTCCTGTCAGAAATGGTATTGCAAGCCTCCCTGTTTCCTTTGGCATGAGAGCTGTCACCACCTCAAGAGTTCCAAAACTCTGCCTCTCTGGTAAGCGCCCTTTTTCTGGGGCCATCTCAGAGGCTCTGGACACCTCCTTGCTCTGCAGGTGCTGGCATTGCCCTGTCCCACACGAGACTCAGGTGAATGCTGTAGGTGTCCTCCTGTCAGAAATGGTATTGCAAGCCTCCCTGTTTCCTTTGGCATGAGAGCTGTCACCACCTCAAGAGTTCCAAAACTCTGCCTCTCTGGTAAGCGCCCTTTTTCTGGGGCCATCTCAGAGGCTCTGGACACCTCCTTGCTCTGCAGGTGCTGGCATTGCCCTGTCCCACCTCCTCAACAGAGGTGGCTGCTCTTCCTTCCTCACCCTGAAGGCTGACCCTGGGAAATGCCAAATGCTTCTTCAGCTGCTTGCCGAGCGGCAGCAGCCACCCCAACCTGGCTAGAGAGATGGGCAGTCCATGGAAATTGCTGGAAGCTACTTCTTGGGGATCCCGCTCCTGTGGCGGTGACCTCCAGAGCTGCTGGCGGAGCTGAGGTGAGCACCCCACGAGGGCTGAACTTGGTGGGGAGGGCTGAGGGGCCATGTTGGTGCCGGGGGTGGGGGAGGCCAGGAAAGCAAATTTCCATTGTGACAATATCGGGATTTGGGGAGAAATTTCAAGGTGTGTAGCAGCATTTTTACAATCTTTGATGGATCTATTCAGAAGACCTACTGCAGTAGAAGGTAATTATACCCTTGTAGGGAAACAGTGCTCAAAAACGAAAAGAAGATGCAAGGCCAAAATAAAAAACCCCAACTTTTCAATAGTTTTTTAAGCACGTGACTTGTATATTTATCAACTGTTGGGACTTGCAAATATGACTACACAGCTCTATTATGTGGATTTAAGATGCTAGAAAATACATGATTTTCCTTTTTGTTTCTATTTCCATGAACAAATATAGGAATAATATGTTCACA
>NW_008796165.1:1990974-1996496 GCF_000699145.1 Aptenodytes forsteri
ATTTTCCATGAAAAATATAGGAATAATATGTTCACAATAGAGTGAGTTTGGCACCATCTCATCCTGACTTGAACTTTCTTCTAACTTTTGATTCAATTTAAGAAATAATTGCTCCAAGCATATAACTTTCAGAGAAGTTACAGTACTGTAGCCAAGAATAAAAATGGGGTCATAAGGCAGTAGCATCAAAGGAACGGTTTTGTCTACTGTAACCAGGAGTCTTTTACTTCAGCTTCACAAAGACAATTATCAGCCCGTGGTGTGAGAATCACGCTTGTGCTACAATTTTAGCTAGAAGTATCTCTGTCACAGTCTCATTTTCTTTCCAATGCGGGTTGCATGTTGGTTTTCTATTGCTTTAATAAGAAGAAAATTATTCTTTTGTGAAAGCGCTGATTGAAAGAAAACAAGGAATAAATAAGAGTGGCTACAGAGAAATAGATACAGAGAAATTATAGGCAAATTATCTGTAATGAGACCACTAAATATCTGTAGTGGCAATTAATTTTATTTCTGGTCTGTTTTGGTTTTTTAGATTAGTAAGTTTGTGTGTGCATGTGCTTGTTTACACATTCTGTCTCCTGGCCTTGAATGCACTAGCAGTGCAGTAATTTAATCCTTTTTATTTGGTGGATATACACAGTATTAGAAAAAAACAGCTATAAAGATTACTTTATTCTGTTTCTTATATAACCGTTTCTCTTCTGAATGTAGAGCCGAAACAGAAATTTCATAATGTCCCTTCGTATACTAAATAATATAGAAGTCTTTTTAGAAATAACAATACAAGGACAATTTTTGGTTTTTTAGCAGGTAAATATTCAGAATAGTTGACGTGTTTCTACAATAGCTTTATCTGTCAGTATTTTAAAAGAGAACGCTGTCAGAATGACCCATTATGCAGGGCATACACCATAATGAGCATTACCATGTCTCCAAAACATTAATTAAAATTGACCATGTTTATTTTTTATAGAAGAGTTCCAACAAAGCTGAGATTAAAATGCTGAGCTCTTTAAAGAGGAAAAGACATAACTAAATAGCAGTTATGTGCTGAAAATGGTAAATTTTATGGCCGCTGCTATTAATTTAGTATCATTTGATGGGTAGCACAGCATCCTACTGCTTGACAAACGTATATGACCCACTTTACAAAGTCTCGTGCTTTCTTATCAACGAATGAGACCTCAGTTCTTGCTTGGCATTATCTGAGAAGAGGCTGAACGCCCCCAGGAAATTCAGCATTGAGGACCGAACACATACTCAGCATTTACGCCAGTGTTAATTTACATGCCTAAAGTTCAAGTATTAGTTAATGTCTTGTCTCTCTCTCTGAAGGCCAGTATTTAATGTGACTGAAAAAGAGCTATTTAGGTGGGAAAGAATGTGAAAGTGCATTTCCTTACTCATTAGATACTTCCTTCCAGCTCAGGGTATATACTCATAGGACTGCTACATAAGCAGCTTTAACAGCAAAATAACCCTGCAGTCATGAGGCTTACCAATTTGTAGTGTGCAAAACTTGTATTTCGTTCTTTTTAGAGGGTGTCTTTATTAAATCTATGCATCTTTCTAAAAAAATGAGAAAAACTTAATAATTTAATTGAAGAAAGTTTAGAAGGAACAACAGCTGCATATTAAATATAACAAAAGCTAGCCCAAATATATTTTCAGTTAAGAAGCCTTCACTGCAACTTGTTACGCTGTTTTTCAAACAGAAAAAACTTGAGACGTTGAAAAAGGTAGTGATGTTTTCCCAATGGCTCAATTGTTAGGAGGAGGAAAATATGTCCCCACTTTTGTTATGAAGGCATAAGATTCTTTCTGAACACTGCCATTTTTTCTGTGTGCTATGCTGTCATCTTTTACTCTGCCTACATATATTTTGGAAAAAAAAATGTGTTAACCAGTGACAGACTGATTCACGGTAACTTGCTATTCAGATTAATCATGGGGTCTTTTCAATTTTCATATATGACATGAAGATAAAGAGTTAAAGCCTAGAAAATGGCCAGAGGAATTATGAGTATGCTGTGACCTGTAGGAGAATGTAGAAGAACTACCAGCGGTTCTTCAATGTTAGCATGTTTCTGTATTATGCTAGTAATGCGAAGTGCAGTACATCTTGCTTTAAAGCTCGTTCGTTAATTTAATAAAAAGTTGCAGATTCAGAAATTAAACACGTTGTAGCAGTAAGATTATTCTTGGAAACTGAATCCTTTGTGTGTCCCTTTGTGCTTTCTGATACAAACAGTAAGCAAGTATCTGGAACCAGGGTACTAGACAGAGCATAAAAAATTAAATGCAGTTCTGCATATTGCTTTTCTGTAGACAAGGCTGGATTAAAAGGTCTGTGCGCTCCCTTAGTGCAGTTTTCCCTTCCGTTATGTTGATTCAGCTGCCTGTGAAACTGTGTAAGGGGATTTTCTGGTAAATAACTTTCTGGCAGCACTGCTGACTTAGGTGGTCACCTTTCCCCATTTAATTATTGAATGCAGAAATGCTTCACAGAGAGCACTTCAAGGGGAGAAAAAGAGTGGTCTCAGTGGGTAGGGAGAAATGAGAACTGCCCAAGCAGCACTTCTGAATCTTTAACCGCAGTCTGCTTTAGATCGGTAAAAGATCTCAGTTTAAGAAATCGAGTCTCTTACGCCTGCTCTCCCTCATGCCCCAGTCCCCCCCAGACTACGAAAGACTGCAAGCCTAGGCATGTGACTCAAATGTACCGGGCTGGCCTAGAGCACAACATCACAAGCAGATGAATTAATGATGCCAGAGGGAGCTGGGACTGCCGCTGGGAGCGAGCAGGGACAGGAACAAGCAATGTGAGCAGTTCATGAACCGGCTTTGCTGCCAGAAATATTAATAAAGCAGAAGTGTCATACAGACAGACTGGGATGTCTGTATTTTAAACTTGCCAAATCTGGTAAGTTTATCATATACCAAAATACTATGCACATTTACATAAAATGCCAGCAGCAGGATTTACAAGAGAGTCCCACCATTCATTTTAAAATGTTTCCATTTCTAGACTTTATTTTCATAACGAGTATCATCCCTGTATCATGGAAAAGTGCCTGCAGGGGAAACCTAGCTGCACAGCAGAGCCTCAGAAGTCAGAATTGAAATCAAAATAACCCCAGTCAAGCTATCCTTATATTCAGGCTATGATTTTGGAGGACTTGATTGGTTTGGCAATTCTGTCGGTGCTACTTGGATTATTTATACAAATAAAAATAAGCCTTAGCTTCAGAATATGGCATTTGAAGGCTTCTCAATGGCACCTCATCTGTTATTCACGTATGATTTTAGTCTGAGTGAAACCATATAGGAACGATGCTGTTATTTAACAACAACAAAAATCCCTCAACATTTTTTTTGCTGAAAGATGATTTTAAACAAGAAACAACCTGGAGCACATATTGGCAGGGTGATGTGATGTCCTGGGACATCACTGACTTTTCACCCCTCTTAAAGGAAGTGTGGAGTTCATTTCATGGAAAGTCAGAGAAAGCAGCTTTCATCAGCTTCTACAGTTAACGCTTGGACTGATTGGGGTTTTAATTATCAGCACTGCTCACCCTATGCCTCTCTGATTGTAGAAGGACCTGTAATACAGTTTCTGTAGAATAATTTAGGTTGGAAGGGACCTCATCTGGTAAAAGTCTCTACTCAAAGCAGGGCTAAATTCAAAGTTAGATCAAGTCGTTCAAGGTCTGACATACCTTGGACAAATAAAGTTTTGGGTGGGTTGTTTTTTTTTTGTATGCACAAGAAGCTAGTGTCTGCAGCTGATAACGTCTTACCTGTAAATGTAGGTGGCGATAGTATCTTCAGAGTGTCAGCTGAAAGGCTGGTCTTATTTACATTAAGCTTAAACCATTATCAGCTTTGGTTCATCAGCAAGAATATGACAAGGATTCTGCAGAGGAAACTGGTTACATTGACTAAGTTTTAAACACTACATTTAAGAGTAAGCGGGGAGTTTGTCTCTGATACAAAGTGCAGAAAGATTCCTGAAAACTTTCTGCTTCAGTTTTAGCCTCAACCAAAGACAAATGTGGCTATGTTTTATGAAACTCCTGTGGAGGACAGGGAGGGATAACGCTCCCAGTAACTTTGTTACATGTGACAATTTTCTGGATGTGATATAGAGTATCGCATTAGTTCAGAATGATAAAATCATACATTGTTCATTGTGGTTCAGATTTTACTTTTCATGTTGCTCCAATCAAAAAGGTTGTTTTGGTTGGGGGGTGTGTGTGTGTATGATTATTGTTTTTGTTTTTGGGGTTTTTTTTTTTGGTGGTAACAAGCTGAACAGGTTTAAAACAGCCTGATGTCAATTTAACAGTGCCTCCTAGCCGCTCTGCCCAAAGGTATATTCCCACACACCACGTAGGAAAGCAAAAACTTTGTGAGTGGCCATAATTACATAAGTTTTGAATATTAGAACATCCCCCAAATTTATCTTTGCATCTGTTTAATTTTTTATTTTTCTCTTGAATTTTACTTTACAGGCCACATTTAACTTGTTTTTGCCTCTTTTATTACCCTGTTGTTATCTCACACACTTTTGACTTGCTGGTTGTATGTCTTTGCTTTGCTGTCTGGATAAAACATTGAGATTGTTGCTTAATTAATCTGAGTTGACTGTTATTCCAATTAATTCCTACATTAGCTCTAATGTAAATCTTTGCTAATTACATTATTTTTTTTTCCTTTCCCTTTTTGGACAATTTTCAAGGCAAATTAGCGGTGGAGGGAATTTTCTGCTTTTTTCCCTCTGTCTTGTAAACGGTATCTCAATTTGTCAGCTATGGCAGATGGTGTATTTATTTCAGTTAGTTTGTAAACTACTTCAA
This sequence comes from Aptenodytes forsteri, assembly GCF_000699145.1. NCBI lineage: Eukaryota > Metazoa > Chordata > Aves > Sphenisciformes > Spheniscidae > Aptenodytes > Aptenodytes forsteri. The sequence continues at coordinate 1,995,840 of NW_008796165.1, forward strand.
ATGCACATCTTTAGAATTCTAGTTTTAAAACATCTCTATAAGCATCTTATTATTTTCTTATGAATACATCTATGTAATGAGTAAACATTCCTAATGACACCTGAGACTGAGACAGTTTTTCCCATTCAAGTATCTCCAGCAGCGTGCTTCAACCCGTCTCGTCTGCTTTCTTTCTAGGCAAGGTATCGTGGGCTGACCATTTCTAGCACTGTCCACTGCAATGGAGTACTTAGCCACTGAGAATTTGTGGTACCTTTTTTTTTTTCCTTTCTCCATCCCCCCCCGGCCTCCTCCAGCTTGACTGTTTTGTTCTGCTTTTGTGAGGCTTCTTCAAAGCTTTATTTTGTTGTTGTACAATTCACAGTGATGGGACTTCAGCTCTTGACTGACGTGTAAGACAACTTTGCTGCCTAGGCAAATGGTATGCATTTGGCTAGTGTGTATAACGTTAAACCTAGAGTGCACACGGGTCAACAAGTGATTGAGGCAGATTCACCTGCCTGAAAAGGCCGTAAGTAAAAAAAGCTTGTGGCCACTCCAACCTAGCACCAGCAAGAAATCTGTCTCTGGGAAATACCATTTACCTTCACTACCTAGATGGAGTAGAATCACGATTTTGCAGTCAAATGAGCAACTGTGAAGATCTCATGTCGGTCA
>NW_008796165.1:1996547-2049978 GCF_000699145.1 Aptenodytes forsteri
GGGGGGTAGGGGAGGGGGGGGGGGGAACGGGATATTTTGGGGAAAAAATATAAATCATTCTACATGACTTGTCAACAAGTAACCCATGTTTGGACTCAATCAAACTTCTCATTATAAGATCTTCAACAAAGAAAACTTAGACTTTTGATTAAGCAGAATTTTCCTCTGTTCCTAGAAAGCATTTACTAGAAAGTCTGAGATGGATTTTAGGGCAGGAATAAATAGGGAGAAGGTGTGTTTTCAGTTTTAAATTGGAAGATGGGTAGTAGATGGCCTATAAAAACTGTAAATGAAAATTTAAAAACCACTCTTTGAAAAAGAAAAAGCAGTCCATAGGTAAATGAAAAATATGCCTTACCACAGACAATTTCAGAGGCAAAAATTCCTTGAGCATCTTCACTTTTTAAAATCTGTGTTTGTACAAACCCAAACATAATTTTCCAATAAGATGCGTGAGGCAGACAGAATGAAAATTTGTCATTGTAGCGAACAGCAGGAAGATGTACTTCAGTAAGCATGGAATTACAGTTTGCTTAAAGACTGAAAATTAAGTGTTATGCATCTTTCCCTTAAGAAAAGTCTCCAATGAAGTCTTCAGTAACCTAACTTTACTTTTTCAAACACACAATATCCACCATAGGTTTGCAATAAATTGAGTCAACTTGTATTTGGTATAAGACAGGGTGAGATAAAAGTACAACACATAAACACGCTACCTTTTCACAAAATCCTTTAGGTTGGAAGGAACCTTTTGGGATCATCTAGTCCAACACCTCTGTTACAGCAGGGTCAGCTAGAGCAGGTGGTTCCAGACTCTACAGTCTCTCTGGGCAACCTGTTCCAGTGTTTGACCACCCTCACAATAAAAAAGTGTTTTCTTGTGTTCAGATGGAATTTCATGTATTTTAAGTTGTCCCCATTTTCTCCTGTCCTGTCACTGGGCAATACTGAAAAGATTCTGGCTCCCTCATCTTCGTTACCTCCCATCAGGTATTTATACATATTGGTAAGATCCCCTGGAGCCTTCTCTTCTCCAGGCTGAAGAGCCCCAGCTCTCTCAGCCTCTCCTCATATGAAGACGCTCCTGTCCCTCAAACATCTTTGTGGTCCTGCGCCTGACTCGCTCCGGTAAGTCACTACCTTTCTTGTACTGGGGAGCCCAGAACTGGACACAGTATTCCAGATGCAGCCTTGCCAGTGCTGAATAGGGAGGAAGGATCACCTCCCTCAACCTGCTGATATTAGAATGTTTTTTGATGCCTCCTGAATTCTGAATGAAACTTCCATTCATTTATGACTACTTTCAGAAGTCAATTTTCTTCCTTAGGAAAAAGAATGCACAAAGTGACTTGCTTTTATGTTACATTACCCATGTTTGGGTATCTATCCTTAGCTCCTTGGAAATGTGTTGTTCCTGCTCTGTATTGTAAAGCAGTTCTGAAAAATTCTGCTTGATGCAAAAGCAATTATTCTTTCCAAGTAACTAGTACCAAGCTTTAAGCTGAAACTTGTAAATCTTCTGATTATAATTAGTTTTAAAAGGCTGTTCAAAGTTTATGCTAATTACATTAGTCACATTTATATAATAATGGGCATTAACATGGTGCTTTTCCTCTGTGGACTTCCAGAAAGCAAATATAAAGTAAACCTTGAACCTGCAAAGCCTCAGTGCGTGCTAAGCATCATGCATGGTGACTATCCTGTTGACTTTTTAACAGCATGTTGAGCACATGCAGAATTGAAACCCATATTTACAAAAGTTGTTTCACAAATGTAGAGGTGAAGAGACTTGATTTTTTTTTTTTTCAGCTAAACCTTAAAATTCTGAGTTATAAATCCAATCTAGTAACGTTTTAACTAATGCTGGTGAGGCAGCCTTGCTGTGGGAGATGACACAGCACTACTGTACCTACACAAGAACTAAGGTCATTTTGAATATGTTCATACTTAAACACACCTCCTGCTCTGAGCTTTACACAACTGTTGTTAGCATGGTCAGACCCAGGTTAATAACATGATATTAAATCCTAACTCCCTTTCAAAAGACTAAACCACCATTGTAGTGTAAATACTCTTAACCAAACTGTTCTGCTAAACTTTAAAAGAAATCATATATTTATAATCAAAACTAAATAACATGGGGATTTTCAAATGTAGCAGTTAAATTAGGAATCCTACTTACCGACTACAAAAATTATGTTTGATTTCCTCAGATCTTCTGAAAAGTCTAAAATGAAAATAAAAATTCTTTAGTTGGCAAGAGCTACTAATTTTAATCTTAGCTACTTTCCACGCTGAATTGTGTAATACTTATGCAAGGTCATCTGATTTTACTAGTTTACTTTCCGCTATAATGGTCTGCATTCCAAAAGGAGCTATTATCCACAAGCCTATTTATCTCCCAGTTTCGTAGTTCTCCCTGCAGATACGATAAAAATATTTTACCTGAAAATCAGACCTTGCACATACCCATCAGTTCTTTAAGAAAGAGAAAGATAAGACAAAAAAAAAAGCAGAATCATCTTGATGTAATAACGTGCCTCCTGAGCCATTGCATTTTTCTCTGAATATGTTATTACATTCTAATTGCTATAGAAGATTGTCCACATCCCATTCAGATTTTTATACTCGGTCCACTACATCTGAGATGTAGTCTTAAATTCCCCTGAGCCTCGAATTCAGCCAAAAAATAATAATCTCAAATGAAATCCTGATATTACTCTCATTTTAGCACCAAACTACTGTATGAACTACAGCTTTGCCTTTTACCGAAATTGTGGGTTTTTTTAAAAAAAGCAGTTCCTTCTAGTCTGAGTCCCAGTCATTGCCCTGATTATACCAGTACAGAAGGCGATCTTGCACCATCTGAGATTGCTGGAATTTTATTATATCTTGTCAAGATATAATAATGTGACAAGACACATTCATTTACCACATACAGCTTTCTTTTTTATTATGTGGCGTGTACATCTCTTATTACATATTATTATTAGCCGTAAAAGATTTTGACTAATCCTTTCATTCTTCTTAGACTCTTAGCAGCTCATACTTTCCAATAAGCTTTTCATAACTACCAATTTCTGAAAACACCTATGAGAGCTGACGCTGATTAACAATAGTATTTTCTAATAATTTTTGATCCACTGGCCTAAAGAGTGTAGAAATGTCTTTTACAAGCTTTAATTTGCATTCAAAGAGAATTCACATGATAAAATCCTTTGAGACGTAACTTTCACAATATAAATAACCTGAATTCACTTTACCTTCTAAGTAACTACTTAAATACAAGCTGAAATCAATGGTTTCAAAATTAAATGGCAAATGATACTGAAAAAGAAACTCACCTCCTGTGCTGTCATAACCAGAAAAACTTGACTGATCTTCCTCCTGTTAATTGAGCAATTGACAAATTAAAATGGATATTCTGCATAGTTTACATTTCTTCTTATATCTGCTTATACGTATATCTTAATATCTTCTCCATATTCTAACCTCTCGGTTTTAATCTATGTTGAGATATGGTTAACAATGTCACAGAAATGCTGTTAGTACTGTTTCAGTTGGTAGAACGTGAGCATGGAGAGCCCAAGACAGCTTGAGATGATTAACTGGGCCATATTGTTTTGGTGAGGAACCGCTTTTTCAGTGTCCAACTGCACAGTTCCAGCACGATACCTAAGCAACCAGTGTGCATGCTGAATTGCTTCTGAAGTAAATATGGTATGATAAGCTGTTAGTAGCGGAAAGGCAATACTGGAGTGAGTTCTAGAAGTAAGCTACAATATAAAGATGAAATTAGTCTTTGGTCTAAAACAACTTGAATGTGTTTACCTTCAGAATGCAACACAAGTTACAAGTTGTTACAGAGGCTGCTGAACTATGAAGAGGGATTACACCAAGAAAATGGGGAACTTGGCATGTTTTTTTTCCTGATACTTGGCCACTTAGAATTATTTTGTCACGTACTGTATAGTACAACCAATGAGGAATCACAAATACTGGCCAGCAAGAGTGTCAGAGTGGGACTTCTTTGCTGTTATAAATCAGAATTATATATGTGCTGGACATAGTCTAGGTTATGTAGTGTCAATATACTCACACCATCAGTGCTTTAGTCTAGTCTATAAAATATCAGTAACGGCATTGACAGTAACACGCTCGTATTACATCATCAGTGCGTAATCAGCATGGAATACATTATGCTAGTCCTCTCAAAATAGCATAGGGTTCTCAAGCTGTAGTTTCTTACAGTTCTGCTTCAGTATGCTGTCAGAAATGGCCACTGTTAGAAATTTGTATAGCTGCATGAATAGATGAAGTGAAACGAACAGCGTGGTGAATAGAACGGGTAAACAGAAATACTCTTCATTAGGCTGAAGTACCGTTACACTGGCTACATAGAATATTTTCATTTTTTGATTCACAGTAATTCTCAGCCTATTACAGTGCAGCAGGAGAACTGCCATCTTAAAAAAAAAAAAAAAAAAAGGAAAAAATTAAAAAAACAAATGGGAGTATTTCAGGGAAAAAAAACATTTTCAAATAAGAGATTAATCTCTTTCCTACAATTCAAGTGACAGTATTAACCTTACATGCTTTGTCTTTGATGTAATAACACAACAAAATATTTGACCCTGCAAAGGGTCATACAAAAGGCCTGGTTTTAGATGCAGCTTCCTATCGTGCCTTTGAAGGTTTATGGATCAAAATCATTTTAGGCACAAAGTTTAGAGTAAAGTTTCTTTAAAATCAAGATCACAGTTGCAAGTTTACAATCAAATGAAAGAGGCATTACTTCTTTCAAGTATCGCTTTGGTCTCCCCTACAACTGCAGAATGAAACTGCCTCTGTAACGCTGGTGGGCTGCTCAGAGCAGCAGGTGATAATAGAGGTCAGTTTAAGTCAGGAACAGCTCTAATTTTTTAGAGCTGAAATATGTAAAAAAACTAGAGACAACTGAAGCTAAATAAGCTATCAGCTGCTTTTATTTGACCAACCATATCTGCTTTAATAGAACAACAGGTTAACTAACCAACAAGCCATGTTCACGTAAGGAACAAGTGCTATGAAAAGCCATTAAAGTGAATTCTAATTACAACTCAAAAGCAGGTAAACAGGAACTGTGACATTGATCAGAACCCAGAACATCAAAATAATGAATTCTGTCTACATCTGTAACTGCTCACTTTTCAGGTGCAGAAATACTGTTTTCAAAAGAATTGTGCTTTCTTGACTTTTTCTTTCCCAAAGGGCATCTGTTTCATAACTCTACGACAACTCGGCACACAGCTTGATGTGAGTGGGACCACCAGCCCTGCTGAACTTCCATGACAAAATAAGCTTCCCCATGTTTCAGAGAATAAGTTATTCCATAAAAACATTTTTTTCAGACATAATTGAACAGCACCCAGCTGGGGTGGAAAGAGGTCCTGAAAGCCTGGTCTCTAGGGGAGCTGTAAGAAAAGTCAGGAGGAACAAATTAGAACAGTTGGGCTACAGTTAATTTGGTTTTGATGACAAGGTATTCCTACACAGTTTTCACTATTCTGTACTTAAACTTGACTTAGAACCATTTCCCTTCACGCCTTTCCTCCCACTCTCCTCAACAGTACAACCAGTTTTTCTGCTGATCTGGATGAGGAGCTAGATTTGCTGTTTGGCTTGCAGTCCCTTGTAGAAAGAGACTGGCATCCTGGTTAATGCCAGTCCCCTCATATTTACCTTTGACAATATCTATTTCTAATTGTGTCTTTCTGGTAAGTAGGTCTCTAAACGGTGAATGGCTTAACCTATATTGGCCTGAAAGCCTTGTTCTGCCTGGTTACCAAAGTGCTTTGGACAATAACTGTTGGATTTAGCAAGTGATCACATGAGGAAAAGTCTAACCAATTACTAGATTGCTAATAGCATTTTACACCACATTGCCATCAGGAATACAGTGATTTAGCAGCAGAACAGTCTCTGTATTCTCAGTATAGCTGTTTCCATTTAGTTGAAAGCAAGGTGAGGAAGATTATAATCTTGTATGTAATGAGCTCTGAAGAAAGGTGGGTAGTCTGTAATTTCATATGCCTTTAGAGCCAGGTTATATCTACAAATATTATCTGGAAACATGTCAATTAGTGGGGCATAGCTGACCTTGTAACTGCTTAAACAATATCAACGGCACATTAAAATGATTGCTAAAGCGAGAAGTTTGCTACCTGTAAAGAATCTCTTCTCTGACATTTGCATTTAGAGTTGGAAAATGCAGGCTTCTGACTGTATTCTGACTTCTTGTCATTTAGCTCATTATTAGTAAATATCTGACTAGTAGTAGGTACTTCATAGGTTAATGAGTTTAAGTTACTGCCTGTCATTGCTAGATTGTGAAGTAATTTCTATAATAGACAGTAAATCATAGCATAGAATAAGGAAATGATACAAAATTCTCCAGATCTTTGAGTTTTGCTATTAATGTATTAGGACTCTTAAGTCATATCACTTTAAAGAAAGCAATAAAATACTTTTCACTTTTTTTTTTAAATCTAATGATGGGACGTTTTCGTCATTGGGATGTAACGACAACTGTTGTGAATGTTTGTTACCTGATGCAATGAGAAAGCTTTTCTGTTATCCATTAATAACCTCTGCTCCAGTCCTTGGGTTTGTTTTGAGGTTTTTTGGGGTTTTTTTGGTGTGGTTTTTTTTTTTTTGTAGCATGGAAAAGAAAAAAAGTTTTCATCACCTTGTTGTTGCTCTAATGCTTCAGGAAAATAGTGGTGAAAAGTGCCTGATACGTTTTATTCAGACTTCTAACAGATATAACAAGAGTTCCTCCTAGAAATTTACTGAAGAGGATAAATAATCACGGATTAAGAAGAAAAGAGGCAGTTGAGCAAGGCTTTAAAATACAGCATGACTGTTGCCTAAAATTATGCTCAATTTTCAAGATTGAATTTTTACATTCTCAAATTCAAAGGAACGTGTCAGGCACAAATTACATAAACAAATAAAAACTCCATATTTCTCTGCCTAAAAATATTTGTTGTGAATTGAACTTAATGTGTAAGCAAAAATAAGCAGTATAGACAAACATAACTTTAATACAGAATGACATAATGTATACAGTAGAAAGTACAGGCAAGAACTGACTATGTAGATTTATCACAGTGATCTCATCAGCATCCCTTTGATGGGAATGTAGGTGTATAACCATCGATTTCTCAGCACACTGTAGTTGTACAATTCTCCCTTTGCTGTTGTTAGGTATGCAAAATACTTGTACTCCCGTAGCATTTTATTTCTTCAAAGAACACTACAGTTCCACATAAATCTTCCCTCTACTTCCTTTGGGAATAGAGGCAAGGGCATTATTTCCATTTTAGCAGAGATATTAGATGATTTGTCGATGTAAACACAGTTATATATGGAAGCAGAACTAGGTTTAGGACTTGGATTTCCACTTTCACCTCTTTAGCCTATAGTATATTTACTTTGAATTCTTAGTCCTTAATAAAGCAACGCTTCTACATCCAGTACCCTTAGAATCAACTTTAGCTCTCAATTAAATAAACTCTCTCACTGACTAAGAATAGTTTAGGGAATCAGAAGGCAGTATGAGACATCTGCATATATAATTTGTCTGCTTCAGCACAGTCCAGTCTGTCATAATCTGTGTGGTTTTAGAGTTTGACATGTGTTTGCAACTGGATTTAATAGGCATATACCTAATCACAGAGGATGGTCTTTCAGATTCAATGTATGCCGCCTCTGTTTATAAAAATGTAGTTATCACTGAGTGCTGTCCTTACATATATTGCAAAACGTAAAGACCCTGAGCAAGCTTTAGCTAGGCAAAGTTAAGCATCAGAAGAAATTGGGGCTAGTCAGAGATCAGCTGTGGAATTTGTCTTTTAAATTCCTGTTTTCTTCCTGTAAGAGCAAATGCTTGGTTTTTATGAGATATGCTGGGTTAGCTGCAGGTTTTATGTATGGGCAATGGTCCCTGGGAACGGATTTTATGAGCCATACAGTTGCTCGCCATTAAATTTGATTTATGATTCAAATCACTTTTTGACGCTGAGCTGCTTTCTGCAAGCTGAGTGTTAAAGTATGCCTCTGGAAAGCAGGAGTGGCTGTGCTCTGACCACCTCTGCTCCAGAACTAATGATTTATGTGTAAATAAGGTAAGAAACAGTATGAATACATTCAGACTTCAAGGCTTTTCTTTCCCCGAAAGGCATATCTTCTTATATGGTTCATACTGCTCAGCAGAGTGGAGTTATTTGTGTCAAAAGGGGCTAATAGTAATTAAGATGAGAGAACAGTGCTAATGTTATTTGAGGTGACTTTTGTTTGTTTGGAGCGCATACAACTAGAAAGTGCAAAAAAATCAGTGTTTGTAATAGCATCCACGAAATGCTGACAGTTTATTAGATCGCTATGATTCCCTTTTACTTTTGGGTTTCTAGCAAAGACAAGAATCTCTATGCCATTATTCTTTTAAAATAAACCTTATTTTCAGTTCTGAAAATAAAACAAATTTATACCTATACAGAGGTAGAGATTAACTCGTTTTTAACACTTGTAAACCAAGATCAAGTTATCTGGCTTTTAAAGATATGCAAGATTTTTTCAGATTTTTTATTCTGCTGCTTCAATAGCATAAAGAAGAGTACCTATCAGTAGTTTAGAGGGGGAAAATCAAAATTTGTTTGCTATAGTGTGTGTGGGTTGAGTTTTTGTTAACTTCTGTAGGTTTTTTTAAATGACAAAAAGTACATGTGATTATTAAACATGAAAATGAAAGCAAAATTTATTTAGTTTCATATTGATTTCCAGACACTAGAAAACTGGAAAACATTTTAAAGAAATTAACTTTTAAGGGCAAACTTACCAACCAAGGTATGCAATAAGAACACCCCTCCCAGCACGGTAGCAGCATTTTGCCTTATCAGAGCAGCATAAGAGTGGTCTGGTAAACCGAACGCTTCATTTGCAATTTTATATTGGGTTTAAAAGGCTGAACTAGAGGGGACAGCATTATATCTAACTCGAAGAACAACTGGGGCTTGACTTTTAAATATCTTTGCGTTCTGAAGACACTTGAGACACTCGACACCCATATTATCTGTGCATAGTTACTATCTATCGCTCATTTTAAAATACTTTTGTCACATACAGTATTCAGTTACTTTTCAGTAGATCTATATTTACAGAAAGGTCCCAGTGCCTACAAAATTATTCCCAGAAGTTATCACTATTTTTCCTTTAGCATTCTTCTTTTCTGTAAATAGCCCTCACTCTTTAAATGATTCTTCTCTACGTGGAGTATTTATGCTGCTTGGTATAAATTCTCCCAGGGGCTTTCTGTTACATCGAGCCACTGCACCAGAGGAGTGCAGCAGGGGACCTTCCAGTGCATTTGAACTGCAAACTCGGCGCTGCTTAGCTCCTTGTCTTAGACTGCTAACAACAATGCTAATGAATGGACCCCTCAAATCATACACCACTGGCACTATACGCAGAGCCTCTCTGCCCTGAACTGTCACATTGCCTTCTGAGGGCTGGAATTCAGTCGTTTGGGTTTTTTGGGGGGTTTTGTTTGTTTGTTTTAACTTTTAGATGAAAAAGGTTTTTCTGCAGGCCAGACTCGGCTAAATTTCCAAAAAGAAAAAAGAAGATACAAATGCTTTGATAAGATTCAGTTGTGGTGGAACTCAGTAACTGCTTCTCTTGGAAGAACTGAAAGTTCAAGGTGTTATTTTCCAAAGATAACCTACAAAATGTTATGCTTCTACTTCCATGCATCACCATGGCACCACCCATTTATTTTGCTAACATGAGCTCCATTATTTTATGAAAATCAAACTCGATGACAGGTGCAATAGCCTGTAAGTAGTAACCTGCCATTAACTTTAAAGATTTGTTACAGGAATTCAAACTGTCTTTAGGAATATAAACAGCAAAGGAGTCAAGGGTAGAATGTAACTTTCACTTGTAATCTGAATTTTCTAAGGACATTTAATTTTCTTTAAGATGTATGTATTCTTCTATTTCATTCTTTAAGATGAAAGTATTTGTCCTCTATTATATACGTCTACAACGGGCAGTATGCTCAAAAATGTCTCTTCTATCACTTGCTCCCCTTCCAAGCTCTTTCTAGCCTGAACCCAGTGTCACAGACTGCAGCACTCACCCAAGATTCTGTATAGTAACGTTTGATATAAAGCTCTGTTCTTTCCCTTACCAGTCATAATTTAGCACTGCCAGTGAAAAAGAGAGAGGTTGTTTAGTTTCAGGATGGCACCACAAAAATGAGTAGATGCCTTTCCCTTGTGTGGCAGATGATCAGGTCTTGAGACAGTGAGTAAGGGCTGCCGGCATTGCTATGCCCTGATCACATTAGCCGTTCACAAAACAGACGCATGTACAGATACATAATTCACAGACACATAACACACAGAATTGCAGCAGAGAGGAAGGTGGAAGAAATGTAGACCCAGGAAACGTAGCTAATGAGAACAGAGCTTTTAAAACATGGAAGCAGAGCATCGTCTGAAAGATCTTGGCACGGAGGACAAGAATAGGATGTTGTAAAAATAAGACCAGCGTGTGGCCTCAGTTCCTATGATTTGCTGCTATTAAGATAAAAGCCGACAGCTGTGCTCAGATTTTACCTCTCGGAGACCTTCCCTGCTTAACGTTTGACCAAGCATATTCTAGGTTTACTAAAACACCTATTTATGTTTTATTAGGTAGGTTTATAACCTTCAATAAGGAACTTTTACACTTTTTATAATGAACTTCTCTGTTAGGAAGGAATTTAACGATGGGAAGAAACAGTCCACTGATCTGAGATACGCTACTGTGAAGGAATTCTAAAACTAGGCCACTTCTCGCTCCTTATGACTGGTATTTAAGCCCAAATTGACTAAAGTTGACTGCACAATCACGGGATGCATAAGGAGTAAAAAGACACCAAATAGGAAACATATGGCTTCCTGAAAATACACAGAGGATTTTTTTTTAAAGTGTTTCCAATGTACCCAGAGAAGCCACTCTTCAGCTTCGATACAAGTAAGTTATTTAAAGAGCAGTTTTGTATCCCATATAGTAAAATAGCACCGTTGCAATCACTGCAGTCCAATATGTAAATGTGAAAATCTCTAGTATGTACTTTGACAGTGATTAAGAAATACAAAAATGTTTTATAAAAAGCTGTTTCTTCTTCAATGCTTTAAAATATAGAAATTGTGGCTACAAATATTTTTAAGGATGGGCTTTGGTAGCTGTCTTTAGGGATGCTGGGCTACATAACCTCAGTAAGGTGTCTAAATCTAGGAGGCGGGGAGGGGGTGATTTAAAATACACCTTTGCATTTCATTATCAGCTTTATGTGGATCCTGTTTGCATCAACTGTGTGGGATGCCTGATATTCCCCAAGAATTACGCAGCTTCTCTGGGCTGTAAAGGTAGACACGTAAAACGCAGAACTCGTAAATTTAGCTGTAAAGTTATATTTTGTGCATGAAAGGATAAGGCCTCAGTTTGCCAGCAGAGGGGCAAGTTGGTGTGAGGAAAGCACTATCCTACTGCTATTGCCTAGAAAAATGAGGGTGAGATACTGTAAATTGTAATGCTTTTTTCTACAGACACCTTCCACAAGCCACAGAGAAGAGCTTCCTAAGTTACTGCAAAAGTATTCAGTGGAGCATAAATGCAGCACATCTTGAAGAATGATGCTGCCACTGTTGTTTAAATCTCCAGTAACTCACAAGAGCTCACCATCCTTGTAACCCAGGCCTCGTGCCCTGTACTGCCCACCAGAGCTGCAGGCAGCAGCTTTTGTTTCAAAATCAGAAAAGATATGGGGATGCAAAGACTTCAACTAACCTTGGCAGTTCAGTCCCCCCTAATATATGTATCATCAGAAAGTAAATCCAAATAATGTCTGTGAAAGGAGGAGCAAACAACTGCTTCTGGCATTTCAAAGAAAAAATGCAGATTGAGTCTATGGCAATTTTTCTTGCCCATTTTGCCGTGGTTTGCGTGGGGGAAAATAGAGCAGTAGGCTTTCTTTCACATGCCTTTACTACAGTGTACAATGGTGATTTTGAAAGAGAAAAATAATTCTTCGAGCTTACAAAATGATATAGAAGCACCAAAATGCACTTGGTTTGAGCTTATTAAGGGAGCACTTTGTAACAGGCAAACTGTAGTACTTTGTTTCTAGAACTGATTTTTTTCAAGCATTTAATAGGATAGTTTCCATGGCAACTTGAACTGAACAGATTGTTCATTGACTTCAGTACATTTCTATTAAACATCTTTCCTCTGTAGCTAGGCCTGCCTCTCCAGCTCTTTCATCTCTTTGGATGCTTATGCATTATCTCTTTTTGCAGATATCCTTAAACTAGATCAGACTCCACATTTCTGTGCTCTTTAACAAAAACAAATGTTGAGGGAACAGAGTTTCACAGTCATTCTTTGAGTTTCCTAGAGTCCATTTTCTTTTCTGTCACGTACTTCTGTTTTAATCAGTTTCCCTGTAGAACCAGAATCTGTAATTCAAATTGACGCTGCTGCCTATCAGTGAAAGAGAAATGGACACCGCAGAAATGTCCAGCGTTAAAAGCCCAAATGGCTTCTGGATACTTTTGGTCATTTTACTAAGACCTGTAACGATTAATGCCGCACAGCATACATGAATAAAACTGCTGTTATACCAGAAGTTCCTTATGTTCTCAAGTAAAGAGAAAGCACATGATTAATATAGTACATTCTAGATCTGACCCCTTAAATAATTTAATCAATGTTTATCTAACTTTGAAAGGTAGCTTTAGAAGTCCCAGTGAAAATTTCTCCTGCTAATGGAGATGTGCAGTTTGCTCTTTGTTGTATTGTAATGCCAACCCCTGGAACACTGTGTCTGAAGGGTTAAATAAATTACTTGGATTGAATCTTCAATGTAGAGAAAATGGAGTCAAAACACAGTAAATGGAGGAAAATGGTCTTTAGTTTAATTCACAAATTTTTAGTTAAATGAGGCTTTCAGGCTTTCAATTTGCTGTTGCCCATCAGTTTTAGGAATATTTGTGTTCTGCTTCTGTATTGAAGAGACTTTCAGGGCCTTTTTATTATCTCTCTTGAATATTTACGTTTCAAGCTATGATAACCAGTCAGGCGGGAAATGTTACAGTTGATAGCAATGGAGTCTGGTTTTCATCAGTTTTAAAGCTTTCCTCCTGCTCCCCTAAAGCCTAAATTCATTTGTTCTCTGGGTGGGAAATGACAGCGAGCTGTAGGAAGAATTGTCACTACATGGCAACAACTTTTAATCAAGAGCTTGTTTCCTCTCGTTAGAATGAGAGTAAGTCTTTTTGAGGGCTTTTTTCTTCCCCTTCGTTTTGGTTTTGCTCCTTGCTTTTCAAGTGAGCTGTCACATTTTCTAATTATAAAACATTCTGCACTTGCAGCAAAGATTGGGTTATACAATTTTCTTAATTCAATAGATCGCTTGTCACTGCTGAACAGAAAACCTTTTATTATCTTTCAGTCTTTTTACATCTACTTTTCCTAGGTCTTTGACACACTTTGTGGGGGTGGGGGGGAGGCAATCTCTCCTTTGCATGTGCCATTGCATTTACCTAACTGCATAAGTAAATGCAGTCTGACACTGGAAGGACATAGGAATGCCTCAGTTATGAACTGGTAACTTCCTTTGAGGCACAAAAATGCGTTTCCATGTTTTGTAGATGTGAAAAATATTCCCCCTCTCACCCCGAAATATTAGAAGAGACTAAGTATATTTTTAAGGTTTTTACTTGAAGTTTACCTGATTTTCATGTTTCCCAAATTTTAAAGTTATCTATTCTATAAGCACTTGTTCAGGAGTGTATTCACTTTACAGTTGTCTGACTGTATGTTTTAACTTTTTCTCTAATTAGTCTAAATATTCCTCAGACTGACTAAGGTTGTCTTGAAAGCCCTGTTTTCACGAGAAAATAATTGGATGCTCTTTTCTTCTGGGACTCTTTGATAGGATTCACTGATGCCAATTTTTCAATACTCCCTTTTGGCCTGAATGCACTTGAAAGAAGCCAAATGGTAGCTTTCTAATTAAAAATCCAGTTCTTAAAGATAAAACTTGTCTGATCTCTGGAAACAAGTGGCATTATATTGACAGCCTCTCTGGCAAAGTTGAGAAATCGAATGGCAAGTGTAAATGAACAGAGTGAGCAGTGAAATCCTGTATCACACTTGGGAGCATTCCAGCAGCAAAAGACAATCCTTATTAAACCAGATGCTAGTCACGACAGCGAGTTCTGCAAATTGAGAATATTCTATAAAGCACAGGTCTTCCCTCGTTAGAAGCTATGCTGTTGCACCCAAAAATGAGTGGCCCAAAACATATTCCTGATGTCATAATATGGGTGAGAATATCTGAAACTTATCGGTTTACTGTGCTTTTATGTTTTTCAATCAAGTCATGAGTAGTGTAATCATTACTCCAAAAAAGGCTATAGAGATTGCTACCATGTAAAACTTTGGCTGGTCCTTCCACGAGGCATCCTTAATGAGAGGTACTGTCTGCTCTTATTTTTATTTCTTGGAAGAATATATTTTGGGCAGTCATTCTAAAAACCTAGATTATTCCTTCTGTAATACGGAATCTGACAGCTACAGATCTGAGAAACAGAAAAATAGTTATCAGTGATTTGAAGAATTTTTTATTTATTTATTTATTTTT
This sequence comes from Aptenodytes forsteri, assembly GCF_000699145.1. Lineage (NCBI taxonomy): Eukaryota > Metazoa > Chordata > Aves > Sphenisciformes > Spheniscidae > Aptenodytes > Aptenodytes forsteri. The sequence continues at coordinate 2,011,282 of NW_008796165.1, forward strand.
AAAAAGCGGGTATTTCCCCCCTGCCTTTCAATGCTGTAGGGACTTAGTGATTACAAGTGTTCTAGTTGTTGAAGCATTCATGCATAGCCGGTAGAAAACAATCAGCTTGCTTTTAATTTAGTTACATGAATTTAATTGAACGTTCATTTATAAAATGTACAATACAAAGCTCAAGCTTTGTCTGAGTTATTTTTAATTGTTTCCCCTGTGTACTCCTCCAGAAAAGCCAGATCTTAGCCTGCGTTAGTGTTGCTTTGCACTGTTTCAACAACAGGTACCAAGTGTTTCTCGAAGCATTTCGCTGTATTTTGGAGCACTCCTAGATGAGCTGACGACTACCTCAGTAGCTGGAACCACACCACTCCTTCTCCTTGTTCCTGCCTGCCAGTAAGAGAGGATATTCTGGAAGAAGTAGCATACATCTGAAGAACTCGGATACTTCTTTGTTGGCTTAGTTTGTTGGCTTAGTTTACACTGGAGATTTTCCTGGCTCATTCCAAGAATGAGAAAATGCAAAGGTATCTGTGTACGTCCGTTTCAGCTGTGCCAAGCGATACTCATCCCCAGCTGTGGCTTTGTCTTGAGTACATGTTGTGTACTGCTCTAACCCCCAGCTCCTCTTGTTCAGTGACTACCAAGATGTTCTGCTAAAATCTAGCCGTTTCTAGCAGCTCAGCTGTGTAAGGTTGCTTAGAAACCAGCCTTCTTATCCCCCACATTCTCATGACAGATTTCCTATGCAATAATATCACTGCATGACACATTTGTATCCAGACACGCGTTCCTTTTCCACTTGAGAGTCTCTGAGGAAAGGTTGTTGGTGCTTCCCGCGATTCGTAAACAGCATGTGGTAAATCACTGGAGTATTAAATCACTGCCACAGTCAAAACGAGCTCAAGTTTCGAATGCGAGCAGTTCCTCACTCCTGAATTTAGTTATTGATCTTCCTGAGAGTAATTTCTAATTTTGTTTTTTAGACTGGGTAGCTAGATGGTATTATGTCTTTATGGTAATCTCCACTGCCTTCTTTGCTTCTGTATACAATACCTGCTTGCACCATTTCAAAATTTAGATGGTAAGGGCTTTTGATTGCAATTGCTTTCTCCTTTATATTTTCTTTATATTTGTACAAGGCATCTCATGAACTGGGTATAAAAATATTTATTAGTAATAGAAATATTTATATTTTTAAAAATGTCACTAATAAGTATCAAAGATATCAACTTGCAGTTGAAGAGAGTCATTGTCAGCCACTTCATATTTCTAGATCTCTCTTTGACTGAAGGGTTTTTAGCACTGTTTTTAGTTCATTTCTCCTTCTCTGTTTAATAACAGTATTGGACTCTTGCCAGAATGGCAATGTGGTGGTCTGGCAAAATAATGAGAAAAGCTAACCACCACATCTGTCAGAAACAATATTTGCTATTGACAAATAAGGTCCCATTGTAGGCTTGTTTAGTCTCACGTAAGAACCACACGCACCTTCATTCAAAACTACAGTCCGTGCTTTTATGGACTGTGAAATGTATCATCAGTGAACCATATCATCTGAAATCATAAATTAGTATCATTTTCATATATTTCTGTTAATTTTATTTTGTAACTATAAAACTTGTGCTTATTATTTGAATAGCATTTCAAACATTATGAACCAAGAGTATAATTTCTTTAGTGTTCATAGTCTGCCAGAAGAACGTATTTAGAATGTCACTAAAATGCAAAATTTAACATCAACATAGTCCAAACATGATTTAAATATACATTCTGCTTTATAGGGCATAAAGGCCTAAACCCTGCAATAAAGAAGTAGCAGAGTCAAGACAAAGATGATGAGAAACTCAAGAGAGCTTCCTGGGGTACAGAATGTTTTAAGAAGGATTTATGAAAGAATGGGATTTAAAATGGGATTTGGAGACAGAGGCGAGCTGTCTGCTTGAAAAAAGCCAAACTGAAATAACAGCCAAAAAGAACAGTAAAAGGATCGTAAATTAACAGAAGTGAATAGGGCTAAAACATATAACATGTTGCAGGTGAGGATAAAGTGTTGCACTGAATACTGCGAAAGAAAACCAATGAATGAACAGATGATACTGAACGAAAATTCAGTTTTGTTGGTCCTGATTTTGTCACTAGCTTTAAAATTTCACAGGAAAAGATATCTTTTGCGAATAATGAGGAAAGAGGTGAGAATATTCGCAACTGCATTTAGTTGAATGATAACAGAAACACAAAGTAGCATTCTTTGCCAAGCTGCTCACAAATCTAGAGAAGTGTTTGTGTTCTTCGTGAAGAAAATGCAAGCGGAGTCGTGCAAAAGTGAAAGACAGAAAGCAAAACATACAAAAATACCACCCTTAAGCATGGCGGTATGATAGGCAGATGGCTTTCATTTTTTTTTTTAATTATAAGTCATTCTTTTAATGCTTATCCACAGCACAGTAACAAGAATAGTAATGTTTGTCCTTAGCACAGTATCCAAGACACAGGAACCTCCCGTGTTTCAGTTTGTGCCCACTGCCTCTTGTCCTGTCACTGGGCACCAGGGAAAAGAGCCTGGCTTCATCTTCTTCGCACCCTCCCTTCAGATTTCTGTACACATTGATGAGAGCCCCGCTGAGCCTTCTCTTTTCCAGGCTGAACACTCCCAGCTCTCTCAGCCTTTCCTCGCAGGAGAAATGGCCCAGTCCCTTAATCATCTCAGTGGCCCTTCACTGGACTCTCTTAAGTAGCTCCGTATGTTGTACCGGTGAGCCCAGAACTGGACACAGTACTCCAGATGTGGCCTTACCAGTGCTGAGGTGAACATTAGAGAGGAAAGATGTATACAACTTTTTTCCCCCCTCTCTAGCCTTCTTTCTTCCTATGTACAAGGAAAACGCTATCAAAATTTAGTTTTCAGATGTGGATAGAACGGGATCAGTAGAAAGGCTGGTTTCAACATGCTGTAAGCATTTGTTGTTGTTTTATTCTTAAAAACACTTTTTCAAGGGGAGAATGTTTGATTTGGTTTTAGTTACATTTCACACTTTTTGTACTTTCATGCCTCTCTTTTGAAAAATGTTTTACTCCCTCTTCTTAAATATACAGTAGACTTACAGTGCATTCCAACAATCCTATTTGCCATGTTTGCCAACATTTTAAAATTTGTAGAGGAAACTCAGCAATGTACAGTAATGGAAGATATGGGCTCTTACTACCACAATAATAGTCACTCTTTTCTCATAACCAGAAAGCAACCTCTGCGTATCATGAATTTACTTATATTGCACTTAAAAAGCCCTTTGCTTAGGTACCCTTAAAGTTCCACCACCTTGTTAGACAAATTCTATAGCACAGTATGTACATAAACTAGAAAACTGTCTAGAGAGAGGCCATATATACATAAAATTACCTGGTCTTCAAAGTCAAATTCTGTATAAACAGTATCTCCAGAATCCATAATCAGACTGCAATGAAGTTCATTTGGCCCTAAAATAGGAAAGAAAATTAGACTTCAGAATGGATTGGAAATTTTCACTTTATGTGATGGAACACTATAATATTTCCAATTGTATGTATGCAAAAACTGTGATCTAAGGAACCATTCAGATGTGCTAGAGTACCCGGGTGAATGGTATTCCATTAACAAAGCCTTCAAAGCATCCATAAAAGCTATCACAAATCTTAATAAGGAATGGTTATACTAAATGGTGAATTGTTTCAGCTAGACTGCAAATTTATTGGGCAGGATGTTCTGCATGCCATGACTTGCAGTTGTAAAATTGCCACAGGTATCTTGGCTCAGGGGAGAATACAAACCATGTTTAGGAAAGAGAAAGGAAATACTGACTATTGGTGATTAGCAGATAAGGATCCTGGAGTGATGTTGATGGGGGACCAAAGCAGCATGCTTCCAGCAGCAACAGTCCCCATTCCTATCCTACCCCTTTCCAAGGTGACAGTGTGGCTCTGCCCCTTCTCCCCATCACTTTCCTGTGCCAGGATCAGCAAGTCATGCAGCCTCTTGCACTTGGGATAACAAAATTCAGTTGCTGAGAAACCTTGACCTGGCTGAGCTTTACAGTTTGGCTTCAGCTGAACTGCTGAAGGTGCAGGATAACAGAAATTGGGCTTGGTATTTCAACAAGTCATGTAGGGGGGTAGTCATTGCTACACCAGAATGGGAGGATAAACTACTAATCATCTTCCTATATAAACATAGGAAGGGTGTAGCATGGACATCATATTCATGTTCTGGCGTTATCACCCCATTCAGATTATCTCACTCCTGGGCAACGAGGAAGGAAACAGTCTCCTGTGCCCTCCAGATGGTGCAGCCCTACACCAAATCCTGCACGTATTCAACGCACATTAAAATGCCAATAGGCATGTGACTACAGGAGTATTTTTCACAGCATTATTAAAATGAGAACAGCAAAAATACCGTAATGACACACAAAGATCTAAAAATTGTAACTAGCCAGTAGCCACAGGTGAGTCCAATCACTACCTTCATGTGGGGAACAACAGGTAACGCCAGGGGAAGTATAAGATGTGCTTTGGTTTGTGCCCTCATGTCCCCAGTAAGACAAGATCACTGATGAGGAAGAGAAAACAACTCCCTCCCTCCCGGGTTACAGGTGTCTCTACCTGGGTTACAGGTGTCTCCACCTGGTATGATGTTCCTGCAAGCACTGGCATTGAGGATACATGGTTTTAAGACTATTGATGACCTGGAGTTGTTTTCTCACCATTAGAGATGTTTGTATGGGTGGCTCTCTGTAACAAATGTTATCAATAACAGATTTTGCAGTTCAATTTGTGCCAGATGCATTTATGCGTTACCTGCTTTTGTTTGCTTCTAAAGTTTACAGAGTAATAATCTATGTAGGTGGTGAACTAAACATCACTAAAAGAGAACAGAGGAGAGCAACCTGCACGTCATGATGACTAAAACTATAACTGCTTGGTAGAGATGATGATTCCAGGGTGTCTTAATTTGCAATCCATATTACAATTGCTGCCAAATTCATCTTTGATGCAACTCTTTGGACTACGTAAGAGGTACCAGGGAAAGATATGGGTCTACCATCTGCTGGTGTGTTTGTTGTCGTCGTCCCGTTCCCACTCACCCCCCCCCAAGTTTATGTATACTTTATCAGATTGCTATAAAAAAAAATAACAGAAAGGGATTATACTCTTGCTACCATAGAATGTCACATGTATATATGCAGCATGTTCTCTGGCATATACACTTTATAGTCTTTTGAAAATACCTGTCTGTAAAAGATATATGCAACCAAACAGATTTACAACTGCTGAGAGAATCTTAATTTTTTATTTATTTTACACAGCTGACATCTCACTCTTGACATTGTGTCACTGTTGATAATATAATTGAACGAAGCCTCAGTCATCATCAGCACTGGCCTACCTTGACACATCAATCACTTTTAAAGGCACTTGTGTGCAAGTATTTGATTAACTGTCACTTAACTACCAAGAGAGCAGTACGTATCCTTAGCTAGAAACGTTAATATGAAATATGGTGCTGCAAACTTAAAGGTCAGGCTGAAAATGAATACTCATGCATAATGTATCTTAAGTGATAAAAGCCATAATGGTTATACAATTTTAATATGGACAAGCATCTTAAGGCCTTTTTTCTTGAACTTGGACACCAGTTTCCTTGGGGAAGCATAGATTCTTTCTAGAGTATATTCAAGGAAGGTCAGGAAAATTGAAAATATGTGTCTTTTCTTTCTTGGTTCTATGAAAACTAACAAACCCCATAACCATCTATCACCAAACAGTATACAGACTTCTCTACCCTTCTCAAATTGCCTGAAGACAAACCTACCAGAAATGAATTGAAGCAAATGGCTACTCCCAGGGCAAGATAAAGTAATGAGGGAACATATAAGAGTACTTGTGATATCCCTGGTGCAGTATGAATAAGCATGAGTAGTTTGCTATCCTCCAGCTCAGTTTGTTGTTGGAGGGAGCATATGTTCCTGAGTTTGGACTAAATCTTGCTAAAACAGGTCTTCTAGGGGAGGACAACAGGCTCACTAACTAATCGCTAGTACGTGTGGCAGTAGAATTGTACCAGACAGCCACTTTGCAAGGTACTGAGAGTCAGTAATCCTGGTGGTAGGCAAAGCTACTGACAAGGTTAAAGCCAAGGGGAGAGTGTTAGAAAGAGTGGATAATTCAAAACTCAGCTCCAGTTTTCTAAGCCCAAGTTTCAATCAGCAACATTTTATGTAAAACTTGTGGCAATGTTCAGCTATCAAAGGAGAAACACAAAATGTTGGCTTAAGGAAAAGAGAAGGATTGGTTAAAGCATTTGGAAGCAAACATGCCCTGCTGCTTTCAGTGAGGCTGCAGGCTGCACATCTCGTGCTCTGACAACAAAACAGCTGATCATAAGTAAGTTTCATTGCCTTTTCTGAGTTGCGTTGTTTTTCCTTTGATAAGTTGGTACAGTGAGAACAAGGCTATAAAAAAAAAGAATACTTGTTTACCATTAGGAGGAAAGTCTTACAGTCCGAACTGCCCTAATTCTTTTCGAAGGGATGCCCCATTCCACCAGATAATCTCAGCTCTTGGTTAACTTAGAACCTTTGTGTGCTTGTATGAACCTATTGCAAACGATCTGAGTAACTGTATCAATTTCAAAAGGGGAAACTCAACAGTTAAAAAATAAAAATTAAGAAAATGCATGAAAGCTCTACTGCCATGGAGAAATAGCTTGCAAGCACCTGATCTGAAAAGGTGCTCTTATGACTTAAAATAGGCTTCCTCAATTTCAGTGCATGCATAAAGTTGAGGTAAGGGAAATGTGGTCATTTTCATGTGCCCTGTATTTTCCTTAGGGGAAAAAACAGAGAGCATTTTATTAGCTACAGTACTGCACAATTAAAAAGTAAATCAGTTGGAAGTTTTTATTAAATCCCTGTTAACCGAATAATCAGCTCTCCAGGGAGGAGCAGACTGCTGAAAAAAGAAACAGCAGATCAGCTAGAATGCATTCCCTTTTTTTGCTAGGCTTTGTATCTTGACACTGAAGGCATCATTCATAAAGATTTGTCTTGCTAGGAACCCAAGAGGACCCAATGACACAGCCTGAGGGACGAGCTGAATTAATGGGTGGCTGCAGTTGTACAAGGGTGCGCTGACAGGAGCTACCCCTGCCAGGTCTGACAGTCAGGGAGAATGACTCCCCTGCCCCCAGAGGGGTGCGGGGCTGTGCTCAGTTGATTCCTTCACCACGAGGCTGTACTTTTAAATTTTATGCTGTATTTTACATATTGTTTGGTGCTCCTAAGCTGAATTGCACAGGATTGGTCATGGAAAGCTGAGAGGGTATGGCTGTTACGGGCAGGTGTGTGATTCCTACCACAGAAATGCACCCCAGAACCCAGGGGCATCGTGGCCGTAAATGTCTCTGGTCCTATAAAACATTTCAGTGTTCTGAGCCTGGGTGCGTGTCACTCTCTCTGAAAGTGTGTTGATCCTTAAGCTTTCATGAATGCAAATGTCAGGCATTGCTTTTTCACAGTTCACTGGATTCATTTATACAATGAAACTAAATTGTACTGATCTGTCTAAATTTATCTGCAGTTGATTTAACTTCCCATTACAAGGTAGCTACACCCCATCATGTGAGTTTATTAAGTCTGCTCCTTGGACCATTTGTGTTTTGGCAAATCAGCTAATGTATTTCCAATCCTTGCTTAAATCCGTTACTTATTTCAAATCCTGGTAGCAATTATATTCAATATGGTTCATTGGCTCAAATATGCCCACACTCCTATTTTAACAACTATAGTTTTTGCACTGTTCAACACTGACTGTCATAAAAGTAACCTAAGAGTATCCTGTGAAACATGTTGCTTCTCTTAATAGCATGTTTAAGCTCAATAAAATAAAAATGTCTTTCTGTGTTATGGAGCATGCTCTGAAGCACTGTCTAATAACTCAATTAATACATGTTGTATATAAGCACTTGGGCAAGACATGCTTAGAAGATAAATTTCAAGTGGAATATAATAGAAATAATTTACTGAAGGACTGATTAGCATTAGAACGATTACATTTTAATTTTGCTCTCAGTAAGATGCTTCTAATATAAATTTTATTGCAACCTTATACTGTTGAGTTTCATGACAGGTGTTGCTCTTAGCAACAGTCTTAACATATCACAGAAGGCAACAATAAGAAAATTGTATTTTAATCTATAAAAATATTCAGTTGTTTTGTTTCAGCATATATTGTTACACAGTTGATTACAACTGGATTTTACAGGTATAACATGAATTAGATTGATATGGAGGCATGAAAATATTAGAAATACCATGCTTACGTTAGCCACCAGGAACCAAAATATATTGCAATATCACTGATATGATTAAAAGACAAAAAGTGAGATCAAGGCAATGCTGGAATTGCGACCTCTAGAAATTAAATAGCTGGTCTCATAGGATCTCTAGAAATCCTACTTCGAATCTCCTTACTATTATTGGTGCTCAGGTTAGGCACCAATTAAATGATTGTGGCATGGCTTCTAATAAAGCTCATAGCTCTCCTATTATTTTGGTGAGGAATTTATTAGACTTTCAAGGAACTGATTGGAACTCATCCAGAATCACAACCAATTTGTGCAAATTGTTTAGCTTTTGTCAATCAGTTTGTCAGAGCTAGCACCTTTATGCCACTTCTTTCCTCTTCTTGCTATTCAGTTACTTAGCTCATTTAATTAGGAAATCCACACGTAATTATCAATACAGTGCTATACAGTGGGAATGCCATTTTAGGTTTGGAATCAATCTCTTGCCTCTAGGAATAAGGCTAAGCACAAAAGAGGTAAGCGTGCCACTTAAGGGAGAAAGCTAGTAGTCTTTATTCTCGTGTGCATCTTACCTCAAAGCTGACCACTAGAAACCTGGTTTTTTAGCTAATGCACTTTTTATTATTCTCAATCCCCCCACCCCACCTTGATAATTCATCTTTATCTCATTTTGAACATTATCAAAAATAGCCTTATGGGTGGGTTTTGTAGGCTAGCTAGCTTGGAACCCCCTTTCAAATCTTCAAAATATGACCTAATCTCTCTGCCTGAAGCACTGCTCTTTGCAAATGACTTGCTAGTACAAAAAAGTAATCCCCCCTTTGTCAAAAAGAGACAACAGATGTATTGCTACTACTAAACTTCATTGTCCTTCATCAGTTCCTCCTTCCTTGGCAGCCCCCAGATGACTGTTCACGATTACAAATAACTGAAGCTACCCTGTCTGCCAATTTATGGTAGATGACTTAAACTATGACTTAAACAGAGGAGAGATCAGATACACGATTTTCTCTGCTATACATATCTAATCTTTGTTTTAATAAAGCTAGTAAATTTTACAGGAAAACATTTCACCTAGAATTTTCTTTTTCTTTTTGTGTGCTGTTTCACATGACATCTATGACCTCATCTACCTATATAACCCTCATGGTCTACTTGGAATGCAGCCAGGGATGCCATCTTGAAAAAGTTGTGAAGTTACCAAGGAACGTTTTCCTGTTCCCCTCAAGCAAAATATTTCTGACAGATGTTACGGATTTTCAGTGCTTTGATTTTTAGCTTCAATTCTTTTGCAGTCCTTTGTCCCTCAAAGGCTTTTTCTTTGAACACATTCAAGCCTCAGTAAGCACAAATAATAAATATATAAATAAATAAAACCCCCAAACGCCTGACTTATATTCACACACAGTTTCAGAATTAGTACCAATTGTTAGGGAGGAAGTATGATCATCAGTCTCATAGGACTGGATTTCTGGTGAAGACTGAGGTATCATCTGGAACTGAAAGAGATAGCTGACAACTGGAATCGATCAACTTATAAAGTTTTTGTATTAATTATATAGTTGTTTAGTGGACTATCCATAGTATTTTAAGGTCAGCTTGTTGATAAAAAAGATGTTAGGTGGGTTGTATGAAGTTTCCAAGTGTAAAGAGATATTTTTGCCCTTGGTTGTGCAAATGTTTGAGGTCGGTCAAGACTTTGCTACAGTACCTACATCCATACTTGAGGAATATAAAAAAGGCATCCCACCAATGTCAAATGCAGTATAAAAAATGTGGTTCTTTAAATCTTACATTAACTCACCTGCTGCAGCCTCTTTGTTTGCAAATAGTTTATTGTCAACTGCCGAACTTATGTCAAAGAACACTTCTTCTTCATCTCTGTCTGCATCAAACTATTTAAAAAAAAAGAAAGTTGGTAATCAGACACTGTTTACTACTTGGCTGAACATCAACATGTAACATGACTTCTCACCCCAAGCCTTCTTGATAGGAACCTTTCTATTTTTCTGCATGCTGTCCATTGATTTAAGTATGAATCATTTTAATTTTGGCTGAAAACAAAACTGATTTTGTAAACCATTTTGCCTATTTTTAATAGCTTGTCAGGAACAGAAGCTACAGTAAAATTGACTTGCTCAGAGAATGAAGTTCCAAAGCAGAAAGTAAAACTAGTAATGCATATTACATTTTCATTCATTGGATGGTTGAAAAAAATGACAGCATAGAGACCAGAAATGTGATTCCTTTATTGTCACTTCTTTTCAGAGATTAGCATAATTAACTATTTAATTTGCAAGTGACAAATTTTTAGCTATTTCTGAATTGTCTGAAACCAATTTTTGTGACATGTATGTGTGTATGATTTCTTCAGGTAGTTGAGCAAAATTCTTAGGAAAAAGTATAGTATTTTTGAAAGTGCCCTATTATACAGAAAAGAAAGCTTTCCTTCCTCTTGCACTAGCAGAAAGTGTATTGGCTCAGTGATAAATTAATACAATCAGGAAAGCAAAGCTCCTTTAAAATGGCAAATAATTAATTTCTTACTATTTTAAACTTTTTTCATTTATTCTGTCTTTTGCCTGAATTCTGATAGTGATTCTCCCAAGTTTTTTCTCAGCTCTGTCTGACAGGTTCTTTTTACGGCCAGGTGACATGCTTGACAGTGGGTTTGTGTTTTTTCTTATCATATTTATCAAGCTTCATTCATTTAGATCATCACTTATTGAGGCTTTCTTTGGAAAAAAATTGGACATTTTTTTACTGTTGCTCTGGATTTTTTCTTATTTCTTGAATTGTGGCCAGGTACATTACTATGGAAAAAGGGAATACTGTAACCTCAAGTTACAGGAGCAAGCAAATAATGGTCACATCAGATGGCTGTCCTTCAGTGCATGCCCCCCTGTATAAGAGTCACCATTTTCAATCATTCTGTATCTTCAGTGTAATTTGTTTTAGGATGCAGAATGAACCCCAGGGCAAAAAGCATTACACTAGCAATTGCAAGCTCATGAACTTCAGTGGGCTTTCTTCCAAGTCCAAGACTGTTGAGCACCTTCCCAGATGTCTCGCCAATACCTGGCTGTCTCATGGTAAAAATAATGGGCAGGAAAAAGCCTTGGAGAGAGAAATTCAAACCCTACTAGGAACTTTGCTGCAGAAGCTAACATTTACAGAGATGAAGTTGTTTTCCAAATATCTATCTCAGAATACAGCGTGATACTTAATGAGTTAATTTTAGAGAGATACTGAATTGCTTGTCTAACACCGACCATTGCAAAATCAGTATCACTCTTTTCATTATCCCTTATGATGAATTATGTATCATCTATATTACTTAAGCTGTTCTGTCACTGGTAAAGAAATTTGCTTTCTTATGGAATTTTCCATCAGTACCTCAAGGTAAACTCAGAGGCAAATATCAGCCCAAGAATAATTATTTAGAGTGGCAGATGTCAGAAATAGTTCAAAAATAGGGAAAGAACATTGAAGAGACAGAATGAGTCTACAAACTGGGTCTGTGTGAACAAAAGAAAATGGAAGCTTGTGGGAGGCCAGAGTACACTAGAGAGAGGCAACCATTGTAGAAAGTTTGCTGCCAACAAGCTTAACTCTCAACACCTGTCCAAGTGCTCAAATCTTAATTGGTATTAGTCCCGATTTAAATCTTTAAGGTCTCGATATTCAGCTTTGTGCTTAGCTCAGCCCTAGAATTCATTTCCATCATAAATGAGCCTACTATAATTGTCAATACATGGAGTTTTCTGACTGGCTCTTGAAATGGAGTTTCTGGCTCTGACCCTGAGGACCACTCAGAAGTTCATCCTGTGATGCAGCACCGTTGTCCGTCTGTCTGGGCAGACATTTATCTGTTCTTGAGGAGTTCTTTTGCCATTCAGTGTTAATTGAAACTCAAAGCATTATTTTTTATTTATAAAGCAGAAATTTGTTTGTGTTTACCTATTAGAAGGCTTACATCTTAACTTGTGTCAAAACTGAGGCTTGTGGAAGAACCGGTCTTAAATGAAGCTGTTGGGCAATTTATTATCCACGCACAAAGAGCAGCTTTGGAATTTCCTTGTTGATAAGAAAAGAGCATTGACCTCCGTGAATTTTTCTGCACTGGTCTGTCTCCCAGGAAGTGTGGGGATATGCTTTTCTTCTGTCACTTCTCAGCAAAAAACGTACGCGTTTCATTAGATATGCTAGGGAAGACATATCATATAATATGATGTTTGTGGGTATGTGTCCACATAAAACCAGTAACTTGTAATCAGGTTGTGTCTGATCATTACTGTGTAGGTTACACCACGCTTGGAGAGATGACAGGCTTGTTTTCTCATTAGTAGCACTCCTCTGAATAATCCAGTTTACCATGAAAAAACACATGATCGATCTCAAAACGTTCTGAAGGTTCCAAGAATTTGAAACATCAACTTCCCCCATTCAAAGAACACCAGCTGTGCTTCAGTACTCTGAAAAATCTGGGCTTTGTAATAAAAGCCTATATTGTCACCAAAAGAAAACCAATTATTTGAAGCTTGTACATAGACTTAGTTTTCCCCTCACAAAATAAGAATTGTAATACCCTGAGCCACAGGAAGGCAAGGTAGCTTTCACAGAGAAAATATTTTTGAAAGAAACTAAGTAACCATGTGAGTTCTGTACTTCATTGAATTGCTAAACATTTTAAAAGGAAATCCTTTGATAATTATTGGAGGCTTGAATAAAACATAAAAGGTACTCAAACAACCCTATTCACAAAGAACAAATAGCAGTAAAACTCATATTTTTAGCAGAACATGTCTAAATCAATAGGTTGCTTTCGCTACTGAAAACAAATCCCTACTTGCTTCAAAACATAGCTCTCTGCAACTAAATTATCTACCGGTATCTTTATGGATGGCTCAGTTTAATTATAGTCAAGGCCTGTGTTTTACAGAAATCTAATTTTATTAAACATGCCACTGAAAGCGTTTGCAATACACAAGACACATTAACTGTATTGTTACTGACTTGATACAGTCTTTACCAGCGATGCAGGAAGAAGCAAAGTATCTCTTCCCTGTGAGGTCAGTGGGGTTTGAGGTCTGAACTGACGCTACGGTGTTTCCCTCAATGAGGCACTAACGGGGTTTTTGTACTTCACTATCTCTGTTTTGTTGGGGCAGAAGAAGATGAGGGAGGACTTCAGAGGACAAGAGAATCACATTTCTTTAAGAAATCAGCCTAAATCTTTGAGCCAAGAAAGGTTTCACAAACCTTTCTGAAATACATTTGGGGGCTATGCTTGGTAAGAATCTAGTAAAGTCCCTCCCCTGCCCAACACATACGTGTGGAAGCTGTGGGGCAGCAATCTCCACATCACTTCTATGAGTGGTCCTGCTTTCAAGATTTATCTCCCTGTGATGAAGGAAAAGTATGAGAGGCTTTTTCTACCTTCTCTCTCCTCAGTCAGTTCAATAATGGCGTTTCTGTGGGAGGAAGAGGTAATACAGCATCATTTGGGAGGATGTGAATTTACCAAACCCACACACTGTAGTTACACCACACGCTGTTCTGCTCCCACCTGGTTCGGGGAAACGCATCCCAAGGATTAAAGCAGGAACAAGAAAGATCTCTGAAGTCTCCGAGATTTCCTTTTAGTTGAGTTTCAGATAGTTTTGCTTTGCTCTGACATCATGATTTAGTAAAGAAATGACTAGTAGAAGTCATGTACCTCAGTATATATAGATTTTTTTTTCCCCCCAATAAATGATGATGGCATAATGATGAATTTTCTGGAAAGTTTATCCCAGTTTCACGTGAACATTGTTGAACTGGAGGATTTGATGCTGGCATAGTGTTATATATAAAAATGATGGAAAATATTTTCTAGATCTTCTGCATTGTAAATAATTGTTCTAGGGAAAGCAGGTTGTACTTGCTGCTCCCAGAGAGAAAATGATTAGCGTTTCTAAATAAGCACCCAACAAATCCTAGCCAACAGAAGGAGCTTCACAGAAAAATTGTCTGAGTTGTTGAACATTGCGAATCTCACTGGTCAATGATGATAAATGGAGGTTTGGTAATACCACGTATTGAGTGAAAGAAAAAAGTGCACAGCTCTTTCCTCACATCTATCGGGGGGCAAGTGCCAAGGAAACTGCAGTTAACTAGAATTTTGGGTGAGGGTGAAGTCATTCAGCCTGGCGCTGCCCCCTACGGACTGATTCACCCCCAATGACACTGCTGGTCTTTGCAGGTGGTTTATCCAAAATGACAGCCCCAAAATAGGGGGAGATCACAATAGCCTTTCAGATTGGAGTACAGGAAAACTAGAAAGAAATCTGGTTGCAGCAGACTCGCAGGGAATTCTTGTGTGGGCACTTTGAAATAAAGTTAGAAATGGAGAAAGCATAAAACTCCCCCAAGCAAACAGGTGTAGTTAAACAGCTTTTGCAACAGTAGATGAAAATATCCTCTATTTTAGAACATGATGGATGTCAATGAAAAGAAAATAAGCCATGTCCAAATTAAAATAACAACATTGGGCTAATTGCTGTATGGCAATATTCCCATCCACCTCAAAATCAAATAGGATTACAGGAATTGGATGATGAATGCTCTGTTTGCTTTCTTTGCAGGCAAAGACTCCAACAATAACTGCAATTCATAGATGTCCGAGTGTTTTCTCAGTCATTGAAACATATACTATGTCACTTGAAGAAATGCCCAAAATATTGTACATTTAAAGGTACAGGTGATCTAATTATCAGACCCACTTGCTGCAAGCAAGATGGTATTCATATGTGCTCTTTTGACCTCTTGGTCTTGCCTCAGTAGGAAATTATTTGTCGCTGGTCTTCAAGAGCAGGAGCGAGTACAGAGTGCTGAGCCTCTGACCACTGCAGTCAATGCTGGTCAGGAAAAAAAGCCAACAGAGTTGCTTTGAGTTGTTCTTTTAAGTCACATCATCAGGTACGGACCTTTCTGTGGTGTTTGACTGATCTTTGGCTGTGGAAAATAGGCCACCAGACCTCCAGTCATATAAATAGGATAGGGGATTTTTTTTCTCACAGCAACTTCTGAAGGCAGATTTATAGTGAACAATTAAGTGAACAGGAGTTGGGTTGCGCTGCTTAGTCAGAGGGTCTAATTACATGTATGAACAGGAATGCTGATTGTAAGCCAAATGATAACATAATATCGTGGTGTTTGGCACAGGGGTGATAGCTCCTGGATGCTCAGTGCGGTGCTGGTATCCACAGCTGATAAACTGGAGGGACTTCCAGATGGGCTATGAGAATGATTACTTGACTACCATGTACAATAAGGGAAGAATTAGGGCTGAGACCAGAGAAGGCTGAAAAATTAATCTGTTTCCTATACCTTTCCATGGGAAAGAGAAATTTTAGAAGTTGTTGTTATATCCAGCAGACAAAATTGTAAGATGCAAGGATGAAGAGCAAGTGAGACAAATTCAGAATCGAAACAATTTACTTTGTTTCTTTACTGCTTAATTAATCATAATTGGCAATGGATTCCCCATGATTTGAAAATTTTAAAGGTTGTTCCGAAAAAGAAGAATAGTAAAACATTCAAATAGGAATTAATTCGGGAAAGTCTGCAGTCTAAAAATTGCTCTACATAGCCATAGCTGACACTTCTGGCTTTATAATCCATTAACCAGCTATACATGGAAGTGAAATACAATCATTGTTTAGGAAGAGGACAAATCATTCATATATTTTCACTTGCAGCGAAGGAATAATTTATTTTTAAATAAAAAAAAACCCTCAAAACCGCAGGGTAAGCCACAAAAAAGAGAACATGGCTTCTTGTATCACAGTTATCCCATGCTTTTAAAAGACATATCTAGTTTAGAAGTCAGATTGTACCACTGTCCTTGAAGTGTTGGTATTTTTTGGTTGAAAAGTTGACAATCCTTTAGCTAGTAACACAGAGATTCATAAGACTGAGCAAGTTACAATGATTTTCAGGTGGCAGTGGCTACAACTGTGACAAGAAGAACTCATTATTTTTATTCAGGCTGGTTTAGGCAGGGGTTTGCTCCTGAAGGAGTGAAAACAAGTAAGAACTAGTTTTATTTTACCCCTGGTAATACTAAAAGGTGAAGTGAGACACACGCTCGAGGGTATAGGTGCTGCTTTATGATTTTTGGACACCCACACACAAATCCCTTTAGTATTGTTGTTCCATCCCTAGTTTGCTTCTCATAATAATTACAAGCTAATTGACTTGTGCAGTTACTTCTAGAGAACTGTGGGAAAAGCAAAAGAAAAAAAAATCAGCAACATGGGAAAATGGTAAAGAAATATGTGAGAAAAAATATGTAAAATAAGATAATAACCATTGGGAAGGGAGGACAGGAAAAAAGAGTTGAAGCCCTGTATATGAAAAATAATAAGCAGAGGAACTGAGGAATGAAGCTGGAATGTGCAGACTGGGAGCTCCGGGAACATTTCCCTATTATAAAGTACTTTTAATGATACTCGTTTAAAAAAAAACCACAAAAAAACCTCCAGAACACCACAAAATGGGGGGGAGGGGACATAGGGGTGAGATATTTCTCTGTAATCCATTCTCTAGTTCTAGTATTCTCTATCTTTTATATCAAATACTCTGAAATCTCAGATTAATTTTTTATATGATATTGTATCATGTACAGAAGAAAAACTACAACTGAAATTACACTAGAGCTCACCAGTGATTTATAAAAAATATGCAATTAGCAGAGGTCATAAATTGCTATCAGAATTTAGAAAAGAAACTGCACTGGAGATTTTATCACCATTATTAAAATCCTACGGAATACTCTCGGTTATCTAAAATAAAGTGCTAACACCTTATTTTTTACCACAGGAGTTCCACAGAGGATTCATAAATCATTGCAGAGTCCCCATACTTCTATCATTAGAGTTTCTCAAGTTCCACTTGTCATCCGAGTGCCTATTTGCTACGAGTGCTACTTGTAAACAAGCATGAGGGCGAACGTTCACCAGCCCTGAGTGGAGCTGACAGTTCTGTGGGGCTGCTGCTAGCTTTTGTATATCCCAAACTAATTTACTCAAAATAGGTGCAATTTGAAGCCACTAACTATGTAATTTGTGAACACATTAGGTGAATAGACAGAATCTAGTATGGTAAGAAAAAATTAAAATTAAACCATCGAATTCAAATAACATCTTCCAATACCATTAGTGAGAAGTGAAATGACCCTCAAAAAGAGTAAATACACAGTTACAACAGACACTATCAGCTAATTTAACTGCGTTATACCACAAAATGTGAAAATACAAACACGCACACCCAGGCACACAGAAAGATCACACCTGCTCTGCTCCTCTAGAAACAAAGAGATGGACCCTGAATAGATTTAGGGATTTTGTTATAGCTGATATGAAATGCAAAAATTATGTCAGATTCTGGCCCATTCCCACATTAGTACAAAAGAGGATAACTTGGGACACTTGTAGTTCGATTGATAATCATCTCCCTTTTCTACTAATTTGGTAGTACATAAACAAGGCAATTACTACAAAAGAGAGGCTTCGGGTTTTTTTGCTCTTAAAGTGATTTTCCATTATTTCATGCTAAACTCAAGAACTTAGTGCCATGGCACACAAGTGTGGAGATGTTCTGACAGTTTAATGCCCTTCGCGGTAAAACCCTGTTAAGCCAGCATCCATACTTGTAATATGGAACAGTATGACACCAAGTAAATGGTATGTCTTATCTGAAGAAACAATTAACAGTAAGCAGAAGTAATAGCCTGTCTTTGTAGGTTTATGTGGAGTAATAGCTTTTGATAGGCAAAAAGAGGGAGAAGTCCTACCTTTATGCTGTGATCATGTTGAGCAACACCCTGACTTATATCAGTCTTCAGCCATAAAAATGAGTGCCTCAGGCAATGTGGTGGCGAGAGTTGATGGGAAAGACACCATGCAATTATGGGCCCTTGGTTATGGGCCCTTGTAGAGCAGAAAATGGGCAAATTGAAGGAGAGCTAGATTTGACTGGCGGTGAGAGGAGAAATCGATAATTTGGTGGCACGGTAGGTAGAAAATTAATGAACTGGGGGAAAGCAATTACTCGTTTGGTAGGGAAGTTGGCGGAGGCAGAGAGTGGTGCCACAGAGCGGTTTTGGAACATACATACTTTTCATAACACTAAGATGCAAAGCCTTTCTGTCTGAGCAGATACTTAAGAGCACTGGCTGGTTAATTTTTTTCCCAGTAAGGATATTCATCTGGATGACTGGTAACTGTTATGTAGAAAGCAAATATATTGCTGTTTTATTTCTGAAATCATTTTTGCATCATGTTTTCCATTTCCTCAGAGGGGCTCTGAGCTTCCAGTAGGCATTGTCCTCCACTGTATTTGTATCTCTTTAACTTTTTAAAGCTGAAGTCAGTTTAATATAGTCAGTAATAAACAATTCAAAATGTTTCAGCCATTTCTCTACACTGTGTCCCCTACAATAAATGTTCCATTTCTCTCTGAAGTTGTCATCAGGAATAAGAATTGAATTAGGCAGCATAAGCGTTATTTAAGGGACATGATTTGCGTGTGTTTGTTCTGGGTTATCTGACTTGTCGACTTCTAGAAGTAACTTTTCAAGCTATAAATACAGTCAGCATTTCTACATATAAACTCTCTATGCATATTCACTTTGCAAATGATTGAAAACTTGCACCTTGACATGTCTTACATCTGTCCAGCAGCTTCTATAGCAAAGTCAACTATATTAATTATTTTTGAAGATTAATTAAAAACAGAGATGCTTTAGCACATGCACATATAGAGACCTTTTCTACCTTGAAAGCACTTTTTCTTATTTTAAAAAATATGCATTCCACTGTTGGGAGTAATTTTCACTATGTGTTTACTTTTTAAAGGAAATTGCCTTTAAAGAGGTAAATGGTATTACAAAGAAACAGAACAGTGGTGTCAAGCATCAAGACAGATCACTACTGAAGAGCTTGAACGGAAAACTGAATTACAGTCTGAGGAGATGCTCCATGATTTATTTGTTACTCTGTTCCTGTAGAACCCAGGAAAACATTCAGCCTGAGGGAGAGATCATCTTACTCTCACCTCCACTGGGTCTAGAACAAATTGTTTGATTTTTACTTTAATGCACCTAACCCTAAAGGAAGGGAAAAGATTTTATTGATTAGAGAGTCAGGTATGATTGGATGTTGTCCAAATCTCATACAGCTTTAACAGCCCTGTGTGTCTTAGCTTGCAATATCTTTTCTTTCCTCTTACATTACTGGAGCTCACAGTGATGCTGCAAATTATGAAGCATTAATGTAAAATTCAGTATTTTGAAACCTAGACAAAGGGCAGAGCAGTACAAACAAGTTGCATGAAGCTCAGTCAATTAACAGCTGTAGTTGTCAGTTTGCTATATACAGCTCGGTGACATTACAGGAAGATCTAGAATCACCCAAGTCTTCCTCAAATGGCTTTGTTTTTTCATTCAACAGCAATAATGCCCGTCCTCCAGTAGTTTTTCTTCCATCTTTATCTAGGAAGACTTCTGATGGGGCTTGGATGTGACCTCGTTATTCAGAAGTTCCTGGGAGCTCACCCTATTTCATATAAACCAAGAGACTCATTGGGAATAAACCAGTTAAGGATCAGTTGCTACAGCGTAATTTCCCTATTTCCTCCAGTACCACATGAGACGAGTACTGGAATGTTCCCATTCCCAGAGCACCCAGTTCAGTGAAACAGCTCCGATTACTAATATGTTCAAATAAATGCTTTCCTCGATACCTTTAATTTTTAATATTGAGTGCAACAGTACTTCTCAGAGGGAATGAGCCCTGAAGCTACAAGGCATTAACCAATATGTTTGTGTGTAGAGAGATTTCTCCTGAATGAAGTTTAAAAAATGTATGTTCTCCCCTGCCTGTAGCGCTCCCAGACCTCCCGTGTCACTGTCCCTTTTGTTTGAAACAAAACAAAATCATTTTCTAGCATCAGCTCCCACAGCACGTACAGATCGCAGACAGGCACCCCAAATAAATATATAGCAACACTGGTTTCCCAGAAAAGGTCCGTACAAGCAACAACTGTAATTCAAATAAGGCAACTAAAACAAATTTTAGAAAAACTCAGAAACAAAAGACATTTCTTCCTATAAATACTATTTTCTTCCAGTGATGGTTTGCACTTCGCTTCAATGAAAAGCATTGATACTGCTGCCAAATACACCAAATATTTCAAGATCAATAGCATTTCTCCTGTTGGCTTTTGTGGCAGAGATTCTGAAAGTATTGTAGGTTGGTCTTTTACCATTAGATGATGTCACAACAACTATTACCAAAAATATGATTTTTGCCTATGTATCATCACAGTTTTCTAAGGAAGAATGCTACCTACTGAAAGCTAACAAGAAAAGTCATGTGTTAATTTCAACTGCAAATTTAACTAGTTAATAAAGCACGAGAACTAATGACTCAGATGCAAGAACAAGCATAGGGTATACCATAGGCTTAAACAGTAGCTGCTGTGGGGTTTTCATATGCAAAATCTGCATTTAATTCCAGAAATAATTTGACATTTGTAAGTGTCCAAGACCTTAGCAATATAGATCGTTTCATCTGCAATAGGTGTAGTTATTCGAAGTGGAATTTCAGACTATAAGAACTAGAACATTTGAAAATTATTAGCTTTTCTATTTTCCTTGGAAGACAAAAATAAATTTTACTTCCCAGCTAAACAGTTCCTGTGTATTTACATAAATTCTGACCCCGGATAAGCAGTGTTTCCAGTGGTGGTCTCTATATTAATAAACTTCGTAAATGGCATTGGAATCCTTGATAATAAGCCCTCCCTTGGTTATCTCAAGCTGAAGAGTGCTAAAATTCGACGAAATAAATTTTTTATCATTAGAAGGATAACTCATACCAAACTTAGGATAATATTCAGCAAATGTCAGTTTGAGTTCAGGATGGGCTCATAAAACCAACTTCCAATTGCACTGTCTCAGGAAGGACATGAATTTGTTTCCTGCAGCAAGAAGTGAGTGCACTGCTATTTTAATTTCTGTACCAGAAAGTTCTGTTTAGCTGTCTAAATTATTGGAGCATGTTGTTTCAGAGAACAAAGGAGACTATTATAAATGAAAGCTGGCAAGCTAAGGACATACTGACAGAAACTATTGCTTTAGTCATCACGGAATATGACATTCTTGCATCTAGCATGTATTTTTTGGAAACAAATGTAGGACAAAATCCCACGTGATTATGTAGGCTGAAAGCATTTTTTAAATATCATAACAAAAAAGTGGATGAAGTGGAACTGATTGACATAATTTATTTAACTTTTCAAAAGCTTTTGACAATATTTCTGCCCAGAGGCTATTAAATGAAACATAATTTTAGGGAAGCACTAAATAATACAATGGGTTTATTAAAAAAAAAGCATGAGAAATGTCCAAGGGATGTGTTGTCAACAAGTAGTACAGAAAATGGCCACTATATTGATCAAGGAAGTAGAAAGTACAAATGAGAAAACCAGAGCAGCTCACTTACCCTGACTAGGGAAATGAAGTCTGAGAAGGCACAGGGATATTATCAAGAAATGCATGTAATGCGACAATAATGTATGTGTTGCAGGAGAAAGATGAAAAAAAAAACCCAAGAAGGATCAAAATGAAGCCTCCACAATCTTTCTTTTAATCTAACTTCATAACTCTACCTTTGGCTGTCCACTACCTGCTCGTTTGAGATAAGGGAAGTACAGCATACCTGAAACGCTAACACTTGAGGTCTAACACCATGGTATTAATACATTGTTGAGATATCAATAATTTCTTGCAAAAGCAAGCCAAACAACCTATGTTGAGTATTTATACAACATTATCTATAAAAACTGCTATAACTGACCATTGCTTCAATTTACACAGAAAATTAGAACTTTTGATATACTACAGGAGAATCCACTACCTTACACTTACTAAACAGTAATTATTTCTTAAACTGAGGGTTTTCTCTGTATTAAAGTAGCTTCTGGCTAGTATTCTCCATCACTACAGCTCCTTCACCATTGCTATATTTTTCTGTTGGATGAGACTACAACCACGGTGTTTCTCACACTATGGTTGTTTTCAGTGTCATCTTGCGAAACGGCAGACAAATATCTGTGAAGCTTCTACCTTTCCATTTGCTGCCTAGTGCTAGTACGGGTCTTTTTCTGACTGTTTCAGCCCTTGATTATTTTAGCAGAATAATCTCAATCTTGCAGCTATACAGTGATATTAATTTCTACTGGGATTCTGGCAAAACACGGGCAGCGAATTACAAAACTAAGTGTTTTCAAAGTGTCTGCTTTTGCAATATGTCAGCTCAAAGTGTACGAAAGGTGTACCTCTTTCTTTCAGCCTTCACCAGTGTTGTAGTACTGACTAGAACTCAAACAGTGACTAGAAATAATAGCTATTTAGAACATTTAACAATTATCCATTGTTTATTTACCTTAATATAATGAATGTTTATGTTTGCCTTTCTTTTATTATTAAAATTTTACTATTGATAAAATTATTATTATAATCATTCATGTTATCCAGACAGTGAATGGCATAGGCTCTGACATGCTTATGGACCCTGGAAAACAGGTTTGGTTTGGATTCAGGATGGGCTTTAGGAGAAAACATTGATTTGATTGTATTTTCTGCTTCTAAAGAGTTAAGGAACAGCTATTCAATTATGACTAAGAATTAATGCATGTTTATGTTACATTAAATGACTTCAGTATAAGCTTATGGAAGCACTGTTAAAAGCAACTCAAACTGCAAACAGGTATTCTTGCATACTTTTAAGACACACAAATATAACAAATGAGATATATATGACAAATTCTAAAATTATCTATAGTTCATATTGGTCAAAATACTCTGAAAAGTTGCAATGTGAATGGGTATAAGCAATTTAGTCTTTAATATAGTCAGTAAATGAAAGAAGTGTTAAGATGCAATTTATAAGGGTAGAACAAGTTTATTACTAAGTTTTGTGATGTTTAGTTTCAATTCATTTCATACTAGGCTTAAAGATATCTTTTACTGCATTTTTTTCTGTTTAAGATTCTGATTAAACAAAAGACATTCAAGAAAATGAAGATTTCTTTACCTTTGCAGTGAAATTACTTAAAGTGGAAAAAAAGACAGTGTGAATACATCCTAATTTTTTTTGCTTACAAAAGGAATTGGGGGGAATTTTAGGTTCCCACTCAACTTTCACGTGGTTTAAGCTGTAGTGAGATAGAAAACAAAGTATTTTAAATATTCCTTTCTCTTTCTATAACTTTTTTGTTTTAATTCTGAATAAGATGACTTGGATAGTCTGACAGTAAAAATCTTTTTAAACAAAAAATAATTTCGGATGATCTTAAGCCTGAACCTGTTACGTTAACTCAGTTTTCTGGCATTCTTTGGCTACCTGTCCCATTTTTAAGTGCTACAATATATGGCATTGCACTGTGCAGATAGTCAAATTCAGTTGGTGGGTCTCACCAAGCATATCCTAATTAATAATCATTAATACAATTCCAGTTTCCTCCTTTTGCATATCATAAATCTTATTACCTCTTCTAACTCTGATTGAGTATTATATCAAAGGTAAATTATTTTTTTCATTCTAAGGGACACAGTCTTCTCTAATGGGCATGATAAATGTTAAGCAGGAAGTATACTCAGACTCACTCTAAAAGTGGACTTGTGACAATTTATAGAACAAAGACAAGATTTGCAGTTTTCAAGACAGTTCAGATACGCTAGTTCTTAAAACCAATTTTCAAAATCTTAAGTTGAAACAATGACTGCATTCCTTACAGTCATTATTGCTAAGGAGGAAAGGAAAATTTCCTTTAGCTTGGACTATAGTGTTCTAGCTCCCAGAAACTTTTGGAAGTCACTGTCTGAACTTCCAGAGAACTGTAATCTCTTATTTGATTCTATTGGTTTTGAGAGTAGTCTATCCTGTAAAAGAAGAAAAATAATTTAGAGGCAGATCCTAATTATTTGTAAAGCTTACTCTGTATTAAAAATTATGCTAAGGGAGTAGGGGAACTGACTAAATACAAATACCCCATCAAACAAAAGTTCAAGTAGACCAGTCTTCACTGAACAAACTAGATCCCATTTCCATTAAAAGCCCTCCATTGGGTCTTAGGATGTTGTTGAGTTCCTCCTTCCTCCAGTGTGGAAAGCGAGAGTCTACAGAGAGCCCATTTATACATGCTGGCTCTGCAAGCAATTGATTTTGCACACCAGCTAATTTTTAACTGATTCCCTGATGTGAACTCAACACTCTCTTACTTCATATAATGAAGATCCTGGGTACTTGCCTGTGATTTAATCTGCAAAAGGTTTCCTACATACCCTTCTCTCAGAGCTGTACAACTTTTGTAAATACATAGTCACTGAGGTAGAGAGTGACTCTCTCTACATACTTATGTCCCATCCTTACTCCAGTGAATAAATTATCGCAAGCTTCTATCTTTGCTGAAGACTTTTTTATTTGTCCTTTTTCATCCTCAAGCTAAATCGTGCACTCGAAAAAGATTAGATTTAGGTCTTGTTTCATGCCTCAAATGTCAGTCATTTTCTAGTAAATCTTTTTTCAGGCCACTTTTTTTTTTTTTTTAAATCAGCAAAGTTCACCATGCTTGTGCAATTCATGGGGAAAAAAGGAATTTTGCAATTTCATTTGAACTTTGCTCAATGTAAAAAGAGCAACTGTAACCTTTAACTTAAAGAACAATTAATATTTGCAAGGTATGTTATCAGAATGGGGTTATAACAAATTGTTGTGCAGCCTTAACAAGAAGCTATCGAATAAATTCTATTGAAAGTTCTCTCTAACATAACTGGTTGTTAAGCTAAGGGTTTTAGTAGAGACATCTTTCCAAGAAACGCTGACATGGTTTCTGTTATCAGGTCCTAACCTAACCTATGAGAGAATAAGCAGGCCTGTTTAACTTACTCTGTATTACACTCACCCTATTAAATTTAGTGATTTTTCTGAGGAGTGGTCTCCTGGCTGTAGTTCAAGGATACAATAAATAGTTCTTAAAACCAAACTCATTTCAGAATTCACATGGCTCCTGACCCTCTTTCTAAAGTTCAAGAGATGAGAGACCATGAATTGCACAAATGAAGAAAAGCTTCTGTTCACAGTACTGGAATTGAGCTCGTTTGTGTCTCGCGCCCCATGAACAGGGTCAGAGATGAAAGCTAAAGTACCCACAATACCTTTAACGGCCATTACAGCAGACTGAGGCAACATACATAGCCCGAAGGACAGCAGAGATAATGTTCTTGTAAAAGAAACAGAAATGAACTGCCTTGGCTTTATGTGGATCTATATTATGTAGAATCTATACAGTGAAATTCTTGCAATAAGGTGCAGATACAAAGAGGATTACTGGATTTTTTTTCGGTGTATTAAGGACTGATAAATTTAATAAGCGCTTGACTAAAAACTGTATTGCCCACATTCTAGGTTCCCTTGTAGTAAGGACTCTGCATTTATACAGAAGTCTGTTCTTTTCCATAGAGCACACCAAAAAAGCACAGAAGGCAGGACACAGTAGGAAACTAGTGAAAGGTATATTTTTAAATTGCCTAATTGGCATCTTGCAGCGGTAGGAGAGGGAGATGACCTCAGCATTACAAAAACTATATTATTACCAAAACACAATGGATGATAGAATGCAAGAAAATACAAGACTTGCCATGCTAGACAGAGCAGAGAATTTTGAAGTACTGGTATTGAAAATGTGAATGTGAAGCTTCAATTTGACATTCTGGTTAAAGTCGGGAGGAGAAATCTAGTGGAGGACATAATGAAAAAATGTGAAGATTTGCCTAAAACCAACATAATTTTAGCAATTATATTTTTAACAAAATGGATCAAGGGGTAACGTACATATGAACAATCCTAGATAGATAAATAACTGATCATAGCAGGTTACAGTGAAAAGATGCCACATTTTACACATTAAGTCCTCTATTTGCTATACTGTGGCTGGCATGAATGACCATGTTGTTGGCATAAAAAGAGATTAACCATTGAGAACGGTGACAACAGTGCTTCCTTCACAGAAAATTGCAATGATAATTGTGATTGCAGTGTTATAGTCACGTCTTGTGAGGCTTCTTTTCCCATTTTATTATTTAAGTAGACTACTGAATTGCAGAACGTGATATGGTGACAACAAAGTGAACAGATAGTTATATTCACTGGTCATTAATGAAACAAACTGCAGTCCTGTATCAGATGGAAAGGTACAAATGTTAACTCTGGGAGTAGGAAGGATGATGACTGTGCAAGAGGATAAAGAAAACATGCTTAGTTATAGCAAAGACAAACTGCAGAGGATTCACAAGAGAGTCTTTGCCAAGAATTTTAGGTTATGTCTACATGATACAAGGCAATGCTGTGCAGAGCTGTTTGTGCTAACACTAAATGATGTACCACAGTTACAAGGAACAAAATAGCCATATTAGTGGCTACCCAATGTGTAAGTGTCAGTGAATTTAAGAAGCAAGGATGTATTACCTCAGTGAAGTGCTGAGTTATCATAATAGCGGTGTTTCCTAATTCTGAAGTATTTCATACAGTTCTTCAAAGCACTGTTTGTTAGATATTCTTCAGCTGTATTAGAAAAAAAATCCTCCAAAGAGCTATCAGAAACATTCAAAAGGATATTCTGCAAAGGGGAAGATGTACTAGGGGAAGGCTATAGTTCTCACTTTAGTACTGTCTAGTGTGGTGTGTTCCCTGAGTCATATAACGGATGAGCAACTCTTCAGCTTTCTCAGTTCTCCACCAACTCTGTAGCTGCATCTAAACCTGTCTTGTTGAGCCTAAATGCTGAAATAAGACTCCAGAACGCTAGAGAAAAATGCCAGAACAGGTCCAGAAGATTAACAGCATCAGACTTTCTGCTGACAGTCTGAGCAGCTCTTCTCCATTTTGACACTTAAATGGCTTCCGTCATTACAATACCTGAGCGTTCACAAATGTGAATAAATTTATCTTTATGATGCATTAAAAAATAAGAAAGTTTAATCTTTTATGTCTCCCCTCTCTTTCATGCAGTACATCTACAGGAAAGGAGGAACAGGAGCAAATACTCGAATAATTACAGGATGATACTAGATTGCATGACTAGAGGCCAGTCCACTCAGTCTCATTTCACCCATTTGAATCAAAGTTGAGTATGGTTGATATCAGAACAAACATTCAGTTGCCATGTGCATAAGGAAATAGAAATATTTAACAATAGCTAATGATACCAACTTAAGATGCAGGAAATAAGGATGTTAATTAAATACTAGAATTGTAGGGCACAAGCCACCAGATTAGTAACATTTTAATAGGACTGTGAGAGTGAGAGCTGAAAGACCATCCTGATTCTACTGATGTAGCAACTTGCATGAGTTCATATCCAAAATTTTTCCATCAAATGGCAGCAAAATGGTTTTGCCATAAAATCAGGAAGTCACTGACTATAAACTTTTCACAGGGAAGATCCACCAGTGGTAATCAGAGCTGGAAATCACTAATGGAACTTTTGGTAAGAAAGTGGTATTTTAACGTCTACAGCAAAGCATGGCTGAAATGCAGTTTCGGTTCTTCTGCTGGATGTTCACAAAATCAGGTGTGGTTTAGGATAGCAAAGTTTGCTTATGGATGTCAAGTATTCCTGATTCAATACAAAAGGACTTCCCAGAGACTAGGTATTTTTTCCACACTGGTTTCTTAATATAAGTTTCCTCTAAATAAGAAAAATTAATCTTCTTTAAGCCTCACTTTAACTACAAAAAGGAAATTAGAAGCTAATATTCACCTAAAGGAGACAGCTTAATTATCTTAAGATGAACTGTTTAAAATAACTTGAAGAATATGTAGGGCATATTTTAAATATCTCTTACAGTTCATTTCTCTGCATGATAACTTGGCTTAATTACTTATCTCAGCTTTAGCTTCAGATCTGTAAAAAAAACTCTGTTAATTTTAAACATGTATCAGCTTTCACAGTGCCAGAAACGGATAAATCTGGGATAGTATGGCTGTCAGAAACAGCTTCCCTCTCTCTTTCTGGAATTCCTAAACCAGCTTGGCCCATGCACTCATCAATGGCTAATTCTATAGCCAGTCCTGTCAAAGTTGTTTTTTTTTTTCCAAGTCTACTTCTTCACTCAAACTACTAGGGGTACAGGGGGCAGGGCAGATTTCAAAAAGCTGGTACTTATTTAAATCACCATGCTTCCAAAGTTAAAAAAGAACACAGTGTTGCACCAATGCTATTCACCTCAGCAAAGAATTTCCACCCTCAAGGTTTCTCTGCATGCTTGCATGTATACACAGACGGCAAGTTTCCAAGCTTGGTCATTCTCTGGCAGACATTAGTATTTCTGATATACTTAACTTGTTGACATAAATCATATAATCAGAGGCTGAAAATATTTTGAAGCTTGGAAAGCGTGTATGGTGCACATGCTTCCGCATATGCACAAATTACTCATCTATCTTTCCCATATAAAATGTGCATATATTTACAAACAGTTTGTTTAGACACGTTTCTACATAAATTTCATTTATATACCTTCTTTGGTATGTTCTTCAAAATATCTCACAAAGCAGTAACACATAAATAGTGCAGAGACACAGTGTAAAACCCAGCAGTGATGAGAGCACGCATAAACTTTCTCTAGTTCAGCAGTTCCACAGGAAACAGTTCCAGGTTCTTTCTCATACCCCAGTTTTTCTGCAAAAGAGCTATCAAACATAGGAGAGACACAGAGACCCTTAATTTGCAATGACAGCTAGCTGACTTTCTGTGTCTGCAGAGATCTGGTTACCTGTTCTAGGCTTCAACTTACTTTTCATTGCTTTGGATCACCAAAAAATGAAAAAGCGATAGTAATTATTTCCCATCCCACATCTCATTTTCTCTGTATAGAAATTTTTTTTTCTACATTCATAGAGCCAGATAAAGATTTAGGAACCATGCAGCGACACAGAGGAAGACTCCTGAATCTCAAACAAAACCTCTGGTCTCGCGGTTCCCACAAATGGCTGCCTACATTCCTTGTTTGATTTGAAAAGTTCCTAAAACATTGAAGTTTTGCTCCAGCTGACATTCAAAGCTATCTGGGTTCCTCTTCGCACCCCTACTTTGTCATGCCCAAGAAACCAGAAGTACCCTGAAAAGCCAGCGTAGTAGTCATGTTAAAAGCACATCTAATGTGTTCCTACAAGACTGTGCTCATGACTGCTGTATTTTTAAAACAACTGAGAGGCATTTGAAAATATATTGGTGGCACTGGGCCAATCAATGGGAAATCTCAGTTCAGTACCCTCTACAAAGCAAAGCAAGTTCAAACCCACATCTATGGCTTGTGGAGAGAAAGGCTACGCTCAGATACAAATGAGGCTAGGTTCGAGTGAAACCATTCCTGCGAAGTCTGTATCACTCTGCAGCCAAAAATGCAAGATCCAAGGCTTCAGATAGCACGTAAATGAGATCCCAAGCCTGCAGCGGAGAAGTGAGAGCATGTGGGGGAGGTGGTGGCTAACAGTCTCTATTCCTAGCATTACTTCAGGGAAGGGGGTGTGGGTTTTTTTTAATTTTCTTTTTAAGGATTGTTTAATGCAAAACTGCACAGATGAGAGCAAGTATCGCCACCATAAAAACAAGAGCAGCTAGTCATTCTGCGTTCTGCCAAACCAGATGCACATTCCTCCACTGAGGAGAAGATTCTTGGAGCTGGATTCTGGTTTTGGAGAAGTGCCTGGCAGTGCCTGCCATCAGGTCCTGGAAGCAGGGTGGAGGTTCAGATCATGCCTTTGCGTAACAGTTTGCTATCGATAAGATCTGGATTGACCTTGAGAGCTGCTGAAAGGACCGCAGGACCCACATTTCTCCAGGGAGGGGCCCAGAATTAAAGGAGGAATGAGTAATTGAAAGTCCTTTGGAATCAGTATTCACAGCTAAATAAACAAACAAATAAATAAACAAATAGCCCAAACCAAAACTTCAAGTTGGACAGCTATATGATAGCACAGAAACTTTAGAAATGGATTATAACCACTATTTTTGTCAGCGTATTGGTAAGTCACAGCCTGTAGCTAAAGTTCATGTCAGTGTGCAATGCTACAGCAAAATCCCTTTTTTAACCAAATCAAGAGGAAAATTTATATAACGCAGTTCCGTGGGGAATTTTTCTGTGACAGTTGACAGCCATTAGGCTTGTTTTATGCTAATGAGGGCAGACAGCTATATAAGCCATTTCCCTCACCCGCAACTATTTAAGTTCTAAACTTGTGCTCAAAATCCATTTCCAGCTTCAGCTGATTTTTCCGGGTTTTCTTTACTTCTCTGACTAATCTGAATGTCATTTTAATGTTTTGCATAGGCATGATAAATTCCCTAGAAGGGCAAGTGAGACAACGAAGATACGAGTGAAATCAGCATTTTATGCCACAGGATGCTGTCCCATCCTGGCTGTTCAAGTAAGGTGCAGAGCCTTCTTTTAACGTTTAGCATTTTTGTCTCACTAAAGCCAGTCTTTTTTTTTTTTTTTTAAATACACACAGACTTATTAACATAAGAAGGTTGACACTGAAGCACTATGCTTACATAGAATTATTATAAATAAGGCAGGCTGGACCTAATCCTGTCTCCCGTAAGAGAAACTTCCACTGCTATGACGATGAGCTCCGTAAATTTTTTTTTCTGTCTAGACCAATGGATATGTTCTACAAAGAACAGCTAAGCTCTCTGAGAAAAGCTTCAATAACTGTGCCTGAAAGATTTTTGTAACCCAATGATCTCCTCTCCAATGACTATACCAGTATCTATACCAGATTAGAGTCCAGATAAAGTGGAGATTTAGACACCCTTGTCAAAATAACCAATAGCTGGGTGATGGGTATCACTGGGGTGCGAATAGCAGAGATTTAAAATCCATCTGAACAAGGCAGAGTAGAGACTTGAAGTTTAATTGCCTTTTCCTTTCTACCCAACTTCTCCTCTATCCTACCATCTTCCCACAAGGAGTTTTGGTTTGATACAAATCACTAGTTTCTGAAATACAGATTATCTGGAGATACAAATCCTGCATATTATCTTGCCTTCCTCACCTCTGATAATTTTTTCCTCTGATAAAAACATAACAGCAATAACCATAGCATGGTCAAAATTTTTACTTTACTGAATATGGCTGATTGCTACCAATGGCTTCATTTTATAAAAATAAGTAGCCATAATTTTTTCTTGCATTTTCCTCAGTGCATTAGCAGTGAAAAAAGTACAACTGGTATTTTTCACTGTGTGGGCACCATCTACTATCCTCTGAATTCTCATTCCTTTCTCTCCAGAATATAGCTCGTCTCTATGACCGAGAACAACTTAACCGAGTCAGTTGAGCGGAAAAAAAACCATTTCTTGTAGGCAAAAAGGCTGCTTTCTGTGGGAGATTTTGTTTATGACTTAGGGTTAGGGACATTATGATACAAGTGCTACAACAGTTTGTTCATTATGGTTTACCATGTTGTATTGGTGTGTTCTTTAAACTTCCCTGCAGTAGGACGAATTACATTTGATGGATGTAAATGAAAAAAATTCCTAGTTAGAATGATTTTACATTGTAGTAGTTTATTCAAAGGTCAGTGAATGTGATTTTCTTGAGCTCTATCTGACGGTTCTTAAGGGCTAGGTAGTTCATAGCAGCAGGTCTAATAATGATGAAACATCAATATAATGTCCAGAAGAGAAACGTAATTTGAAATTAACAAAACAATAAAACAGTTTTCAGTTGAATTTTTCAGCTGATTCTTAAGGAACTCTTTTAAATAGTAATCTCCTTTAACAGCAAGTTTTCACTAGACAACAAAGATGTGCTGGACTAGAACTTCAGCTAACACAAACCGGTTTTCTCCCAAAATACAGTTAATCTAGGCTAGGGTGCCAGGGGTGGGGGTAGGGAGAAGGATTAACTTTTTGTTATTTGAAACTCACAGCACATTTTTTCAGAGCAAGCTAGCTTGCTCTCAAGACAGCAACCACATTAAAAGCATTAAAGCACATTAGTTACATAGGGACTAGAGTTTTTTTCTTTCTTTGCCTTACTTTTTCATTATTATCTAATTAAAAAAAAAAAAAGGGAAACCCTTATAAAACAGTGTTAGAAACTGAAATAATACCATACTGTATATCTTGTAGTACTGTAGCCAAAATAACAAAGTACCTAAAAATGATTCTCACAGGTGAGTGATATGAAATGCCTAAGTATTTTTAATTGAACAGAAAGCACCGTCTAGAAGTTTGCATGCACAGACCCTTTTATTTTGAAGTTCTCTACTCATGAGCACACCTCAACAGTAGCCTTGGTTTATTGGGCATGGCTGTCTACACATGACATACCAATTATCATGTCAGCACCTGAGGCCAAATATAATAATATTCTAATATTTGCTAGGTGGCAGGAAGGATACAGGAATGGATTAAACTGTGTTCAGAACTGAAGTCCTCTGCTAAACATTAGAGTACTTGCAGATCATCTAGGCATTTACATTTTCTCCCTTTCATAATTCAATCTAACATCTTCCCCCCCGGTAATTTGTGTCTTAGTTATTGTCTAGATAAACAATATATAATGTTCTAAGATTTTTAAAACGTTACTGATACAATAAATGCCAGCATATGCATCTATTTATATACCCATGTCCAATATTGTGATATCAATTACTATTGTCTTGATATTTTCTGAAATCAAATTTGACTTAAGAAAAGTCAGGGTTTGACTTGTTAGACCTACTGACAGATTGCTAAAAAGAATTTTAAACACAGACTGTGTGTTCATGAAAATATCAGATATTTAATTCTCTTTCTTAATCATAATGAAGTGTAAAGATCTGTTCAATTTGAACAACAATCCAAAATTTAGATATTCCGAGTTTTTCAGAAAGGACAGAGTTATATCTTCCTGTTTCTTAGAAGTACTGTAGTTGGGCCCTCACTTCTTTCCTTGAAAACAGAAACCAGGATCAGACTCTGACAGCAGGGATACCATGCACAGGCTGAAAACATAAGACATGCAGAGCAGCAAACAAGTATAAGCTACGTACTGTATAAAATTATCAAAGATCAAGGGAAAAAAAAAAGATAAAGGGAAAGAATTACTCCTAAGTAACCTAACCAATATAATGTGTTTTTTAATTCTATTAACCAAAATATGTTTAAAACAGTATGGAAAAACTGTTGGAGCAGGAAAACTGATATTCTTTGGGAATTTAGATTTTTATTTTCTTGCTCATACAGTGTCTAACAGTAGACTATAATTATATCAAATGTCTGCTCATTAATCATATATAGTTAGATTTCAGTGAATTTTTCTTTTCTCTTTTGGTCTGTGTATTGATGAAGAACAACATATTTAAGTAGATGTTTAAAATTTGAGTTGTGGTTCTAAAATTATAACTCTCCATAAGACAAATGGTTCTGTTTCTTTTCCCTGAGTAGAATCGTGATGCTGGGTAGAAGAAATGTCTGAGATTTAGAGTTTTGAGTAGCAGTGACAATGTGCAGGTAGGGATTTAAGAAAAATGTAAATCTTTTTTTTTCCTCCTGGTCAACATTGACCTTGCCTGACCTTGCCTCAGGGATTCACTCCTCTAGGAATTAGGTTAGTGTAATTCTATTTTATGCTGTCCTAGTTCTTACACTGCTCTCATCCGCATAATATTCCAGTGCCTCCAGGTTCAACATTATAATCAGCAGGATAAATGCGATCTTCCTTCTTGCTTCCTCCTTCTGTAGGGACATAGCATGCACAAGTGCATCAAATGTATGTAGAAGTGTTAATATTACATGTGTTTTATACAGATACAAAATAGTAAAGGCAAGTTGAACATATAAGGCTTCCACCTTAGTTATTGTCTAGATAAACAATATATAATGTTCTAAGATTTTTCTATGTTCTAAGTGATGAAGACTGCAATGGTTCTTGGATCCTATGGCTTTCTAGGAAAACTGTCTTTTCCACTGATGGAAGGCTATGAAAAATTATACGATTTGGGGTTTTTTTTCAAAACCAAAAGAAAGCTTAAGTTCATCAGTGAAGAAGACAATGGGATCAAAGCCATCTGGAGTAAGAAAACATCTGTTATCTCCATTGATGTTTGCTTAAAGGAACAGGACAGGAAGTTGGCAGAAACATACTTAGATTTCCCATTGGACAAATGAATTTCCAACAAAATGAACGTATGAAAACAAATTACATTGTCAGAAGAATGTCAAAACTCTATAGATAATGCCGATCTATAAATTGAGCACTAAGAAAAGGAACAAATGGTGACAAAATAACCTTTTTTTAGAAACACTATTTTAAAATTTACAACTCGCTCTAGTCCACATAGTTTTCTATGTGGACTTAGCATACGTTTCCTCTCTTTCAAGGTCATGTGGTTTTAAAAAATGCCCTTTTGTAGAAATTTTCAGTTGCTTACTTGCTCTGGAGTATGCATGCTTAATCTCTTTTTATTAGTCCTTTCTCAGCTACTCCTTTTTCTCATTTATCCCCCACTAACTTAGTTGCCTTAGGCAACTGCAAATGTATCTTCCATATGCAATGGAATTGCAACTTCTATGGAAATGAGGTCTGCCATATATATTCTTTATCATCTACAGAAAGGGATCCTTTTATCCACTGGCCATGAAATTACTCACGCATCTAACTCTCAGGGCTTGGCTTTACTAATGCATCCTGTTTTTTCAACAAGGGAAACGCAACTGCACTGTAGCAGCTCTAATGAGAGGTCAACAACAGAGTCTCCCTTCCAAAGTCTAATTCTCTTCACTTCTACACTGACGTAAATCTAGAGTAATTTCTAGATCTCTATGAAATGATATTAACACACTTGGAGTAGATACCATATAGTTAAGGAGTAAATTCAAATCTTACAGATTTTTTTCATATTAAAGACTTTTTTGACATGTTGCCAAGTCAGTATTTTCTGCATATGCTGTTTCCTTGTCCTGAAGAGGACAGTAATATAATGTTCACATGCCATGTTACCATTTCCATACCCGTCACAAACATTTGCTTTCTTCAAAACAAAACGAGATATCTAAGGTGAACATTGCATTTTAAATTACCTTTAGAACTCTCAAGAAACAGAGCTAAAAAGTAGAAGACAAAACCTCAATAGGAAAAACATCCTCTGTTCTACAGGTCTCATCACAGAAAGGGAATTCTATCCAGATGCCCCACATGCTTTATCTACAAAGGCACATTTTCCCTGAAGAGCTAAGTATGCTTTCTATAGGAGGAGCACTTGTAGAGGCTATAGAAATGTCACAAAATACACACTTCGTCAATAATGAAGAACAACTTCCAAGAATTCCAGTCCTCTCATCCTTCCGAACAGAGTTAATCAAAATCCTCAAACAGAAAAGATACTCTCTGGAGAAAACAATGTAATAATTTCCTGGGATTTTCATTTTGAAATTCAGAAAGATGTTGAAGTGCATTATTAAGGCTACCAACATCATTAGATGACTTTGCACTTAAGGGTGCTTTGGCCCTTCATGAATCTGACCAGCACATGGAATTAGTCATGTTTGCCATGAGGAGAACATACCAATGTGAACTACCTAGGTTATTTAGACTATCAAAAGAAACAAAATAGGTCATCTGTGCTCTCATGGTACCATATGTGGTACCAAGTTCTGTGCGCATTACAACCAGACATGGTCTGTAATTTAGAACATGTCTGTAATTCAACCATTGTCAACTGCTCGCTGAATTCGTCATCATTAAGCACTTAAATACTTCAGCAGTACTTGCTAGCCCTACTTCCATACAGTGCTTCTGGCTTTATTTATGAATGCAGCTTTTGGTATGTTCTGTGTTTAGAGATACTTTCTCTTGCCCCAGATATTGCAGAAATCAGTATTCTTACTGATATCCAAGTGGTCTATTTACATTGCAATTTTCTTGTCATCAAAATCTTTATCTGTAATGTTAAAGCTCGTAGGAGACCACATAGTAAGGCATATTTAACCCATGATAAGATAATCTAAGGACTTTTTATTTACTGGAGTCAGTCAACAGCCAGATATATTTATTCCTTGAAGAACCTGTATTGATTTAATCCAACTCAAGATATGCTTTCTGTTAGAATGTATTTTTTTTCTGCTTTCCTCCCCTCTCAAGACAACCACCCAAAAAGTACATGACTATTTGCAAGGAAGGGATGAAACTGCTGGCACTGGAATAGCAACCAGTGTTTCAAAGCAAGCTCTTCTTTCATGCAAATAATTTCTGAGCAAAGGGTTTGCAACTAGTTGGCGAAGCAATTTGTGCCTGCAGCAAAGAACTGACATGGTGCTTACCATGTCATCTACGTGCACATGAATTTTGCTCTGTTACTGCTTTTTGCAGAAAACACTCTCTCAGCAAACTGAAACCATGGTGTATACCTAAAACATAATTTGACTCATCTAGCCTATCTTAAAAGAAAAGGTCTAAGAAACCAAGTATAACCACAACAACAATTAAGTTTTCGGAGGTATATACTAAAGGACTTACTGTGATGATTAGCCCTTTTTCCTGGAAATATTTAACCAATGGAACAGCATTCTGCTTGAAATTCATTAGTCTTCTTTGAGTGGCTTTCAGGTTATCATCAGGTCTTCCTTGCTGTTCAGCACGCTTCAGTAACCTTTCTTTTAGCCTTTGACTGGAACATGCCAGAAACACCACCAAATCTGGGGTGCAGATCTGTGGAAAGAGCAATTCAAGAAGTCTGTGATTAAGTTGACTATCCAGCACTACAGGACTCAGCAATTCCATTATTAGGTGAGGCTCAGATATGCTACATTTGCGTAAGTTGGAACTTGATGAAGTCACTAATTTTCTGTTGTTTTTTTTTTAAAGAAATTCACAGGCTTAAGGAGGAGCTTTTTTGTCTTATGTGAAGGTTAGTCAATTTGTTTCACCTGAAATGTTAAGGAAAAAGTTTAACGAATAATTTTTACCTCACCCCAGAAACCTTCGCTAGATTATGTTCATCATTTGCATTACCGGAAGGTTCCCCTAGCTAAAATTAAAATCTTTAAAAAGAGGAAAATATAAAAGTCTTGTATTCTGCAGGAAAATGGTTGTATGGTTTCCATCTAAAAAGCCTTTAAGTATTTAAAATCCAGCAGCCACTATGAAGCTAATTGATGCCTAGGACCAGGTGAAAACAGACCTGTTCCAAGATCCACAGTTTCTTATAACACTTTCTCCGTTTCTCTAAATCTCACCCAAGCTTCAGTGCACTTTTCAAGAGGTTGGGTGTGGCAGCTGAGGATTTTAATTTCTCCTGTCCTTTTTGGTCTGTGTGGTAAGCACTGTTTTATCTCACACCCATCCCTGCACTAAGGTTCAGGAAGTACAGCCTTACGGCAATGAGAAAAAAATTTTTTGAAGTTTAGCTCTTTCCCAGTTAAATTCAAGTTGCCCTTATGGCTTTCAGTGTTCTTCATACCTTTTGGTTACTCATGCTATCAGTTATCGAAGAGATACCTCTGGTGCTTGAGGGGGGGGAAGCAATGATAGCCCCACTTTCTTAGGAATGCTGCTAAATGTTGACAGGCAATCTTCAGAGGTCACCACTATTTTGTAGATGTGGTGGAAAAAACAGAAGTTGCTCAGACACCTACATTCACAGGATTTTAAAAATGGGGCTGCAAGTGTATATTAACCATATTCATAAGATCTGATTTTCTTTCCTCTACCTGGTTGTTACAAAGAAATCTACCTCTCTTTAAAGACTCACCTA
Source organism: Aptenodytes forsteri (assembly GCF_000699145.1). Lineage (NCBI taxonomy): Eukaryota > Metazoa > Chordata > Aves > Sphenisciformes > Spheniscidae > Aptenodytes > Aptenodytes forsteri. The sequence continues at coordinate 2,049,469 of NW_008796165.1, forward strand.
AAATCTTTTTCTCGCTAGCTTAATGTTGCCTTTTAAAACATATTAGAATTCTCTGTAAGAAGCATTTGAGATAAAACCAAACACTACTGTACTGTGCATGTTTTTATCCGATTACAGATTAGAAAGGGTTTATTTGTTCTCAAACACAAGCACAAAGTTATTTCTGCTGTCTTTACTTACATGAACAAAAAAGTTCACACTTTAACTAATATTAGTGTCCTGGTTTTGGCTGGGATAGAGTTAATTTTCTTCCTAGTAGCTGGTACAGTGCTGTGTTTTGGATTTAGGATGAGAACAATGTTGATAACACACCGATGTTTCAGTTGTTGCTAGGTAATGCTTACACTAGTCAAGGACTTTTCAGCTTCCCATGCTCTACTGACTGAGAAGGCTGGAGGTGCATTTTCTGTCCTATTAAACTGTCTTTATCTTAACCCATGAATTTTTTTTTTTTTTTCCTGATTGTCTCCCCCATCCCACTGCGGGGGGGGAGTGAGCGAACGGCTGTGT
>NW_008796165.1:2050182-2070641 GCF_000699145.1 Aptenodytes forsteri
TAAACCACAACAATTAATAAAACAATTAGTTTGCTATTCTAGAAATGGTATAATCTAGTTACATTACAAATGATGGTGGATGCTCAAGAATGCTAAAGAGACATTTTTCTCGTGATGTTTCCTATCTACAGAATAATTTTGTCTTTGTTCAGCTTGCTACTATGTAAATTTGAGTCAAAAATACAGACACAAAAAAGTATCACCGGAACATCTACATGTATTCTAACTACTACTCTGTAAAGAAGAAACTGGTTTATATCTTTACATTCATTATACAGTTGTTATTAATACATTGCTATTGAGGGCCAGAACAAACCAATTATGCTTCTGAATACTCTCTACATCTAGATCCCTCTACCCAAGGATGCTAAATTGCCTAAAGACAACCATATACTAGACTGAAGAGTCAAGACTTCACAGGTGGACAATCTGGAAAATTAATAAAAAAGTTTAAAAAAAAAAAATCGTGTCTAGCTGGGTTTCTGTCATTTGAGGGAATACAACCTGAAGTACAGTCTGGCCTTTTCTCCTGGCAGTCTGAGCACAAAAAGCTACTTCTGAAGTCAAAAGAAACAAATACAACTTTTCAAAACTGGGGGGATGGTCATTAGCCTTTACAAAGGAGGTCACTGACAGAGTAGGATATGGAGATGGGGAAGTAGAAAGTGGCTAAAAAGCAGAGCCATTTTCAAACAATAAAAGGCAGTCTGATAAGCAGCACTAGCAAACAGGCTGGCGGCCTCTTTATCATTACAGAAAATTAAATAGGGTTTTAAAGAAAATCAAATTATTTTTAATGCATATTGTAGATGATTGGAGACATGAGGACACAAACGACAAACCAAACCCCCAAAATACGAATTCTGGTAATTTTTAATGAGTATCTATTAGATTTTGAAACAATTAACCTTGTAAACTATTTTTTTAAGTAACTGCCGGTGGGAGAGAAGCTCTCTCCTACCTCTAACATACGTACCTCAATGTCAACAGAGTAACTTCCCCCCTCCCTTTTCAGACTATTTTAAATACATAATTGACAGAGTCATTCTGTCCTTTCATGGGATGAATTAATTATGACGGTTAATTTTACTACCACATAATAGCTTTAAGGCACATAATTATTCATATGAAAGACGATGAAAGTAAGTTTCTGTGTCAGACTTCCATGCAATATGGACATTATTGAAAGTAGCTCTGTTAAATTAAGGTTGCTTCATTAGTAGTAGAAGCATAAGGAGGAATCAGAAGTTGGGACTTTAAAGAGCATACCGTAGTAAAGAAATCCAAATTATGACACAGATTGTGAAAAAAATGCTACAGATTTCAAAGCCTTTTGAAATCCTTTTTGATAGGGCCATGGAACACTATCTCATGAAAGGGAATGGCTGATGCACATTGCAGCAGACTGAGCGCAGAGACATTTCAAGTCCCAGTGTGGATATCCGGCTGATTGGAGCTTCCTAACATACATTACACAGGAACTCAGAAATTATAACTGCAAATCAGGGATCTAGTAAAGCGAAGGACAAAAGACGTTTATACAAGTGAGTAGTTTTATTTAGTATTTCCATTTCTGTGGATCCTAATAACAGTGAAGAAAGATGGTAAGAAATCTTCAGATGCTGCAAGCTGTAGCTGGCCTTCTCCTCACTTTCAGTGCTCGCTCCCAAACATCTTCAGGACTAGCATCTACCACGTACTCAGATCTGTGAAGTCATAGCAGACCTCCTCAAGTGTAGGACCTAAGCTTTTGCACAGAACATAACTTCACAGATAATATCAAACCTTACAGAGAGTACTTACAATAAATAGATCTCTCATGAAATTATTAGCCTTAAAGGAAAAAGAGGAAGGCGACAAAGGGAAAGTCTCCTTCTGTTTCACACAAACGTGACAGTGCAGCTTTCTGCAGCCAATCTCAGTTCTTTAAAGAAACTGTGGCCAAGTAAGTGCAGCCCCACAGCAAGGGAAGGATCTGAAAGCCACCGTGACGCCATCAGGTGTGAAGGTTCTCATTTGCTTAGTTCCCACAAACTGCACTGGCTTCAGAGGTCAGCTCCTTTTTAAGAAAATGGGAAAGCATGCCCTGGGCCTAACTGGTTTTTTTTCCTAGTTGTAAAATGAGGATAATAACGAGGTACAACACAGTAATTACGTGGAAAGTTAAATAATTAGGTTTTAATTATTTCCTATCGCTTTTTAAAATGGAAAGTTCTTTACAGGACCTGAGCAGTGGTGGTGTTCTTAATTTTTTGACTAGTAACAGCAACAGTACAAAAGACACTATCAGAATCCCAGAAACTAAAACTATTTTTTCTGACACTGGCGTTTGGAATTTGAAATACACTTCACTCACAGAAATAAAGTGTCAATGAAAACAATGGTTGAAAATTCTCAGTTCAAGAAGCCTAGTTTCAAATGAAGTATTGTCTAAAAGGTTTTTTGAAGTGGAAAAAAAAAAGTAATTCAAGCATATTTGAGGTAGGAATACAAAGCAGATTCTGATTATGTGATGCCTCTATGAATTCATCTTTTACCTGCAGAATATGCAGCTTTATCATCAGAAAGTAGCTGAAAACCATTTAATAAACACAAGCCTCTGCTTGGTTTTAGATGCACAAAAGGGTAACATCTCTTCTATACCCATAGGTATACAGACCTAATAGCACTTAATATATTTCTCCCACATGCATTTACAACCTTCAGGGTAAACCCTTGAAATGCTATTGATATTTCACTTCTGTTTTCATGAACCGCTCTGCTTCCACTTACCTCAACTGCACCTGCCTGCAAGACGTGCTTATAAATACTTTAAGTTGGAATGTAACAGGCTAGTGTGAACATATGGACATCTGGGGTTAATTCTCTGGACACATATCTAGTTCTCCTACATAAATATGAGTACAAATTGCTTCTTTCTAACACAGGAAAAGGTTTTTTTTATGACTCATTTGAAAACAAACCTTTTTTTTTTAACTCAGAACTAACTGTTTTTGAGTTTTATGACTAGTGAATAAGTTTTATTCTGAGACTCAGCTTGTAGAAAAAGTGTACAGAACCAGCACAGACAGAAGAACTGGATTCCTTCATGCTGATTTCCCATAACATGCTCATCTTCTGCTGAAGGCAGAGGGTCTTATTCATGTCCAGAAATGCATGTGAGGAAGGACTGTGGGGCTCAGGGAAGTGAATTTGACTACTTACTAACTGGAACTCAGCAGAAGGGAGAATCTTTGCCTATGGGAACAGGCAGGTTTCTGGTTATTCACAACCTTCTGAATTTCAAATGAGACAAAGAGCATATGGCATCAACTCAGAATAAAACTGGTGGGTACATCGTCTCATTTTTTAGAATAGTATTTACTAGTAAGTAAATCCTACTCTCTTTGGGTCTGAATCTCCTTCCTAAACTGGAACAAGGAGTAAATTGAGAGTAATTCCATGCAAGTCGGTGGTGTTACTGACGTAAAGCAGTGTAAGTGGAAAGACGCTCTCTTCTCTCTGGGGATATTTTCTACATCTCCTCTTGTTAGTGAGAGTCGTGTGGTTGTTTGCTAGAAATTAGATGATTACATTCTCTCTCATTATTCCTCATTAGGCAAAATATGAAAATGCTCCGTTTCTTAATTCCTGGTATGTTCTACTAGACACTCCTGAGAAAATTTAACTGACAGCTCATGAACAATTGTTAATTTAACAGTGCATTTTATTCTAATTGGTAAAGGTTACTAGCAAGCCAGTTTATGTCCGTTGTATGGGTGCTCTCCCTTGTAATTACTGATTTGCTTTTTATAGCTCCATCTCTGCTGGGTTACTAGACTGTTTGCATAGTTTTTTCTTGTTTTAGAAAGCAAAATCATGAATCATGTTGTCAAAGAATGAATCCTGATGACAGAATTTTTTCTGGTAACTGCTTTTGAACTGTATTCATACTGCCCAAGAAATAAGCTTCCAGCCAATTGCCCAGACTACATAATTAGGCCCCCTAATAATTGATTGAGGCAGGTGTCTTTAGGGAGAACTGATTCGGATTTTCACCTGTGTAGGGCAGCTAGCTGATAGAAATCCCTAGCTGTAAACACTAATGCTAATGCTACAAAGAAAGGTCTAAGCAGACCTCTGGTTCAGAACTGCTCAGCAGGCACCTCCATCCACTCTGAATTCAGAACATCAGGTCTTCTCCTGAGGGTTAAGGACCAGCAACGGATGAGCTCTCCTTTGGCTAGTTTGGCTAGCAGAGAAGAGCCCTTGTCCAGAAAAATAGGAAACCTGAGGTCTAGGGTCTCTTACCCAGCAGAAAATTGAACCACTGCTTGCCTTTCCCAGAAGAGTGCTCTAGCTTTCAGGGAAGCAGACAGACAATGATAAGACCATTGCACAGGCTTCCTGCTCAGGCCTGGCTTTAAGCAAGCAATGTAAAACTCACAGGGCCAAAGAGAATGAATGAGAGGAACCACAGCAATGTAGACTGCTGATGTGCTAGCCTTCCCGCTCCTCCTATGGATGACTGGGTACATATATCCAGTAGGGGATCGTACCTGAGGCTTATCAGCCTGAACAATGAAGTGGAGATCTGGGAGAAGGGAGATAGAAGTTGAGGAGGCAATGAAATGAAGAAGACACATAGATCATGATGCAGAAAATACCTTTACCAGAACAAAAACCTATTGCAAAGAACAGATCCTTTCCCCTTAAGGAGATTCACAGAACGGTTGCATTCATTTTACCAGTCGTTCTGGAGCCCACGCTCTTGGCCAGTGACAGAGCAGGTTTTCTATGAGAAGCTCTTTGCAGAGCATGAGCTTGGCAGTCAGACCGCCATAGGTCGCTTGGCCACAAACACCTATGTCAAACTTTGAGGGGACTGCAGGCATCACTTCAGCTGGGAGGTTTAAGTATCTGACTTGGAGGATCAGGACTGCTGTCCTTAGCCTGTAAGGCTGTGAGAGGGTCAGTTTTTCCCAGCATCCTATATTGTGCCATCTACATAGTTTGTTCTACTTCAGCACAATTAATTCTCATAATAATTTTCAGAAGGACTATATTTGGGAGTTAAGAAGTTAACTCGAATCACAGCCAAGATGAACTAGTTATCCTTTGCAGGTGTAGTGCATTTACGAATATTCTTAAGGACATTTTAAACAAAGAATCAGATAAAATTTACTGCCTCCGTTTATTATTTAAATTAAGATTTTACTTCTTCAAACATAGTCTTGTCACCTAGGCCATATAACACAAAAATATTTTTAAGATAATTTCTACAAAAATAGTCTTTCTTTTTTGTCAAGAAATTAAATTATATTCATTAATGAATATTCATTAATTCTAATACCTGTTCCACATTTCATTTCACTATTAACAAAACTTACAATTAATATATTTTAAGCAAACGTCATCTGTACTCACTGTATTGAAACTAACAGGGTTAATGTTGGTGAAGGAATTACTGAAATCAGAAGGAAAGTTATGCATGAATGACTGAAAGTGGGGGAAAAAACCCAACAAACCAAAGCAGTAATTGAAATTAACTGCAAAATACTGAAGTGAAAAATTGTTTCTCCTGGGAAGGGTAAAAACTTGTCGCCATGTGAGAGATTATACAGAAAGTCAAACTGCAGTTTCTTCTTCACAAGTCATTTGAGTTCAATACACCAGTCAGAGGCATTTCATTACCGTGTTACTGGAGAGGAAGATATTTAGCATGCTTGAGCATGCTGGTGCTGTAGGTGACTTGCTGAATTTCAAGCTGACAGGTTAATGGTAAATAAACCATTTTCTCCTTGGCATTTTCGAATGTGTGCTTGAAATCTAAACACCTTTCTACTATTTGCACTCAGCAGAGATCATGGATACCTTAGAAATTTGTGGTTTAGGATAGCTTTATGCCTAGGCTCAAACTGAAAGGCTAAATAAATCAGTATTAAATCTGCACTAGTACGCAGAAGGATTTCAAAATTATCAAAATCCAGAAATTATCATATATTTAACACAAATATATAAACTGGATGTTCTATTTGCTTTTAAGACATTAAAATTCACGTTTTCATTTTTTCTCCACAAGCACGACTGCTTGAAATTTTGTTTTAAAGTGAGAGCTGAGATTCTCATAGCCACATGACTTCAGGGCTTTATTAAAAGTACCCCTATCAAAAGTGTTGGCAGCATTGACTCTGCTTTCTGGAATTAAGAAATGGGAGAGTCAGGACTTGGCAACAATCCAGGACTTCCAATGAGAGAAGTTATGTCATGTATTCAGTCTTCAAAGAGAAAAATACGGGCCTTATTTCAACTCAAATAAGAAGTTCAGAGGAAACCGCAGTGCTCACGGCTATGAGTTCTAACAGGCTGCAATGAGTCTGCAATGAGTAGCTGACCATTAAGAAATGAAGCTGGTGTAAGTAAGTGACCAGAATGGCAGAGTTGCTGCTGGTTGGCAAGCACTGCTGAAAATCTGAAAACATCACTGATGCCTTTAGTCTTAAAGACTTCTTTCCTGCTCAAAATATATGGATGATAGGAACAGTGATATTAACAATACTCAATAAGAGAGAGAGGAAAAAAGCTTTAATTCAAATGTAAAATTCCTCAGAGGTGTAAAGTGCTTTTTAATCCACTTGTTCCAGATTGACATTATTGCTTGGAAGCAGTGGTTGTTACTTCTGGTTTCTCGATCTGAGCAGAAAGAGAAATACTGTGAGTGCTGCAAATGATACATTGCTTTATCTTAGGCAGTTTAGTCATTGAGATGCAATGTGTTTTAATACAATTCTGCCTAGCAACACGTTGAGAACTTACTGTCCACACAAGAGTCTGGCAACATAATAAGGAAGAAATCGTCATCTTTTAGCTATACCTATGTTTGGGAATGTTAGCATAAGTTGGTTTGCTTTGACTCGTTCACTAAAAATAACATTTTTTCCCAGAGAAAAGTTCAGCTTCTGGATTAGTCAAAGGGATAAAAATGTGCTGGTAGTACCAAGAGCAATTACAAGCGAAGTTCAACAAGAATTCATTATCATTGTGTATTCCTATCCTAGAACATTATGCAGGACAGGCATTGTAACTATAGTTCAGACATATATGTATCCATTTGATTTTTTCACAAAATGAGGAGATTATGAAACCTCAAATAGTGTCAAGTCTCAGTAACAGCTATGTGAGCCATAAAACTGAAGGGATTATTTTAGCATAAATAATTTGTTACATTAGGGATGTCTGCAAACACAGCACAGTTAGATTTTACATGTGCTTGCAAGAGAAACCAGGCACCTTAGCCGACCTTTTCCTGTTCCTCTACTAATATGGTGAACCATTTCCAATATAAATTAGTTTATCTTCACAATAACTCAGCACAGTTCTTACTGGTGAAAGCCATCTAATAATATATACAAAAAGGTTCACTAAAGAGCGTTCAGGGAACTACAGTGTTAGTGTTTGGGAGCAAGACAGATTTTATGCCCTTTGTGCCTTGCCTTTCAGTTGTTCATCATCTACTGTCCACAACATGCACTAGTAGAGAAAGGGGAGATGACGTGGCTTAGACCAAAAACCATGCAGGCTCTCTCCTGGTCCACCTTTCGCTGACCACTGTGGCCAGCTCACCTCTAGTCCAAGTTTTGACTTCCTCACCCTTTATGTGACATTGGATCTAGATACTTTCTTGACCCCGCTGCATCATGCCTCACAAAGAGGAACAACATATGGGTAACAAAACAATATAGACTTCTTACGATTAATGAAGACAAGACATGCTTTCTTGACCTATAATGATGTTAGGTTTTTGTAGCCTGTTTTGTTTATAGACCTCCTATTTTCCTCACATTTGTTCAGTCTCTGTTCCAACCTTACCTATTCCCTCAGTATCTTGTATTACTCATCTCTATTTCCATTCAGTTTAATAACTTGTCCTTCACATTCTCCCCCCACAATTTATTTCTGGTATTATTACATATATTCTTGGAGTTTGTTTCTGTCTGTGTAAACAAGGGCAAAAGAGGAAGGCTATACAGTGGAAAATGCTACTTTTAAAATGAATGCTTCTTTGTTTATTTCAAGCTTCCATGGGATTACAGATGAATACCCATCGCAACACACTCAAATGACGAAGGATAAATGAACAATCACCTTTGTCCCTGCTGCTCACTCCTCCCACTGGCATCTACTCTATATCCTATATGGCTGAAAGAACTGAGAAAGCCAGCATATTCTATTTACCCTTATACAAACTTACCATCGTTATTTTAATTTACATCGTAAAACCCAGAAGTGTTCTAGCTGCTTTATGGAACAAATAATAATGTAAAGTCACTGTTCGAAAGCACAAAATTGCATTTTACAACCCTTGTAATCAAAACAATTAACAGCTGTGAAGGGATCATGAATGAGGGAAAACAGTTAAATAAATAGTAACTCCTACTTCATGCATCTTTTGGCAGTTCCCCTACATGTAATCTTTAAAACGGCTTGTGTCATACAACCTTTGCTGCTGTTTTCAGGTACGTAAGCATGTAATGGTCTTAAAGGGACTGCCTGTAAGAATAAGTATTCACCCATGACAAAATTAATGATAACAATAAGAATTAGTTCTTATTCAGAACTTTTTATCAACAGATCTCAGTGTTCTACAGGGGATGTCTTTGTAAGAATAAGGCATATGTATTACAGAATCACGTGATTTGACTATTTGCATTTTGTGGGACTTCACCATTTTCTTCAGAAGGATGTTCCACTGCTTAATAGATCTTCTAATTATAAAGTGTCTTACTATTTAATCAAAATGTTCTTTGCTGAAATTTCAACTAATTATTTCCCACCTTGTCACTTTTGGCTCGTGAGAACAATTCTGTTCTGTTCTACACACTGCTAGCAAGAAAGCTACAACATTTCTAAGCTGTGGAAAACACCTGTAGCATCTTTAATTGCAGACCTAAACAAATTATCACAACAGTTAATTACTGAATTCTCCACAACTCAATTGCACTTCCCATTGAGGGATCTCTGAGTGCCTTAAAAATGTTAGCACGTTTAATGTAAATAACCTGTCATGCCATGGATTACTGTCAGCCTCATCCTGTGAAGGAAGATGGGTGCCACGTCTGCCGACGTGGAAAGTCCCCTTTCCTTACCACAAGACCTTCCTACTTATGTGTGTAGCATTATGGCTTACTAAACAGAGAATTTTAAAGAAAAAAGAAGCATATTTTATTTCTTTAAAATATAAAGCCAAGATAAAACACTGAACATATCCCACTGGATTAAACAGTACAGTATTTATGTTGAAATATGTACATTGTACATTTATTTAGATATGTTTAGATATATTCATATATGAGGTCAGCTGCAAAGAAAGGTGAAAAAGGGGGACCCTAAACAGACCAAATTTTCTTTCCTATGCTCCTATAAAAGCTCAATGATTTCTTCTTTCCTTTCCCATATTTATTTTAGAACAGGTAAGATTGAAAGGTGGCCCTATATGAAGTGCTCTGGGATTTTTTGAGAGGCTCAGACAGTCATCTATCTTTCAGGCAGAATCAGGCCTTGAGGAGTACGATTTAGCAAATCCCATTAGACTGAAAACAAAGGAACTCTCTGAGAATATAGTCAGGTCTAAAATGACTAAATCCACCCTCTCTTTTCTCTAAAAGAAAAAAAGAGACCAATCTACAGCATCCTTGAAGCAACAGCACATACTAAAAAGGAGCCAAAGTTAGGATTTCTATCATCCGTCATTCTATCAGTCTTTTTCCCATGTAGTTTTCCGTAGTCAACAAGAGCTAACGAGGCTGGCAGAGGGGAATATTTCAAGTTGAATGAGGAAATACTATAAAAGCATATTAGAATGGTGCAAAGAGAGGGTTCAAACATATATGAAACATAGTGTCCATATTTCTCCCCTTCTACAGCACAGTATGGCCTGAGCTTTTTCTATTACCTTCTGGACTCCACTTTTTAGTGGTATTACTAACGGACCCTATGATGGGTGCTCAAGTGTTGCTTAACTGGTTTTCCTTTGAAGGAGAATCTGACCCTAGCATAACTCGAAGCACTTACTTTAACTCCCGTCAGTTCTTCCAGTTTCACATCCCCCATTCTTTCATCAAACACAACATCAGCACAAAATTATAGCACCGAGAAACGCGCTTAAGTCACGCTATCACACAATATACTGGACAAAAAAATGAGGCAAGGAAATTACCATTAAGCCTAAATTTCTGCTGTTTCATTTATAAAATAGTTAATGTTGTCTTTTGTTTATTATAAGGAGATACAGCTGGCAGTCATTGGTTATTTTCTGTAATAACTATTTTGTCTGTTTCCTCTAATTTCCTCAATTCAGTCTTCTAAATTTTGCCCAGAATAATACCTTATAAAAGCACATTAATGAAATGCCTCATTAGCTGCTTTCTTTTGTTACTTCTGTCTTGGCAATGCCACTTAGAATTCAAAGGACAGAAACGGTAATACACCAGCAATTGTGAAGGACTTTGAAACGCTCTGCATGAAGGGCGCTCTAAAAATTCAGCACTGAAACTGCAACCTTTACTTGTGACCATAACTGTTATGTTAACAGCGCTTGATCAGAAAATTACATAAGCTGTTTGTTTTTCCACTGAATTTAAGTATTTTTAGATTAGTTTAAAATACACACATGAAAACAACATGTGAATAGAACTCGGGAATACAGTTTTAGCTGACTAAACCTTAGAATTGCAGTTTAGAATAACCAAAATGATCTAAATTTCTAAAAAAAGAGCATCATTTCTGGTTTACAAAAACTTGCAAAACATGGGCAGCTTTAACCCTTCTTTTATTCCAGTCTTTTCAATGCACTGTAAGAAACTTGAGATTAAAAGCGTTGTGAAGATATGCATTGATTTAAGTATGTTTCTCTTAATGTGGATTAAATTGAACAAATAGATACGGAAATATAATGTCTTCCCCCATTCTAAATCACTAAGCTAGAAAAAATATTAATTGTACATTTGATGTTATTTTCTTCTTCATCTTGAGAGGATTTTCATTACTGAGACAAGAGGCTTGGATTATTGCTTATATTATCACACTGTCTTTGTACAAAATATTCTGTCTTCAGACAGAACGTAATGTAACGTAAACCAAAAGAATAACCTTTTGTCAACCTGTAATTATGTACTTGCAAAGATTTAAAGAGCAACGCTCAGTTAGAAATAACATCTAGTCTTTCTTGGAATCTTACTGATGATTTCAAGACGCTTAACTATTGCAGAGATATGTAAGTTATTTTAAGAATAAAAACAATCTCTTACTTGGTCCTCAAAGGAGATTGCCTGGGCAACATCTCTGGGAAATCCATCAATCACTATACCCTCTTCATCAGGGATCTGCATTAATCTCTGCTTTATCTCAGTTATGGTTGTTTCCTTTCACAGAGAAAAGAAGTTATTTATTTAATATTGTAAAGGAAGTTTTCTTGATGGTGCACATTAATACAGCATGTACAAATCCTTTGAAAGTAAACATGAACACAGGATACGTTGTACCTGAGGGGCCAGTTCTCCAGTAGTAATTATTTTGGCAATTAGACTCCATTTTCTATTGCTGCTTGTGCTGTGGATCTTCTTCCTTAACAATTCACCAACTGATATGTAGTTAAATCCATAACGTTCTGCTATTTTCAAACTCTGTGTTCCTTTACCACTTCCTGGGCCACCTATTGGTAATTATAAGCAAAACATTAAATTAACCTTTCATCTGAAGTACACACTCACATGTGAAATCTTTGCTATCAGCACCATTTTTCCAACCAAGAGCAAATCCTGCAGTTGCATGACTCGTTACCAGCCATTTAGAAATGAGTCTCATCTACCTGATGATAAAGGTAACAGTTTGTAAAGTGAAGTAAAAAAAAAGAATACAAATCTACTTGCGAATTAAAAATAAACATGTTCTTTTAGGCTTGACCTCATTCTAAAGCTGTTCCTGGAAAGGAATTTTTCTTGATTTGTAGTAGAGGAAGACACAAATGAACTGGTCCCTTCTTGAACCCTGTGAATCCGAAGATAAAGCCAGATAGTCTGAAGCGTATTCATATCAGAAAGAATCATACCTGGTTAAATAAGCCAATGAAATCAATGGACTAGTCATGAAATGGAACTAATAAAATCTGCTCCTAAATATGCTTGCATGAGTTTCTGAAGTTTTCTAATTTTAAAATACAGAAAAATATTAAATAATCAGCTGAGATGTTTCCATAGTGATTTGCTACAAGGACTTTTATTGAACCACACATACTTCTGGTATTGATGCTTGAAGCATCTGATAGAGAAGTAATTTGTTAGGTTCAGCTTGCTGGACACCTTTAAGAATAAAGAGACCCTTCAATATAGCACAGGCAGAATAGGTATCAAAATCACAGAAAACAGCTACGTTACATAGCAGGGAATGCTGAAGTGAAGGTCAGCTGGACAGCAGAAGCAAGAATGCATGTAAAAAAAAATAAGACTATGTCTGAACTAAAAGGACACATTATGATATGAAGAACAGAGAAAGTGGAATCCAGTATGTAAAAACAGGGAATTGTTTTGATAAAAATAAATGTTTATATATAGAAAAGTGTATGTTACTGAATAGCATAACAAAGCAAAATCAAAACAAATCTTTTCCTATTAATTCCCAACACTAAGTAGCTATATTTTGGGGAATTGTGTATGAGAACATTGAATTTTACTTCAACAGACAAAGAATTAAGGTTTATTAAAAATACAATATACATTTTCTGTGAACTTTAAAAAATACAGCAATGCAATGAAAGTAAATATGAATACAATGAGCTTCTTGTTAGTAATGATATAACCCTTTCCTATGTTATCTGTTTTATTCCCACAAAGAGCTTTTAGGCATTTATATAATTAATACAGATTTGACTGCAGGATCAGCTTTACAATATTGCTTCATATATGGTTATGACACTCTCTGTGTAACCAGATTCAAACCTATGCCCCAATATTACATGTCAGCGAGCTTTTAGCATCACCAGTAGTCACTAGGAATTCTTCTGCACCCCTGACGCTGTGATGATAACTCTCCAACTGGCCTTTGCAACTCAGATCGGGACCCATTTGAAGAGAATGCACAGGGAAACGTGCGTATTATTAAGGTGTTCCCACACCCTGCCCACAGTTTAGTTACACCCTTGGGAAAAAAATGGCTTTATCATTATCCAATTAGTTTAAATAATGCTTAAATCAAGCCAGGTTAAGATAAATACAAATATAAGCATTTATCTGTAACACCCAACTAGTTGATACAGCTACAGATGTTCATAAAACACACAAGCAAAGAAATGAAAGAAAAACTGTATCTTATCTCTGTACAGTAAGGTTACAACTGACAAATATTTTTCCCTCATTCAGTTCACTTGCTGTTTCTCTCCTAAAAAAGGTACACGCTTTCTCTCTTCTTTCGGCAGATTACGTTAGGTTTTACAGCTATTCCTCCATTTCACTTCTACTAGGTGATCTAGATGGGCTTAGTTTTTTCGGCTTGAACTCTTTCTTTCATAGACAGTTTAGCTATCCTCTTCGTTAGAAACAAGGATGTTTCCCTTTTGTAGATACGCAAGCATCTGATACACCGGGAATCATCTCCTCCACTAAAGTGGCTACAAAGCAATTCTGCTTCGGCTCTCCCCGCTCCCTTTGATGGCATGCTCAGCCTTCCCCATGACAAATGCATTTCAGCAAACCTTACATTGGGTTTCACTCCTGTATCAAAAACGTACCTGATGATACAAACGTTCAAACAAGATAATTCCATGCTGCTTACAGTTTATTACAGGCTCTTGGTAATCTGGAATGATAGTAGGTTTGGAGTAACAGATTCCCAGTGTCTTTTTTCTTACGTAGATGAAAACAACAGCACGAAGAAGTGCAGCTAATTGTTCGATGATTGCTGCCAGTTTGTACAGAGCAGATTTTGCCAGGTGAATGAATAGGATTATTACTTGTTACTGGAATGTCTACTCACTCTGTCTAAAGATTTCCATAAGCAACCCTCTCTCTATATATAAAGCCACATATTGCAATTGAATAAGCATAACATATAAATAATGTATCTTACATATGTGTGTATTTATACATACGTGTAACATTTATTACTATGAATTTATGTGGCTTTATTTACTGGCAATAATCCTAACTATTGGAAAAAAGGGGCGGTAGGTTGTGACTGTGCTTTGGAGCAAAGGGTTTATAAAACATACCAGAGCCGATGCTGTGCTTAATTCCTGCAGATATAAAACTTCCAAGAAAGGAAATTCAGTTAATTTCCCTGGAGACTCAAGGCAAGTTTCAAATAGACTATGTTGCACCCCAGAAACAATAAAGATGCAAAACATATATAGGTAACATGTAGAAAATTAGAAACAGAAAATTTGACAAGGAAAATAGTATCCCTATTCCAGCAGAGATACAAAAGATGCCAGGAAAACAGAACTGTTACTTGAAAAAACATCAGTCTGTGTAAAACCATAAAATAGCTGAAAAAAACTTTTTGAAACCAAGTAGACAGACTTTACACTCCTATTAGGGAAAGCTTTGAACTATGTATCCATTCCTGACTCTTTGATAAATCATACTGACGAACTGTTCACAAGAAAGGAAAATCAAATCACTTTTGGTTTTCATTCTTTTCACTTATTCTGAGATTATACATTATTCAAGAAAAGCGTGATTATTTTACATATTGCTTAGAAGATGTCTAGACTAAGGAACATTTGTTGCATCTAAAATTATGTTTGCTAACTGGTTTCAAGTGAAGATTTGTATGCCCAAAAAGTTTTACTAAAGCAGTTGTTTTAACCTAGTTTTGGCAATGGAAGTTCAAAATTTCAATTTTGCTTATATTGTTGTAAATTCAAAATAAATTCATGTAATAATAAGATTTCTGAAAAGACTGATGATTTTAAAATCTAGCTGTGGACTGGATTTAACAAATCAACGGGCCAGCTGACTGCTGACACGATTCTCTTTGATCTATCCTTTAAACTTCGATTATAAATGGAAAACGTATTCTTTTAATATTAACTAATATTTTTAATTAAGTGCAGTTTAAAACCATACTGAACTATGGGGCTAGTGACACCAGGTAATTCATTTTTTAAGATCTTTGCATTCAGGCTGTACCAATAGTAAAAATGTGTTTGTCAAAATATGTTAGGAAGCTCATTTTTAAACACAATCTAGTTTCCTAGTGTTATAATGCCTTAGAAACTTAATTTTCCGGTGATTCAGATGTGTGCCATCCTGGCTGCTTCCATCTGATTTTTCTAAAATCCAGTCACATACTCACTTTGCAGCTTTGTAGCTTTACATTTCACCAGAAGACTTTTCTGCAAACACAGAAAAAGAACAAACCCCCCGCCTTTGTAAGCGAGTTCTCTTTTGCCTTGGAGCTACCTGGTTTATTATAAGGATGATAGATTTCATAAAGCAAAGAAGTTGTAAAAACCTTTATGGAAGCATTAAAAAGATCTTGGGCTAATGCATTATTAAAGAAAAGTTCACCTAATATGCGAAGCAGAAGACAGGTCTTTAACTTCTACTCATTTCAGTCCCCCACCATCTGAGCTAGGCAGTATGGTTAGTTATCACTACTTAGACATAAACAGCTTGCTTAACTGAAGTTTTCACCAGCACTTTATGCAAGCTGAAAAATATGCAACACGTTTTTTGTGTAGAATATTTGTCTCTTGAAATTAATAGGACACTTTTTTTCATTTTCTCTCTTTCATTCAGTATATTAGTTATTCTTTTATTCTTTCCAGTGTATGTTTTTATGTGCTTCCTCAATAGAAGGCTGAATTTGGGAGAAATTTTCTTGATACTGTACAAAATTGGACAAGAGCTGCTAAGCTACATATAGTATTGTGTTTCTATCAGACCACTCTATAACAGACAGATTCAGAGAAACTCAGTTGGAAAATAAACCTGAAATAGCCTTTGTGGAACGTTTAGAATGTTCCCTATATAAACTGGAGAAAAGAGAAGCTCTGTAAAATGCATGGTCTGTTCACTATATGCTGGCGTTCAAGGATGTCACTTCAACTACCCCTGCACTCAGTTCCAGAGGTGAAAGTAAATCTCTCTTTATTTCACCTAGATCAAACCTTCATTCATCACTCTACCGCAATAGAGCTACATGGATTTCAGTGCATTAAGAGCCTTCTGTGGTCACTGAAAAGGAGCCAGTTTTTCTCCTTTATGAAAAGGAAGGCTAGCTAATTAATTAAGATGGGAAAAAAAGGCACGTGTTATTTCTCCATCTAATGCAAGCTTTATAGTTCAACAGTGCATGGAGAGATTTGCATGTTGAGATTTGTAATTCCAAAACAAAAGATTAAGAAAATTCAAATGCCTAAGCAATTCTTCTGGCATACCACAAATATCTAGAAAAATGCCTGGTTTTCTGTTTTCAATATATTCCAATATCACATTCCTGAGACCTGCTGGATGCAGAGCCTAGAGCACATGCTGTTCTCAGAGATCCCACTCTGTAATACAGAGAAGACATTTCTATTCTCTTCTACTATACTACATACTATTCTCTGTTATGGAAGCAGTCTCTCTCTTTAATACGAATACATCTTTATAGACTAAAAATGTGATTCTCCATCACCTGGCACCTGTGCTGTAACTATTTAAATAGTCCAGAGAATCAGAGAATTAGGCCTGGCGGTAAAATTTCAAAAGACAACTATCCCAGATGACAAGGAAACTAATTCAAAGAACTTAAATTCAGACACAGAATAAAATGTTGATTTAGACTTAAACTGCAGCTATTTCTTACTAAAGTATGCTTGTCTGAGGCTGGAAAGTACAAGCTGGTTAGAAAGGACACTAAACAGCACACAAGAGAGAACTTGGGGAGAGAGCACAATTAACTAATGCTAACTGATGGCTCACTCTCCCTGAAGATGGCACAGGATTCATTTGCCAAATAGATCTAGGGATTAATTTATCAATGCAATGGACTAGTGACCATGTATGCTCACTCCAGCTGTATGTACCGATCAGTTTTCAAGGTTCTAAATATAGAGGACAACAGTTCCCTATCACCTTTTTGAGCTGGCTTGTCCAGTATTTTTAAATATCCTTTTTTGTGAGCAGCTTTGAGTACATCTACGATAGTGTTTCAGCTCTGATCCGGAGCACACTTTGGAAGAGCACTTTGGTTCACATGGTGAAGCTGTTTTGAAATGCATGAGTCGGGTTTGTTTTAGATTAAATCTAAAACAATCTGGCAGATGCGCTCCATAAGCCAACCGTGAGCTCTCCAGCTGCTAATGGGCATCCAGTCTACAGAACATGACCACAGGTGCTTACTGTAACCCCTAAAACGCTTACAGCTGAGATGATGTATACCCTCAGCACTAACAATTTCACTTTCTGATACATTCTATTTGGGCTGCACCACTCGCTACGGCAGATGGAAAAATTGTATTTAAATACATATAGGCATTCAATGTATTTGCAGTACAAATAAAAAGGCAAAGTAACAAAGATAAAATCTTGTCAAAATGACTCTGCCTGCATACCTATGACAAGGATAATTTTTGGTCGAGGTCTTGCAGGATCAAATACATCGTACTCCTCAATTAGCTCAGCAGTTTCAGAGAGGTCGGTGTCACTTTCTATCGAAAACTGTTGGATTGGAGGGAGTCGGTCATACCGTCGGTATGGGAAGTTAGAATTATCAGGCATCACTGTAAAATAGTAAGACAAACTGGGAATTGTGGAAATACACTGAAAACTCAAAATCTATTGTGTACACAGATTTAAATAAGTATAATAAATAAAGTAAAAATATCTCCTAAATTTACAATGTGCTTGCTGTTACTACATTAAGTATTCCTTGCCTCTATTTAGCTGATTTATTACATTGGAACCACTAGAAGCCAGTTTTCTTTGGTGCTTCTTTACAAGCACGTCACCTTTTCTGTGAAAATCTGCCCATAGCACCCAGAGTTCAGCAGTGGCCTCCGAGAAGAAAAGCACTCTATGGTGCAGATAACCTGTACTGTTAAGCAGACCTCTTTTGGTGATAGATGTTGTACACAGAGACAGAGATAGTATTCTTGCTAATTAGTTTAATGAAATGCTGGATGGCAAGGAATAATAACTATGGCAACTGAAAGATGGGCTAATTACTCTTTGTTAACATTACAAATAAAATAATTACAGGTATTGGTATGACATTTGCTTAGATTTTATGAGATGCACCTTTTTCTAAGTGTTTATCATGTACATTGTATTTGGTACATTAGCATATAGCTCCAATATAAACTAGAAAAACAACCTACTGTAACGGCATTGAAGTTGTTATGTACATCATCCATAAGGACCAACTAAAAATATAAACCAAGTGCACTGGGTCAACTTTGCCCCTGTCTTTGCAAATGTTTTAGGTAGGATACGAGGAATGTCTCCACTAATGTGTTAAACATTTACACAGCAAACATCCATCATTACGCTGCAAAATGATCACAATTTCCTCTCCTGCATAGCATCCGTTATGGAGAAGAAAAACAAATGCCAAAACGGAAGGAAACAGAATCCTTGAGTCCTTTGCCTAAGGAAAATCAGAATGAGGCATGATCTGCTACAGAAGTAAGCATAAAATAATTCAGTAGTGGATGTACAACCACCCACAGCACAAGAAATACAATCATTTTTATACTTAATACATTACCATTCCTGAAAAAAGACCTCCTGGATTGTCCTCCATTGAGTGGAGGCAGGGTCTTCTTTTCTGGGCTGACAAAAGTGTCCCATTTCACTTTTTCTGACCCTCCGAGCTCTTTCACTTTCTGCAAACAGCTTTCCAAATATTCAATTGGGTCATCGGGTTTGTAACACATTAATCCATTCAACAGACTCTGCAATGCAAGATCAGAAATACACACTATAATAATAGATGCCAGAAAAAACCAAGCATTTTTACTTTCAATTTTACTTTCCACAGAGAAACCCCATATTCCTTGCATATTCAGACTCTCCATTTCAAGCCAATGCGTGAGAGTGAGGCCTGCAAAAATTGTATGATTTTGGTTTGCCGGTGTCACAAAAATGATTCAGAACAGGAAGCTCGTGGCTATGTCTTCATATTTGTCTGCTTGCACTGTAGCAAGAACTGAAAATAGTAAAAAAATTCCCTACATTTTTCTTAGAACTACCACTGGCAAATACACGCAGAGCAATGCACAAGCTAGATAGCCCCAGAAGTTACATATTCTGTGTAGCCTATTAGATCACTGAAACGTATCTTTTCCCTAAAGACCAGTGCACCCACAAGTGTCTTATCCATATTCTTGAGTCAACACTAACACAAATAATGAAAAAAAGATTTTTAAAAATCACAAGAAATACTCAAATATCATCTTGATCAGTATTGGAAAAAAACCCAAAACCCGAAGTTCATAGGTGCTTCCAGATTTAATTGACCAGAAATTCCCAGCCATTAGAAAACCCCTGTCTACTGTATTAATTCTGCACGCATCGTACCTATGGGCATTATGGGGAGCGTGGAAGAAGGAATGCCAGGCCCTCCTCTGACGCACGGTAATTGATTTTCCTTGACAAAGTGATACATAAGTCATCACCTCACCTCTCCACAAGACAACCGCATCCAACCTTCTCTTAACAATAAACGTCTTTCAGGATGATTTCTGCTCCTTTGTGCTCTTCCTGATTTTTGTGCAAATAAACTTGAGGGTCACAGTTGATATTAGTAATAAACATAAATAGCTCCAATTCAGGATTTGCTCCGTTATTTATTATCTACAGTTTATACAATAATTGTTATTTACACACATTTGTATTTATAAAATAGGATATAATTTATATGCATCTATGCTCTTATTGTACTACTTAACCGATCACAGCAACTAGCCATATATTTGTGCAGAAGATATGCACCATTTTTAAAAAAATGCTAGCTCAAGCTTTGAGCCGCTACAGAAGAACTGTTTTGTTTGCATCTCTTGTTAAACCATTCACATTCTAAATGCGTTAGTAAAACATCAGCATGGTCTATGTCCTGTAATTTTCAAATACATAAAAAAAAGTCTAGCTTCAGAACAGACCGGGGAAAATACATGTGTCTCTGTGTGTGTTTTATATGGATGGCAGGATGTCTGATAAGGAGAAAACCCCAAAAATCCACATTTCACAGAGAAGTAATTATCAACCTTTAGCACCAGGTAACTTGCAGGACGCTAAACAAAACCTCACTAAACAGTTGTGGGTTTTTTTTTTTTCTCCCAGGCCGATGAAAACCTGGAGAAAGCCTGAAAGATAACCCCCGCCTGGATTCCTCGGCAGAGCGGCCCCGGAGGTCCTCTGCCCTGCGGACGCGCAAGTTGGCTGCCCCCCAGGCGGCCGAAGGCGGGCAGAGGCGGCCTCCCGCAGCGCCGCGGAGGGGCG
>NW_008796165.1:2071293-2088396 GCF_000699145.1 Aptenodytes forsteri
CGGTGAGGGGTTGTGCCTGTCTTGTCAGCCGCGGGCAAGGTGCCCCGGGAGAGATCGGACCCCGGCTCCCCGGGAGGCTCCGTCTGCTCTTGCCGTCCTCAGGCGCTCCCCGCACGCTGGGAGGGCTGTGGCAGCCAGTGCGGAGGGGGCTGTGCACGGGTGTAGCGTGGTCTCTGCCCTTGGCATCGTTTTTTGGCGTTTTGGAGAGCGAGGCATTTCATACGCTTTGGGCTAGTAAAAGGCCATGAACTATAATCACTCATGAGCATCTGTGATCGTCGGGTCACAGGAAGAGACCTGAAGACATCTCTGGTCCAAACTCCTGCTCGGAGCAAGGGCAGCTCTTGAGGCCAGACCAGCTTGTTCAGGGCTTTATCTAGTCTCATCTTGCAAAACCTCCAAGGGTGGAGGCTGCATGGCCTCTCTGGGCAACCTGTGCTTGGCTGGCCTCGTGGTGAAAAAGGGTTTTCTTCTATTTGGCTAGCACCTCCCTTGTCTCAATTTGCCTCTTGCCCACCGTTGCACAGTTGTGAAGAGCCTGGCTCCATCTTCATGATAACCTCCTCATAAGCATTGGAGGGCTGCTATTATGTTCCCTCTAAACCTGCCACGGGCTGAACAAGCCCAGTTCCCTCAACCTCTCCTCAAGCGCAAGCACTCTCATCCCTGACCGTCTTTGCAACTGTCCACTCAACTCACTCCTGTTTATCAACATCTCTCTTTACTGGGGAGCCCAAAATGGGATGCATTATTCTAGATGTGCTCTGAGGAGTGCTACGTAGGGGGTAGCTCCTGTGATATTCTGTAGCATACTGGAAGTCAGAGCAGATTATTTCAGTTGCTTAATTGTCCTATATCAAGTCTGACATTCCAATTAGATTTTAATTTTGTTGATTATCTTTTCTAAGACAACATCCACTGATGCACAGCCTAACAGAAATAGGTTACGGAAGTGCAAGCTTATGAACAACAGTCAGCAACTGCTTTCCATATCTCGGTACTTTTCAGATGTAGGATAGTCTTCTGAGGAGTCTTTTAAGAAGCTTCTCCCCCCTGTGTGTGATTTGTGGATCAATATCAGCTTGACAAGCTCCTCCCTCTCCACTGCAGCCACGTTCCTAGTTTTGCTGCTTCTGTAGTTAAACTGCTCTCTTTTTCCCCTGCCCTGCCTCCAGCTTTTTATGTAGACACTTTCTCCTGGAGAGGCTTCCAGTCCTTGTTCATTCCCCAAACTGCTAAACACTGCCCCAGGGGCAGTCCCATGATGATTTCCTGCCAAATTGGACTGGTAGGTTTTCCAAGTCATCCAGTTACTCCCAGCAGCTTCTACCTGAAGGGCAGCCACCAATGTCCCTTCGCAGCAGTCCACTGATGGATGGCCTATTCTCCCCTTCAGCTGAAGTATCTCTGGAAAGAAGTTTGGATTAGACAGCTTAAGAGCCTTTCCAGCTCCATTCTCTATGACTCCAGTGGTGTCCACTCAGGGAAGCTGCAGTAATGTCACTGAATTGGCACTTCTCATATGTTTATGGAAGACCTTAGCCTTCGCTGGAGAGTTTAATCAGCATTCATCTGCAGTCTTTCTCATTCTCCCATGAACTCTGGACGTGGCTTTAACCCTACTTTGTCTTGCTAAGGTCTTAATACATCCAAATGTAAATTAATTGAAAAGCACAGTATCTTAATTTTGATTGCGTGAAAAATAGAGTAGGCTCCAATGTCCTAATTAAAACATATGAGATATAATTGCTTTTAAAAGACCTTAAATGAAGCTTGACAAGAGGAGGACTGAATTAAATTAAATAGCTATTTTCTTAAAATAAGATCTTTCCTAAGGAGGGCTAATGGAAGATGCCATTCTATTTAGGAAGACAGAGCTGTGGTTTTGGCATTTTGTGGTTTTAATTTTTTTTTTTTAGTTTATACAAAAAAAGCCAGCTGTATAAAAACCCAGCTGTATTATCATTGTCTCAGACAAATTCCATTTATAGGCTTTCAGCACATATATATTTTATATATTTAACATTTATGGGTGAATTAGTATCTCATCCAATGTCCTGGATTGATAGAGAAAAATACTTCCATTCACATGCTTTCCATGGCATCTTCCTCAGGAATGTGAAAAATTTTTGTGTAAAGTCTTGTCTGAGATGTTTGGATTTTACTGCAGGCTCCCAGGCATTTTGCTCAGTTAGATAATGCTAACAGAAAATAAAAGTTCTGACTGTTCTGCCACAAAACTATTATCATTATGGACATCTAAATTCAAAAAAAGAGTGATTTCGAGCTAATCTGATTTTTGTTGCACAAAATCAAATTCCATGTTGCAGAAATTACCACCTCAGAAAAAATATGGCCATTTAGGAAATCTGTCAGACTGAATGTGTGAAGTGTATCTGGAAAGGATATTTTTGGATCTAATAATATGGTACCTCCTTCTACAAGTAATTTGTTATGTGTTTGCCTGTGGCAAAATCCCCATACTGAAACAGGATCACAGGTGGATGCTTCCCAAAGGCTCTGGAGAACATCGGCAGCAAAGGATTAAGAATGTACTAACTAAATACAAAGCTGCGTAACTTGTCACTTCAGGTATGTAGGTAACGTAAAGGCAGCTGTTAGAAGGTTAGCTGTTTGTCATTTACCAGTATCTGATCAAGAGCGTGGATGGAAATCAAGTGGTCTTACTGCCTTAGAAAATAATACAGGATGCAAAAAAGTTCACAGAAATGGGAACATGGATCTGAACTCCAGAGCGCTGCCCATTCCTGAAGGTACAGGCAGCTCTTCATGGTACTGGGGTGAGGCTGAAGGATCACTTTGGTTATACTTCTACCACTTCCTACCTCTTCTGGAGGGGAAGAAGCTACAGGAGAAAGAACAACATTTTGCTGTCAAAATGATAACAGTTCTGGAAACTCATCTTGAAAACTTCTTACGGATCCTATGCCATCGGGCTGATTCCATTCTCATTCTTGTTGGTTCCTCCAATAAATACGTGAAGCGGAACTAATATGAAATTAGTATGGGATCAGCTGGAATATGCTGTTCTGGGCCTTCTCTTCGTCTTGGTTAAACCAATTACCTAACACCCATAGCCTTCAGTCAAAGCTTAATTAGGTTCTATGTTTTCAAAAACCACTTCAGAATCCCCCAGTATTTTATAAGAGTCTTCTAGTTTTTTGTCTAGTGCCTGTTAAAGCCCTAGTGGCTGTCTTTTTTCACATAAGCTGCCACTCTGCTAGATGTCTTTATTAAATCAGAACTGATGTCCTTGGATTGATGCAGTTATACAGGCTGGTGCAAGATATGTGGACAGTTTGAATTTGTAGAGTCTGTAAGTAAAACAATTATGTGTAGCCTTTTTAATAGAATGTGCTGAATTATATGCTTCTGATCCAGAAATAATATGCATTTTAATGTAAGTAAGTGCAGAACTTATTCGCAGCCCCGTGTTGTGCCTAGTGTGGTATAAATTAATCCAAGATTACTAAAACAATCTTTTCATTTTAATGAGAATCCTGTTTCTGAACTCTTTTGCTAGTGGTGTTAACGTTTTTTTTAAACCTGCTGTTTTCCCTCCCCTTTCTTTTCCACTTTGCTAAACCTTTTTTTCTTTTCTACTGATACCTAAACAGGTTTCTTAAGTGAATTAAATCACTAATCGAAAGGTAGTGAAAATTCTACCTAGAAAATCTAATCTCTGGATCTAATCTTCATGGAATCCCGGAACTGTCATTTTATGTAACTTTTGTGCACACCAAGATGAATAAAACCTGGGAGGGGAGAAGGAAGGTTGTGCCGCTTAAAAGTTTGAGGATGCATATTTTAATCTGCTGAGAAAAAAAAAAAGAAAAGAAATGCTATGATCAAGTCACTCCTTAACCTTTGTTTTGATAAACTACATAGCTGTAGCTTTTATTTTCCAATTACAGTGTAATCATTCTTGTGACCCTTCCCTGAACTCTTTCCAGTTTATCAACAGGCATCTTCAGCGAAGGCATCAAACGGGACACACTGTTCCAGGAATGGTCACACGGGTGCCAGGTACTGATGTGATTCAGCCTGCCTGTAACATCCTCACATTCCTCATTCTGTCGGTTTCACGCTGATGGACTGAATTTGTGCTCTGGCCTTGGTGTTGCAATGGGGCTCACCTTTCGCTGGTTACCTAGCAGGCTCCCAGCAGCTCCGCTTTCCACTCTATTTTCTCACATAGATTCCTCCACTCTAGGATCAACACCTGCTCTTTCTTCTTTGATGTATAACTTCATATATTTGCTTGCAGCCAATTTACCAAGACATCAGCTTGCTCAGTACCAGTGAGCTGTCCCCTTTGTGAGCTACCACTTCCCTAGTCTTCGTTACCTGCCAGTGGTACCAGTGATTTTCTTTTTTGTTGTTTTTTTGGTAATCAATAAAACTGTTACACAGCACATGGCCAAAACACAGTTCCCATGGGACCAAACCAGAAACTCACTTAATATTTCCCATTTACACTTCACTTTTGAGACCAGTTAATTAGTCATTACATATATGTGCATTAATTTTGATTCATTCAGGTTTCCTAAACAAAATATCCTGCAGCACTAAATAAATGCCTTCAGATCAGCACTTTTTTCTTCATCAGCCAAAACAAACCTTCTTGAACAAGTATCTGTGGATAGATTTGAGAGGATCTATTTTTCAAAAGCTGGCATTGACTAGCATTAATTAAATTCCATATAAACTATATTCCGGTGTGTTCTCATCAGTTCTGTATTTTACTAAGTTCCATGTTTACTAAGTTCCAAGGCCTGTAATTCCCTATGCCACCACCCTTTTAAAGTACTGGTCTAACATATTCCCAGAAGGCAAGTATTTCAAGGGTTCCTAGAGGCCCGAAATGTCCTTTCCAACTGTTTTAAAACTCCAATGCAAGTTATCCCAATATGCAGATTTACTCAATTGTTTTTAGTGGCTAAAATTTATAAAACTTACCTGACAACAGTTGTAATGGAGAATGTTTCATCACTATCCTATGGTATAATTACATCATCTGATTATTTCTCTATATACAGAACAGAAATATTTAGTGAAGGCTTCCAATTGCTTTTGTTATATCTATGCAAGCTTATTCCGATAATAGTTAGGATCCTTTTCTTTCTTCTGTTCAGAAAAACAGCTCTTTCAAATGCTGTTCCACCTGTCTGACCATTGGGTTTTATGTCATTTTGTTTCCCTTCTCATTTTTTTTTACAGTTCTTAAATCCCTCACATACATTTCTTGCAGTTTCTAGTATTTGTTATAGATGGTTTTCTTATTCTTACGTTTCTTTATTTTCAAGCCAAATTGTTTTGTAATCAGTGCTGTCTTCTTTTTTTTTTTCCGTCATAGGTTATTAGTGTTTTGGCTGTTTTGTTAGCATTCCTTAAATAACTCCCAATTATCATGCATATTTTTCTATTTAAGTCCTTATCCTTGATCTGACTTACAATAATTAGATAGTATGAGGATATTGTACGGGCATTATGTAACTTAATAACGTCAAGGTTACCGCCTCAGGAAGTCCTTAAGCCTCAGCGAGAGGGAAGGCAGGAGATCCTGTAGAGCTTTGCCTTGTTCTTAACTCAGTCCCTAAGATGGCTGGTCACTATTGGTGAGAGCAGAGACTGGGGCTTACACAGACTTTCGGTCTGATCCATTACAGCTTCTTGATGCTTTTTGCTTTTACTTTATGTCACCTAAACTGAAATTCCCACCCCCTCACCCCCACGTTATAGAAACTGCTTTTTGGGAGGATTTTATTTTCCTCAGTTAACCATTTTTAGTAACTGATTAAGAAACACTTCAAATAATTTGATAGTGAATTTTCAACGACTTAGAAATGCTGTGCTATTTTTTTCCAATAAAGTCTTAATTTCCTTGCCTTTTCATCCTAAGGATCCAACCACAGATTTTAAGGTTCTAATCTATGAATTGTCCCCAAATAGATACTGACAATAAAGCAATTTCAGTTCATCTTGTTTATTCTTTATGAACTAAGGAAATTTGGGTAGCTGTAGAAGAAGAAAACCACAAAGAAACACAGCAAAATTCAGTTAATAAAATAGGCTTGAACTGAATAATGACTTGTGGGTGGTAGTGGTGAGAATAGAAAAGATTTCAAGCACAGCTATTAGACCTCGTCCTGGGAACGCTATGGAGCATAAGATTGTTAGAAAGTAGGAGTCCGTGCTACTTATCATTTGGGTTTTATTTCAGTGCTATAATGGACCAGTGCCTTACGACATTATTTCTCTAACCTGTTATTCAATCATACAGTGAAAATCTTCCCTACTTGAAAATCACCTTGATAGAAAGTACAGCTTTTGAAAAGATCCACTTCTTGGTTGTTGGGTTTTTTTTTTAATAGAAAGCTAAATGAATTGAAAGTAATACCAACTTCCTATGTGAAGGGCTTAGAAGAGTCATATCATGATTTCAGGGGCTGCTCACACTGAGAAACCTTCAACATTTTTTGATATTTGTATCTTTACAGTGGCACAACACATTGTGACGTCAAGTCATAGGGAAAAAGGTGCAAGTTAGTTTGATATAATTTTTTTTTACCTAGAGTTACGAAGGATTCCCGACTGGAATCCTTCCAAGTGGGAGAGGGCCCACAGGACATTTACAAATACAGATTTTTGTTTCACTGTACTCAAAAAAAAGTACTATTAATTTTGGTCAGGCTGTACATGTATGCCAAAGAATAAAATAAAAGTTAAGAAAAAAAATCTTGGTTTGTGACATGGCAATTTTTTTATAATTAGGATTCACAATGGAATAACAGTGGCATGTGCTCTTGTTGAGAGTGATCTTGGCAATAACTGTAGCGTTCTGGTAAAAAGTGAAGAGTCACCTATTTGCATATTCAGTGTGTATTCAATATTCGCCACAAAGAGGTAGTTGTCAAAATGTCGGTCAGCCACTGGTGTTTGTTGCTTCATTGTTAAAGAACTTAGTTTCTTTAGCACTAAAGCTCTGTTTGTTTTTCGTATTTCATAATGAAGTGGGAAATGACAGTCCAAACCCTCTTTTCTAAACCCAGGAAGGCTGTAACTTGGGCAGGTATTGGCTCACAACTCTCAATTCTATTGTAAGGAACAATTTTTTTGTGGGGGGAATTTTAATTTTGGTTGAGGTAGGTCCTTTTTCAACCATCTAAGGTTCTTGAACTTGTCCATTTAACTTTTGGTTCTTGCATCGCAATGAATAGAATGCACTATATAGAGGTTAAAATATGCACATTACATAATAATTAGATAAAAATCAAAATACAGAACAAGGACAAGCTGAAGAAATTGCATCTTAAGATACAATGAGATGAGTCAAGAGACAACATGAGAGAAATTGGGAAATGTTTTAAACATGGAAATGTTTTAATGTTGATTCGAAATTCATCCTGACGTTCTGCTGACATACCAGAACATTGCCTGAATTTAGTCACCAACTTCAGTGAATGCTTTCTTGACAGTGTAACAAATGAGAATTGGATCACACACCTGTTTTCAGTAGAAGATGACACCCTGCCAGATGGCTTATTAGCAAAGATAACAGAACGGTTGATGAAACTGTCATATGATGGTTGAACTTGAACTCGGATTCAGCAAAGCATGGGTTGAAAACTTCTGCCTAAATGGAAGAAAAGAGTTTAGCCTGATGTTGGATAGAGCCTGATACCAAATAGTTTTTAACATTTGAAATTACTAATAATCATCAGCACTTCTTGAATCACCAAGACATTTTTTTTCCTGTCATGCTATCCAATAAAACTAAGTAGTTGTTCAACTGCAGCGCTGAACAGGACCCTTGGCCCTGTCTTACTAATATCTCTTACGAGATGAGGCAATTGTGTTCTGGAAAGCAAGTACACCCTGGCTGGGTGTTGGAGTCATGACACGAGGCAGGATTCAGGAGAAGCTTGTTAAGGATAGCTGTTTTCAGGAGAACTTCTTACAAAGTTCTGCTCCTATGTGAACTTCTTGTCTCGAGAGGCAGGTTACTATAAAATGACACAGATGTACAAGTGACAAACTCTGTGGCTGCAGCTTTCATATTTATTCATAAATGTTCAAGAAAAAAATATTATTTTGACTCGTGTGTATTTGAAAAAGTGATCACTTCAAATGTTTTTCCTTGTATATTCTGGATCTTAGTGGGTTCATGAAGCAAGCCTTGTCAATATCTTTTATTTCCTTTTATTCAAGTTATCTTATAAAACATATCACTAATATGTTCCTTGTCCTGATTTATTGAAAAATTTGAAAGTATGGCTGTCTCAAAGTTTGCAGTCTTCAAAAAGTCTTTCACAGCTCTTGGAGTCCACTGGGACAGTGAGAAACTAAGAAGTTACTAACTTTACCATGTGGTTGAATGCTTTGTGATGATTTGTTTCTGATAAATCAGAAACGAATTTATTAGCAATAACACCAAGCAAGTAATTTTTTTTTTTTTTCTGTAGTGGGTATATTCAGTATAACTAATGGATCAGATTCAGGCATTTTGCTATAGTCTTTACTGTTTCCTTTGTTGCTGGCTTACAGCTGAGTTGGTACGATTTGGAAAAGATTTGAATATTCAAAGATCTCTTAAATGACTTCTTTCTCTACATTATACAGCTAAATCACCTCCACATCAGTTTTGGACAGAATTCTAAAAATTACCCTGTAGTGTAGCTGACATGTTATTGTTCTATATAAGTTGATTGACAATTAATGATATTCTACTGCATTTTCCTGGCTTTCTGCTGAAACTTTTTATTCCTTCAGCCTCTGGGCTAGGGAAAAGAGAATCATGACTTGCAGAGGTAGACTGTACAGCTTTCCTAGCTGACTTCTTTTACGGAAACAGTGTTATGAGCAATTTCTGGGAAAAGGACTGATTTTACCATTCAATATTACTAATACACACGCAGACATACTCCCTTTCCAAAACAAATTTTTCAGTTATGAACCTATGAAGACCTCCTCAGAGACAGAAAATACATTTGATTTCTAGAATTCTGAGCAGATAAATAGCCTAATGGATGAATTTATTTCACAAAAGGATTTGAAAACCAATATGGCAATTTTAGATCATCATAAATAGATACAGAATTACTGAAGGAAATGGAAAAGATGGTTTATACTGTTCTGGTTCCTAGATGAGGATATAAGGCAGGCAAAATATGTTCAGCCTTAATTTTAAATACTCTCTTAGAATCCTGTGATAAAAATCCATCCATGGAAGTGAATCCGTATTAAAAATGCTTCTCATAACATGACAATATGTAACAACCAAAAAAATTGAAATTGTTTTCCTTATCTTGCAGAAATATGCAGGCAAACAGAATCAGATGAAACAGCAAAAATGAATATATAGTAGTAACACCCCAAATTTTTGAATAGAGTTGGAAGTCTCCTGGTTTCAGGATGACATGAAATTAACACTGAATGCTTTGGGATCCTTCATTAAGAGGTGCTGTGCAGATGAAAAGCATTTATTATTTTTATATTTAGCAAAGTCAAATAATTATCATATTTATTTCAAAGCTAAGTAGCAAGTGAAGTTATGTACCCTTGACCTCATATCATGATTTTGATGTCATTATTCTGAAAAGAATAATCTTAGTTTGTTCTTTTTAAGGTACTGTTTGTGAAATTTCAATCTTGAATACTTGCAGTCCACAAATAGAGCATTCATTTCTGTACCTGATAAATATATATATATTATTTTCTTGAGACATACATTTAATATGAACATGCAGCTAATAGACTTTAGTAAATAATATGTATTTGACATGCTTAAACCCTGGATCTTTTATTAAAAGCTTGGGTTGAATGATT
This sequence comes from Aptenodytes forsteri, assembly GCF_000699145.1. Lineage (NCBI taxonomy): Eukaryota > Metazoa > Chordata > Aves > Sphenisciformes > Spheniscidae > Aptenodytes > Aptenodytes forsteri. The sequence continues at coordinate 2,081,143 of NW_008796165.1, forward strand.
TGAGAATTCCAAAAGGAAGTTTTTTCTTTCTTTTTCCATTGATTAATCCATTGTCATATCCTCCATATTAATCCAAGGTCATATCCTCCAGCCCAGAAAGCTAATAATCTGTTAAAAAATGAAAAGAGGATGTCACAAATGCAGATTTATGTCCCCTCTATAATCTCTAGCATCCAAGGCGTATATCCAGGCATATATTCAATTAATCCCTGGCCTGCTTTGACCTAAATTGTGCTATCTGGGGTTTTGGGTCACTGAACTGTAGGGAGCCTGGCCATTTCACTGGCCCTGAATTTACACCTTTGGGCTGGGTCAGGGTGGTGAGGCAAAAGCCTACCAAGATTACCACACGGAACAGTCTACGAAATTGGGACACATAGCAGCCTCTGATGCTTTAAATCTTTTCTATATACATACATAATGGTTATTCTAATAAAGTATTGTTAGTAATCTTTTTTTTCCCAAGTGCAAGGGGTTTTTTTTTTTCAGCATTTACATAATGTTATAATGAGAGAAATTTTGTTTAAGGAAATCCTTGCTAACTATCAGAGAGTTAAAGTGCAGGAAGATGATTTTTGCTGAGATAATACTTTTGCAAATGCATCCATTAAGGCACTGATTAGTTGAAACTGATTGACTGATTGGTGTCTTTTCTCCATATAAAAATCAGTCACCTCGAATGAACATGTAAATTCGAATGTCCATCTTAAAATGTAAAAGGTCATTAACTGCAGTAAATGTAGCTTTTACATTTTCATGTAATATATATTTAGCAGCTAAAACAATTAGTTCAGGTCATAGAACAGGACAGATACATAGAAACAACAGGCACATATTCATGTATTGATAATTCTTGTTATCACTAGGACTTTTTCTTGATGGTCTCTTTCAGTTAGAAAAATCTCATCGGGATACACTCCTTAGCACAAAGATAAAGACAGGTAAAAAGAAAGTGTTTGGATTTTTTTATTCATGAGAGAGTTGCAGAACAACACAGAAAAACTCACAGATTTCGTAACTGAATGCATTCTCATGTGGGCAGTTCTCTTCAGTTCGCACAGTGTCCCGATCAACTTAGGCCACACAATTTGGCTTTTAAAAAAGCTAGCATTTGGGGGATTGCCTAGTTGCCAGTTCACTTTCTTGCTGAATGTGTTGTTTGGTTTCATCCAGACTTTCTGCTTAGTAATAGCTCATTTAGTTTTTTAAGTAAAATTCCACCTTGCACTGGGTGCCAGCACTGTAATGGTGAAAAGGCCTTTTACTGACCTTCTGCACAGAAGGAAATTTCAACAAGATTGCATTTGTATAAATCATAGCAAAATCTGGCTCCCAAGCATTATCATTGCAATTTATGAAGTCATTCTGGCATTTCTACTTGGGAACAGCTTCCAGTAAATATGCTCAAAGAAATAGGTACTTTTAATTTCAAAAAGCATGGAGTTAGAATTTATAGTATATTGAAGGATACTCCATGCTTAGTTCAGCATGAGTGCTTTCCACCTGATCCGTAGCAGCTTTTACAGCATCCTGCTAAATGAAGCTAAAGAGGGAACCAAATGCTCTGCTTTACACAGTTTGAGTAGTCGGGGAAATTATTAAGGTTTGCTGGTCCACTGCCACTTTTGTTCACAGCCTAGCAGCTACTGTAAAAAGTGTAAGTGAGCTTTTGTCTACAAATTTTTTGGGATGTCTTGATCTACTCTACCCCATAACTCTGGAAATCTCTGGAAAAACAGAAATAATCACGCATATTTACATTTTTAAAAATTAAATTATTCCTTCTGTTGGGAATATTTCTTTAAATTTCTTAATGGCCTATTTTTGGATTTATCTAAAATTTTGCTTCTCGAGTCTTAAATTTTGCTTCTCGAGTGCAATCTTCTACTGATCAGTTCTGGTAACATTTCAGTACTCATCACACAGTGATCTACATAACCTTTCCTGGCAATTTACTGGATTCAGTTTTAGTCACTGTTCAAATATTTAATGTTAATCAATGTTATTGTACTTGATGTGTGAGTAACCTTTTTTAAAGTTGACTCAGTGCTCACTGTATATCTTCTTTCTAACACAATTTTCATATTAAATCTAGTCTTTTTTCAGGTAAAGCTGATGTGCATTCAGCCTTTAATTTTCAGAACTTTTGAGTTTGTTTTCTCATATAGCTGATGAGTAGTCCTCAATGGAGTAAAAAAACCCTTGCTTGCGAATGAAGAAAATCACTTGGAAGACAAAAGGATACATTTAGATTGCAGGCGGTAGAGAATTCTAAGAATACACACAATAGCTTTAAGTAATGGTTTGGGAGCTAAAATGGATCCATCAGCAACATGGCCCTTTACTTGAGTTAATTGAACCAGCACTTCAGCTCCTTCACTGCAGAGAGGGCTTTCCTGAGACATTCAGGTAATTGGTGTGTTTGGGACACCGGACAGATTTATCATAGAGATGTCAGAACTAGTAGTGGAATGAAAATGATGACTTCTTAATGGTAAGAAGTATATCCACTTATATCCACTGCTTGCAATCAAGAGTAAAACTATGGTTATAAACTTAGCTTTATTAGGGCAATTTAATTAAGATTCTTATCTTGTTCCTAATTAAGAAGCCCATGAATTTTCTATTTGAGATTGAACCCTTTTGAAATATTAATGGAAAAATACAATGGAGAGGGTAATTTTAAAAAGATAAAAGGGTTTTTTTACTGCTGTTTTTTTCACATATTTTTGTTATGTTAATAAATGAGAATGTTTTGACAAAAGTTTTCAGCATTGTTTTCTATTGAGAAAAATATCGATGCACTGAGACCAAATGGGATGTGCATTCATACTTCATGACTGCCATTATACCTAACAAACTCTGTAAACAAGCTGCCACTATTTTTTCATATTTTCATTTCTCATGTTTTACTTACTTTACCAACAGGATAAGCTGTTGGAATGGTTCGTAACCTCATGTCTTTTGAAGATGAAATACTGGATTATTACACAATTCAACATTATGGAAGCCTCATGCCTGGTGATATTTGCGTCATTAATGACAGAACAGAACTGATGACAAGGTAGATGGTTAATTCATTAAGAACAAATGTCAACTGAATTTCATTATAGGTTTCAAGGTTTTTGCCCATGTTCTATTCTAACCTCAAAAGGCACTGTAAAAAACGATGTCTATAATATCACTTTGTAAATAACAGTAAAAAATATTGTCTAGTTTGATTCCAATGTAGAGGTAAGCAACTTGATGCTATGGATGGACAAAAGCATAGGTTCTAATGTGTTTAGCCAGTGTTCAAAAAGAATCTGTTGATAAACACAGTTCAGTACAATTGTTTCAGCTCGATAATATTCAAAGCAAGGCTTCTTTCAAGTTATTTTCCTTTGAAAGTTCTGTAACTATTACTCTCACCATATTCTTTTTGCGTATTTTTTATCATTATTACTTTGCTATTGTAAATCTTTTCGAAGTACAAACATTCTGTAGTCAAGCCAGTCTTCCACTAACAGAAATGGGAAAAACCCCCAAATGAGTAAGATCAATCATTAATTTGATTGCCATTGTTTCATTCAGGTTCCGTATTTGAAGATAGCCATTTTATCAGCTCGGATACCAAATTGTAGACTTGTTTGGTCGGTATAAATTTTTTAATTTCTTGTATTGACAGTCAATATGAAGAAAGTAGTAAGTCTGCACTTTTTTAGTGAGATAATACAGTTGAGCTATTATTGATGATTCCTTAAGAATCAGTCTTGTTGACTTACTTCATTGCAAGAGTTCCTTTTCATTTTTCTTTTGGAAGCATAATAAATACAGCCAAAGATGTATTTCTTTATCTTCTACAGTAGAAAATTATCAGGCAGTATGTGCAAGTCTGATAAAAACAGGAAAAGAAACACAGAACAAGGATCAAGACTATAGAAGAAGAGATACTCTATGATACATATAGGTAATATAATCAAGGTTAATGCCAACAAAATTAAAGATATTTAATTGGTATTTTTGGTATAGAAAAAAAAAGTTTGTGCTCAAAAAGTGTCAGGTAAACTCTAGTAGGCACAAATACCTGTCTTAGGAGCTTATGGGGTTACACTTGGGATTGCTTCCCCTCCTCAGAGGAAGGCTAGGTTTGTTTGCTCTATGCTGGACAGGAGCAAGCTGACAGATGGCTCTTAGAAGGCAATTTCTAGAGGGTATAGATTAGAGGATTAGGGCCTGAGCAACCTGCCAGAGGAGGAAAGAATCTGGAAGGGCACCAAGATGTGCACCAATGTGAATACCAGCTGCAGTTACAGCAGCTTTTTAAACAGTTGTTTTAATTACAAATCATTTTGGGATGCACATTTTGTGTCCTTTCTAATTACTCAGCATGAGGTACAAGAAACATTGTGGCAAAGGTCAAGCTAAAGAGACTCAGAGCATGAAAAATACTGTGATTAGCATGAAAAGAAAGCAGAATGAAGAAACAGAAGCAGACAGCACAGAGCTTAATTTCTAGATAAAAAAATCCTGTACAGGCATGGAAGCAAACACCAAGTCTGTATTGAGGGCTGCCTAAGGGAATAAAGATGAAAAAAACAAAGGCAAAGCTTTTGGTACTATCTTACTGGGGAAAAAAAAAGAAGTGATACCACCTCCAGGAATAATGCCTGAAGCACTGGCACACTCATGCATGTCTGATGAATACTAAAGCCCACGGAAGACTGAGACTGTAAAGAAATAAAAGCCAGAAGTAGAAGAAGAAAGAGATCCATTACAAAATAAACACAAGCAGGTTAAGGGAATCCAGAAGGCAAACCAGAGACAGATCTAAAAAAGTGAAGTACGCACTGTATTATGCAGCATATAAATCAGAGGGAATAACGGCCATTCTTTTGGAATATTCCAATGAGCTTGTGAAACTGAGTTTGCCCTAACTCAGTGCTGTCTCTGCCCTGGGATGGATATGACCTGAACACCTAAAATCAAACAGCAACACCTGCAGTGTGACTGTAGTTGATCCAAACATTGCTCACACACTGCAGCAGACAGCATGTGACACAAGACTGATGAGTTTGCAGCTATGCTTTTACATCAAGAACCAGCTAAACCTTCCTGTAGACTGCAGAACCAACTACATATAACCCATGAAAAATAGCAGCAATATTGACTGGACAAGTGTGCTTAAACTATTCTGGCTATTGGTGAAACCTAGTATTTTAAATGTCTCATCCCCTACAAGTGATCTTTCATGTAAGGAGAATTTGCTACAGTTCTTAATTGCTCAGCACAAGTAGCAGATGTCCGCTGGTAGAGTCCATAGGTGGTTACCTATGTTTACATCATTCCAATGCTACGTGACAGAAATTTTGGGGTTTTTTTTCCATTTCCTTTTTTCTTATGTAGCAAATCATGACCTTAAAAGAATGTTATTAAAACTACAAAGTCAACTATTCTAGAGAATGACAAAATAAAGGTCACCTGCGATACAAATTTCAGAAGGTTCAGAAGTTTTTAAGTGAATAGGATGTTTTTAAGTTTTATTCACAGAAAAGATGTTAATTACTTTTCATGTCAGGAATGTTTCTTGGTAAGCTGAAGTTACCTTTTGGTTACATTTGACCTAACTTTTCATTCAGTACGAACATCAGGACTTACGCCTGGTTCAAAGATGCATCATCAGGATACAGCTGATGACATTATTTCTATGGGAAAAGCTTTTTTTCCCATAGACCAAAATGCATGATACCAAAGAATGAATATTTGTAATAGCTGCAAAGAGCAAAGAACTAAGCATAACAGAAAGAAGTTTAGTCAAAGAGTTGAGACCTTCTGTATTTGTCATGTGTTATTTGACCAACTCCATGTGTGAGCTGAAAGGTAATGAGGAGCTATCCAAGTCAAAGCACATGAAATCAGCTCAGCAGTTTATAAAACTGCATGAGTACATGCTCTGAAAGATAGCTGCCTATCCTTTAGAATTACTGACACAACTTGAACACATCTGAGAATGATCAGAGACCTAAGTGGAAGCATTTGAAAGGGCAAGGAAAAAGCTTAAGCTTGGTCTTATTCTTTAAATCATTTAGTTTAGAAGCAAGAAGATAAACAGTGCAGCTTACAGGCAGGCACGAAGGGACACAGACACCCATAGCACTTCTCAGTAGGTTCATAAAAGGCTCACACAGGAGATGTGTTCAGGCACAACAGGAGCTGGTGGCTATAGTCTTCGAAAGGGAGTAAGTTCGTTAGCTTTAGGCACAAAAAGAAAAGGTGATCTAATCACAGATGAATATTTTTATTGAGGAAACCAGTGATGCTTTCAAACAGCAAACGTGATGTTATTGAAATTCCAACATCAACACATGGAAATATGCTTCTGTCTGAGAAAGTCATTACTGATGACAAGTACACGAAGCAGGAAATAGCATCCATGGTTCAGGGCAGATTCTGAATCGTCACTAATGGAAGGCATCAGGCAACTGAACAAAGGTGTTGACAGGATGAGTTAGTGGAAATAAAAGAATCATACCAAGTGGGTCAATGGATTGAAATAAAAATCTGATGATTCATCGACTCTGAGGGATGTATATGCCAAAGGCGAGGCTATAGCAAGGCATCTTGACAAAAGATCTACTTTCAGATCCCCATCTCCTCCCCACCAAAGGTGGTCCCTCTCCCCAGCTCTCCAAGGCAGCTCTGCCCTGCAGCCACCAAGGCCTGAGGCCACCCTTGGCCCACAGCTCAGCACGCCCCCCACCCTGCCCTCGTGGTAACTTCAACAAAGCCCAGAGATTCGAGCATATTTTCAGTAGAAGGCTGAAACGGCCATTGTTACGCCCCTAGGAGCCCCCCAAGACAAAGGCGAGATGCAAAGCCAGTGTTTTCTACCACCAGCTGGGCCTGTCCAAGGGATGGAGGAGGTCAGGGTAGGGCCTCGTTACACCTCACGACAGAGGGCAATGGTGAGATCTGCTACCATTACTGCCTCAGCTCTGTAAAAATCGATTTAAAGCAAGCTCTCCAGGGGCTGGCAAGGCCGGGGGAGCTCCGATACGTGACTACGCGCCTGGCGTGGCTCAGAGCGGGGGCACTATTCCCGCCAAACAGCCTCCTTCCAAGCGCCGGGAGAGAACAAAACGGGGCGGGAACGGCGGAAAGGCAGCAGCCTACCGCGCCGCTCCCCGCCCTGAGGCGGGGACGCGGAGCACGCGCAGAGGCACCTTCCCCCCTTCCGGCAGTTGCGGCGGCCGCAGCCTTGCGGAAGAGGCGGGG